>NW_006440626.1:2876618-2909276 GCF_000325575.1 Pteropus alecto
GACTGGCTAAAGAAGCTGTGGTACATATGTATAATGGAATATTACTCAGCTATAAGAAGAGATGAAATACTGCCATTTGTGACAACATGGATGGACCTTAAGATAATCATACTAAGTGACATAAACCAGACAGAAAAGGTTGAAAATCACATGATACCACTTATATGTGAAATATAAACCTAAAAGCAACAAATGAACAGGACAAACAAACAGAGACTCATGGACATGGACAATGGACTAGTGCTTACCAGAGGGGGGTGGGGGGTAGGGGTGGAGGTAGACGGGTTAAAAGGGGTCAAATATGTGACAGAAATCTAACTATGAGAGGCGCACACACAGTATAAATATATACGTGCCTTACTGTTAAAGTATACAGCTAAAACTTATTGGATTTTGTTAACCAATGTCATCATAAAAAAATTAACTCATAAAAAAATCAATAACCTAAATATAAGAGCCAAAATTATAAAACTCCTAGATGTAAACATAGGGATAGATCTTTATGACATTGGACTTGGCAAGAGATTCTTGAATTTGACACCAAGAGTATAAGTAGCAAGAAAAAAATAGATAAATTCAATAAAAATGTAAAAGTTTTGTACATCATAGGACATTATCAAGAATGTGAAAAACAGCCTACAGAATGGGAAAACATATCTGCAAATCCTATAGCTGATAAGAGCTTAATATCCAGAATATATAAATAACTTTTACAACTCAATGAGAAAAAGATAAACTACCCAAGTAAAAAATGGGCAAAGGACTTGGAGAGATATATCTCCAAAGAAGATATACAAACAGCTGACAGGTACATGAAAAGATGTTCAACAACATTTGTCAATAAAGAAATTCAAATTAAAGCCATAATGAGATACCGCCTCACACTCACTAGGATGACTTTCATATGAACAGCAACAAAAATGAAAATAACAAGTATTGGCAAGGATATGGAAAAATAGAAATCTGAACATTGCTGGTGAGAATATAAAGTGGTGCAGTTGCTGTGGACAACACTTTGGTGGTTCCTCAAAAAGTTAAATATTGAGTCTATGGCCATGCCACCCTGAACGTGTCCAATCTCGTCTGATCTCAAAAGCTAAGTAGGGTCGGGCCTGGTTAGTACTTGGATGGGAGACCACCTAGGAATACCAGGTGCTGTGGCGTTAAAAAAAAAAAAAAAGTTAAATATTGAATTACTATAGGGCCCAGTAATTCCAATCCTAGGTAGATACCCCAGAGAAATGAAAACATATGTCCACACAGAAACTTATATACAAATGTTTATAGCAGTTATTATTCATAATACCCATTAGGTGGAAACAACTGAAATGTCCACCAATGGGTGAATGAATGGATAAACAAATTGTGGCACATATGTCCAATGGAATATTATTCAGCCATAAAAAGAAGAAAATACTGATACATGCTACAGCTTGTATCAGAGCCTTGAAAACATCGTACGCTACGTGAGATAAGCCAAACACAAAAGGTCACATGCTGTGTGATTTCCTTTTATGAGATATATTCAGAATAGGAAAGTCCATAAAGACAAACAGCAGATTAGAGGATACCAAGAGATGTCAGAAAGGGGCAATGGGGAATTATTCCTTAGAGGAGTTATGGAGTGTTTTTTATGGAGTGATGAAAAAATTTCGAAACTAGAGAGAGCTGATGGTTGCATAGCATTGTGAATATACTAAATACCACCAAATTGTACATTTTTAAATGGTTGATTATATGTTATGTGCAATTACTTCATAAAACCTTAGCAACACTTACTTTTAGATTTTGAGTATTAAATTTTAATAACTTTTAAAAGCTAAAGTGCCTTTCACTTGTATACAAAAAACTGATGGACACGCACATCACACTCCAAGAACAATCCAAGAAAGGGCTTGCAGTTTGGAGTCTGTTAGTCTATTAGGAGACCAGTTGTGGCCCACCAGTAGGCGGTACACAGCATTTAAGAATCAATGATCTGTCACCTCCCAGGAACATGACTCGGCTGCTGTGGACAGGCACAACTGTTAAAGGGTACGGGGCACAAAGCCTGGGACTGGAGTCCTCAGTGAGGTTGAAGGGCATGGTACAAACTTGATGGCTATGCTTGTGTGAAATGGGAAGGAGAAGTGGGAAAGAACATATATTTTCTGCTCAGGCTATAAGCAGGAGGTGACCATTCCCACTAATGGAAGTTACCCGAGTATGTTCCATATTTGTATATCATAGTTAAAAGTAAGCCTGAAACCGAAATCCAGTCAGTTGATGACTTGCCACTGGGTTTCAGTCTGAAAAAAAAAGTCATGGACGCAACCATTTTCCAGTCCCCAAACCTCTGTTGCTTCTCCTGCAGCAGAGTTGGAGGCAAGCTTGCATTGAATAGATCTTTGAACCCCTGGCATACTTTTTCCGCTCCCAGGAAGAACTTCCCTGTCAGATCTTACCTGGACAAGGCACCTCTTGGTTGCATATCATGCTCCCCTGCCTGGTAATGACATACAATCCTGGAGCACCAAACCAGTAACTTACACTTCCAAGTGGAATTCCTCGGGCAGCTAAGAAGACAAGTTTGACAAAACAGGACTCTTTAATTCTTTTAAGTCAGATGTATAATGGCTATCAACCAAACGATTAACAACAGTATTAACCATCACCTTACATGAGTGTCCAACAATGTTCCCAGGATATAAGATGAAAAAAAGACACTGCCCTTGTTCTGAACTCTATGTTTCTTGAGGACAGAGACTATGGCTTATTTGCCTGTGCTTATTCAGAGTCTAGTCTAACATCTATAATAATAGGTATTTAGAAAGGATTTTCAAGTGAAGAATTCTATGAAGTTGGCAAGCTACATCCATTAAAGATCAATTTAATTGTAGAATGGTGCAGAAGAAAGCACTTCTGTTTGTCTCTCTCTGCATCTCTCTTTTAAGGGGCCTACCTGGATAATCTAGGGTAATCTCACCTCGAAATCCTTAAATTGATTATGTCTGCAAAGATTCCTTTTATAAATAAAGTAACATTCACGAGGTCCGAGGATTAGGACATAGATATATCTTTGGGAGTCATTATCAGCCTACCGCACTAATTTCTGGTCAGATGGCATGAACGGTAAGTAACGTATACTGCTTCCCAGCCTGGCCCATAAAAACCTCCCAGGTAAGAACGACTCTCGCCACCTCTGCTGGCTATCCAATGAGGCCATGGAAGCCATGTGTTAAACATGGCAGAGACTCTATTACCCTGAAGGGTCCCTGAAGGGTCCCTGAAGGGTAATACATGAGCCCCCTTTGATCTCTGCTGATTGGCCTTCACGTAATAAGTAATATCTATCGTCTTAAGCCACTAATGATTAAAATAATTCTAGCTATCTGATTCAATAGCTAGAATTGTTTTAATTAATTGACTATAAATCTAAAGTTGTCCTCCTTACTCCGTCACTCTCCTTTTCATATCCTATTAGTATGTATTCCCAGAAGAACTATTTTAATCTCTTATATGTTTGCTTTTTTTTATATGCCTCTCACTAGACCAAGTTCAACAAATGCAGGAACCACGTATGTCTCGTTTGCTGTTTTCTGTTCCCAATTGTCTCATCTAGTATTTGGCTCAATAGGTATATAAACATATATTTGTTAAAAACGTAACTCCAAGAACCTTGACAAATCAGCTCTGTAGAGGGGAAGGGACTCTTCCCTGATCAAAGAATCAGATCATGAAGCATTATAGGTAGTTAATTCCAAAGGCCTCAAGGAAGCCCATCTCACAAGCCCTGATTCTTGCCAGGGAGCAGGGGTAGGTTCCCACACCTATGCCGTGATGCAATCAGACCCAGAGCAGTTCCAGACATTGGGCCAAGTTCATATAAGTTGCCTAAATCCTTTCTAAGTAGCCATGCAACTGCTGGGACTCTGAACGTAGTTTTGCAGGCCACGAAGCAGAGAGCACAAAGAGGATCCCCTGAAGTTGCCTAACACTTAGCCCATAATCCTAAAAATGCCCCCTCAGTACTATGAGGCCAAAGATAAGAGTGAATTCAAGACCCAGCATGCAATTGTCCTGAGTTCCCCAGATACCTACAGCAAAAAGGAACTGGACTTCCGAGTGTCCCCTGAGTTTGGATTCCCAACAGCTGTACTCCCTCTGTCTATCAAGACTCCCTGTTATACAGCATCAGGCTTCCAGATCTCTGCCCTCTGGACCATGAAGACCTGTGGGCTGGGTACAGCTTGTGAACTCCTTGATCTATCTTTGAACTATATCATTAAAGGTAACTGTAAAAATTTTCTTACTCCTCAAGTTCCTATAATACGACTCTTGGATCATCTTTCTTTTCCACTGATTCACTGGAATCTCTCTTGCGAAGACCACAAACAAACTCAGATTTCCACGTGCAAAGCACATTTTTCAGTCTTCATCTTACCAATCATCTCTGCAGCAGCTGCCACAGACGAGCACCCGTACTGCTTGAAACTTTCTCCTCCCTTGACTTCTGGGGTAATAAACTCACTTGATTCTCCTCCTACCTCTCAGTCAGCCCCTTCTCAATTTTTATTGCAGGTTGCTCTTCTCTACCATTCCTTAAATGTTGAGGACCTTTATAACACTATCTTTAACTCACTAAATGAACCCATCACTCGTGGCTCCAGAGACGACTTGTGTGCTAAAGATTTCCAAATCAGTCTCTACATACGGTTCATCTCCGGAGCTCGGAACTGCATGTTCACTGGCATCTAGCATTCCCACACACCTCACACCCATATAGGGGGTAAGAGTACAGGCTCAAAAGGACACAGCATCCTTTACATAGTGTTCCTGCCAAAATATAATCCAAACATAGCCTGAATATAGTTCATGAGGAAACAGGCAAACCCAAACTAAAGGACATTCTACAAAACATCCTGTATTCTTTTTAAAATGTCAGTGTCACGAAAGACAAAGAAAGGCTGAATCCGAATTAAGAGACCAAAGGAATGGGCCAACTAAATTCAATGTTTGACCCAGGATTACTCATTTAGTGGGAAAAAAGTGCTATTAGAATCAGAAACTGTAATGGACCAATCCTTTGTACTTCAATATAAACTATATAATAAGTATTGTTTCAATGTTAAATTTTCTGAATTTGATAAATACACTGAGGTTAGATAAGAGAATGCCCTTGTTCTTGGAAGATACACATTCGAATATCTAGAAATGAAGGATATGATTTTTGTGACTTACTCCCAAATATTTCAGTATAAACGAAAGCAAAAACAAAAAAAAGATAAAACAAATATAAGAAAATGTTAATAATGGGTAATCTAGATGAAGAGTCCATGCTAATTCATTGTAATATTCTTGAAACTTTTCTATACATTTAATTTTTTCAAAATAAAATGTTTAAAAAGAGAGAAAGAATAGGGTTCAAATTCCAGCTCCATTGCTTGCTAACTGTATAGCCTTGGGAAATTATATAACAATCACTGACTCAGTTTCCCCAGCTATAAGTTGGGAATAATGATAGTATCTACATCATAAGGTTTTTTGTGAGGATTAAATATATTGACACATGTAAAGGGCTTGGAACAATCTAGTATATGTTAAGCATTCAATAAATGTTAGCTAAGATTATTATGTCTAAAATTAAATTCATTTCCTCTCCAACTTAGACTCTTATATTCTTGACCATGGTTTATAGCATCACGAGCCAGTCAGTCTTCTAAGGTAGAACCTTCACTCCGTCTTCTATGCGTCCCAGCACTGTGTCCACGCCTCTATTACAGCACATGCCATAGGCAGGATAACATATGTGCATATGTGTCTCTACTAGACTGTGTCTCAACTAAATTGGAGTTGATGTGGAAGGCAATGGAGAAAGGAAAAGAGTGTTCCAGATAGAGCAAATAGCATGAAGTCTCAGAAGTGAGAGAACAAAGCACAAAGAACTCCAGTTGGACTGGAGTACAAAAGGTGGGAGAGTGAAGGACATGAGTGAGGCTGGACTGAATAAAAGTACCTCATAAAAATTATTTGTATTCAATTCTGAAAGAGTCATTTGGCATATCCATTAGAGCAGCGCTATAGGGCTTGACAGTATCCCTTCCCTCCTCTCATGAAAGATGGAGACTAAACCTAAGAGAAACAAAGGCAAAGCCAGAGAAAAAAATGACAAAAAGGCATGCCAGGGGAAGAACTGCTGGGGCTCCCTGGCCTGAAAAAGAGACTACTCAGTGATATATGAGACCAGCATTTAGAAGGACAAAAGACTATCAGGTACACTTAGTCACTCAGGTGTCTGCAAACTCCTCAGGAAAGGGGAAAATCTTTGTGCTCCCAGCACATAGTATGGTGCTTGGCGCACAGTAGGTAGACTCAGGAAATGCCTGCTGAATACATATGCAGCCACCAACTGCCTGACTGGAGTGGCCAGAAAATCTTGACTGGGTAAAAGTCCTACTTTAAGTCCACAAGCCTCAAAACCTCAAACTGCTTAAGATCTTTATTGTTATCGCTCACCGGCAGAGGCAGCTTTTGTCATCAACTGGGCAAATTCGATGGCACCTCCTTTTCTGAAGGCTAATTTAAAAGTAGCCTGTCCTTCCCAGTCACCTGCGGGTAGAAACGGCACACACTAAGAGGCTGGCATAGCTGGTTACAGAAGGACTACCACGAACACCGAGAGAAGCAATACCCAAAGAAACTGGGCAGCTTTCCTTTAATTCCAACATGAGCCATATCTGAAACTTAAACCTTCTGGAAGCTTTTGAGAAAAAAAATACATGGCTGAAGGTAAACACTTACCATCTGGAGCTGCCTGAATGGTTCCTTTAATGCAGTTGGGGGCAAAGACTGGTTGTTCAACAGTGCAGTTACTCATCAGATTAAATGGCATCATAAAAGAAAGCATGGGATCATTGACTGAGTGTGAAGTTACGAAGATTACCTAAGAGAGGAAAGAAATTTTGGAAAAGGAATGCGATTTGTCCATGGATTGAGACCTATAAGAGCACTTCTAAGGTCAAGGTTGCTTTGATATTCTGGTGTGAGAAACATCATCCATTTTCTGCTATTGTTCTTCAACATGGCATATCTCAAAGTGCAAATATTTTAAAACACTTTGAACCTCAATGGTTAACTTCGCTCCATTTTAAAGAAAACTAATGTAGAGTTAATCAGATCAAAGAAACAAGTAGAAATTACCCGGTATGAAGTGAGAAACAATGTTCCCCTCTTTATACCACTAAAAAGATTGGATCCCTCTGGTTGCTGTAGGAAAGAGAGGTCCACATCCTGACACTGCTTCAAGACACTGCAGAAAAGAAAGAGTGGACAGCAAACAATTTAGAAGTTACATAAAGTGACAAATGAAGCTCTTTGCACAGTTCCTAGCCCAGAGCCAGCACTCAATAAATGTTAGCGGCTGCTGCTATCACCACTTTTATTGAAATAGAAAGGAGTTTAAATGATCTCATTCTCTGACAATTCATACTTATTCTTCTCCCTCTTTATCTTTGGATTATTTTTCTTATCAAATCTACTTCTTTCCTTAATGTTTATTCATCAATTCTTTTACTGTTTGTGTAGTAACTATCAAGCACTGTGCTAATGGAAATGTTTCTTTGACTCTGGTAAAGAAGGCATGCAGAGTGCTCCAGAATCTGCTGGCATGTCACTCCCTCTGCCTGCCATGTTCTATCCTCACTCTTAATGTGAAAAACTTGGATTCATCTTACTCTCACTCATAGAATTCTACTGGGTTTTTTTCTTTCTTAGTGTTCATTATATTTATTTGTCCAATGTCTTTCCTAATGACTATTAGGGACAATGTCTGCCTTCTTTGCTACCGCAGCCCTAGCAAACGGTGGGTGCTCATAAACATTTATTGAAAGAAGGAGTAAATGAAAACATGAATACAGGTAAATAACACAAGCAATATATAACATACATCACATAAATGGCACAAAAATGTCATGGCAATTAAGTGGAAGGGGAGATTAGTTCTAGTTGAAATAACTAGGAATGACTTTATAGAAAGGTTGAAATTTGAGCTGATTCTGAAGAGATGAATAGTGTTTCAGTAGGCAGAGGTGAAGGTAGGAGACAATCTTGATGGGGACCAAACAGCATTAATGGAGATGCTGGGGCAGCATTACTGGAGGTGTGCAGCACAAAGCAAACTACATACATGGAAGCAGACCACCTGTATGGAAGTGAGGTTGGGAGGAATAGTGAGATAAAGCTAGAAAGCCATGCTGGGACTATAACTTGGAGATATCATTTGATAGGCAAGGAGGAACTGAGCTGCGGCCATCCTGGCAGGGTCGTCATATGATCAAGGAGATGGCAGTATGTTGGAGGGGCCCGTTTAAGTTTCTAAAATAGTCCCGATCTGCAGTAATAAGAACTAAAACTAGGGTGGGGGTGAGCGGATACAAAAGGCTTTCTAAAAGACTATGAATATAAGGGATGTCAGCAAAAATAGTGGAATAGGGAACTCCAAGTCAGTCCAGAACCCTAAACTCTAATCAAAAGCTTACAGCATCCAGAGAAATGTTTAATTAAGAAAAAAAAAATGACAGCTTTCTTTGAGGAAGACACAGTAGCAGCTGCAGCGGAGCAACATTCTGCACGCTACTGCTCCTGACTCACCGCTGTCCGCTCTCACGGAGGAACAAGTTGGTCAGGAAGCCGCGCTGCAGCCTTGGATTTTAAAGATACCAGAAAGACACCCGTGGAACCAGAGGTGGTGATTCACTGAATTAGAATTACTCCGACCAGCTGCGACGTAAAATCTTTGGAGAAAGTGTGTGCTGACTGGATTAGAGGTGCAAAGGACAAGAATCTCAAAGTGAGAGGACCAGTTCAGATGCCTACCAAGACTCTGAGAAGCACAAGAAAAAGCTCCATGGAGGGAAGGTTCTAAGACTTGGGATCGTTTTCAGATGAGGATCCACAAGCAACTCATTGACCTGCACAGTCCTTCTGAGATTGTTAAGCAGATTGCTTCCATCAGTATAGGAGTCGAGGCTGAAGTCACCACTGCAGATGCTTAAATCAGCCTTTTCAATAAATTGACCATCAGTTGTTAAAAAACAAAACTAACTAACAAACAAACAAAAAAACGACAGACCAATATCCCTGAATATAATGTCACATTAAAAAGATTATATACCACAGCCAAGTGGGATTTATTCCGGGAATGCAAGGACGGTTCAACATATGAAAAATCAATCAATGTAACAAAACCAGAACAGCGATATGATTCAGCAATCCCACTCCTGGGTATTTATCCAAAGGAAGTAAAAACAGGATATCGAAGAGATGTCTGCACTCTTATGTTCATTGCAGCATCACTCACAAGACCCAACATACAGAACAACCTAAGTGTCTGTCAATGAATGAATGGATAAAAAACATGTGGTGCACACATGTGCATGCACGTGCACACACAAAGGAATATTATTTGGTCATAAAGAAGGAAATTCTGTCACATGATACAACATAGATGAATCTTGAGGACATCATGCTAAGTGAAATAACCCAGAAAGAGGACAAATACTGTATGATCTCATTTATATAAGGAATCTAAAAGAAAAAAGAAAACAAGTCAAATGCATAAAAGCAGAGTAGAATAGTAATTACCAGAGGTTCAGGAGGTGGGAGAAATGAGGAGATATTGGTCAAAGAATACAAATTTACAGTTATGTAGGATGCATAAGTCTAGAGACCTAATAGGCATGATGACTATACTTAGTAATATTGTACTAAGCACTGAGAATATGCCAAGAGAACATATTTCAGGTGTACTCATTACATAAAAAAATGATAACTATGTGAGATGATATGTTAATAGTTTGATTACAGTAACTATTTCAATATGTATATGTATAATAAATCATTATGTTACACATCTTAAATATATACAATTTAAATATCCTTAAATGATAAAGATGATAGATTTTCTGTTAGGTGTTTTTTACCACACCAAAAAATAAACAGCTTAGTAAAAATGGAGAAAATTCATGAACCAAGAAAATTTGTCAAAGACATATAACTACTCAATAATCATATAATCAAAAAATAAGTTCACTAGCAGTAAAATTTTTTTAAAAGATTCCATTATTCACACATCAAGACTGGCAGAGATATCAAAGATTAACACCAGGTGTTGGCAAAGTGTGGTGAAATGGGCACTCACAGTACTGAGAGGAATGTAAATTGATATAATTCTGTAGGGTAATTTTGCAAAAAAAATATTTATACGTATTTATATTTTATAACAGTTTGACAAGAATTTTTATATTATAAAAATATTTTTTAAATCTTTTTTTAAAAAGTTTATGTCCTCTGATCCCACAAGTCTACTTGCAGAAACATATCTCAAAGAAATATTTTGACAAGTGGCCAAAGATAAGTTTTCAAAAACGTTCACTGAGGCAATATTTATAGCAATGACAAATTAAAACCAGACTATCCCAGATAGGGGCTTGAGGAAAGACTTATGCATACTAGAATACCAGCCATTGAAAATAATAATTTAGATATTGATACTGAAAAGCATTCTCAATATATTGGTAAATGAGGAAAACAAGTTCCAAAGCAGTATGAGGGGAGGAAATGTTTATTTTTCCATCAGGGAAAGTGAAGGATACATAACAAAATGTAAACAGCATTGGGTGTCGGAATCTGGGGCAATTTAATTTTTTTCTAATTTTTCTGCAATAAATATATACGGTATCTGCACAAGTTTTAGAAAGATGGTCAAAACAAACAAACAAACACAAACCTCAATGTCTTCCCTTTTTACCAGTAGAGTCTGGATTCTCATGACTTCTCAGCTAGAAGGGGAAAAACATCTCACAAAACACAGCCAATTTGTGATGAATTTCTCAAGTGTGCATTGTGAACAGGCAGGAAAAGTCAAAATATAACCAACCTTCTCCCTCTCAAGCTATTTCTTTAAGCCAGAGCCCTGACAAGACCTCCTGTGATGAGAATGCAGAACAGTAGTCCTTTTCCTCTGTGGGACAGCAGAGTAGAGTTTAAAGCACATTATCCAAATTCAAACCCAAACCTCAGCTCGCACATGCACTGGCCGTATAACGGAGGGCAAATTACTTTTTTTGTTTCCATTTCTTGCCTGTGAAATGAAGGAAATGCTACTGATCCTAATTGTGGAGAGAGCAGCGTTAAGTATAAAACTCTCAGAACAGTGCTTGGCTGTGATTAAGTTACTCAAGAGCACAGAACGGACCCTTAAAGATAATTCAAAGGATCATAAAATATCAGTTCGTTATAATTGTTTTAAAACAGGCTTCATTTCCTGCCTCCAACAAACAGAAAAGCAGAGAGACAAACCGGTAACCTGAGTGAGGAGACACCCAAAGCCTGATTTAGAAGTGCTTCACGGCCCAGAGTGGGTCACAGGCACAAGGGGCGAAGTGCCCCGGGCCAGAGTGCACGGAGACGTCGCGGTCAGAGGGAGCAATCGCCTCCTACTGCAAAATCGAAGCAAGCAGCAGAGGCCCTTCGGGAGCAACGCAGGACGCATGGCTTTGGTGGCCCGTTTAAATCTGTCAAGAAAATGGTCGGGGGAAGGAAGCATAGGAAAAAAGATCTGGACACCAGCATGTGGTGCTGTCTTAATGGATCTTCCCGACAAACGCGTTCAACGCAGCCGAGGGCGCTCGGTCTCACCTGAGCACAGCGCTGGGTTTCAGGCCGCACGGCCCAGGGAGCGCATAGCAAAACGAGGGCGATTGGAGCGGAGAGAGGAGCCTGATTAAGGGGAGCGCGGCGGGGAGGCCGAGCAGGACTCTGCGGGAAGCTGGGGGCCCGAGGCATAAGGGGAATGGGGTGAAAACGGTCTCCTACAGACTGAGCCTGCTGGCGGTGAGAGGAGAGGCGACAGCGGCGGGCACCGCGGGCACGGAGCAAAGAGCCTAGCGAGGCCGAGGGAGCGTCATTCTTTCGATCGTCTCCATAAAGGGCAGTCATCTCCCTGGTTGGGGCCAAGAACAAAAGGCCCTCTGGGAAGTTCTGAGAGTGTGGAGAGGCCCCCGACACTTCGGGATCTTTCTAGAATGATCCACCCTCATGCCTCTTCTGCCTGCGGAAATCCAGAACCTTGTTCCCGGGGATAGGGGGAGGGGCTGCACCTCAGTCGCAGGGGCGGCGCGACTCCCTACGACCCTCAGGGTGCTCCCTCCCTTCTTCTGAGGCGACGACGCGCGCCGCCCACCCAGCGCCCGCTCCTCGTCCTCACGCACGAGGAGGCGCGCTCCCGCCACCTTCCTCACACACCAGCTGGCGCGCTCCCGCCCGCGCCTACGGAACACCCACGAGGCAGTGCGCGCGCCCCAACGTCGGGGGCGGAGCTAAGCGGGACCGGCGAACAAGGCGGGAAGGCACCTGATTCGCTGGGAGTTTGCGAGCCGCCCCCGGTCGGTCACCTCCCTCCTCCACCAGCACCCCGGGCGTCCCCTCAGGCACCTTTCGCCGTAAGGGATGATGGCTCCACGGCGATTCTCCGTGTGGCTCTGGTTCACCGCCATCGTGCTCCCGGCCCCTCCTGCCGCCCCTCAGATGGGAAGGGGCGGGGCTCCGAGGCGGAGGGCGGAGATTATGGCGCAAGGACGGGCAGTGAGCGGACGAGGCGGCTGGTCACGTGAGGGGCAGTCGTCAGAGGCCCGCAGGAAAGCGGGTGGATTCGGGGCGTTGACTCCGCCGCCAGGGCGCGGAGGGGTGAGTGATGGGTGGGTGGCCCCCTCCACCCGCACCTGGCCGCTTGGCCCGTGCGTCCTCGCCCCGCGTGGCAGCCGCGCTACCCGGGGCGGGAACTCGAATTAGTCCTGTCAGAAATCAAAGTTAAAACAGGAGTTTCCAGCACCCTCCCTAGCTCATGTCAGGAAGCTGCTGCCCTTTGGAGAAAGGGTCTACAATGGTTGCCTGCTTCTATTAAGGCGAGTAGAACTTTTTCCCACCAGAGAAAGCTGATTTCTTATGAGGCAGCACCCAGGACAGGGAGCGTGAGCTGGGTCAGGAAGTCAAAGGGGAGTCCGGGCCACCTCCAAGGTGGAGAGAGCCTGTGTCGTCCATCGTACCTGCCCTGCCACCTCCAAAGGGTGACCGTGAGGATCCAGTGGGATATATGATACCGGAAGTGCTTTGAAGACTGGAATGTACATCCCTTTTTTTCTTTGAACTTCACGAATAGCCCCAGGGGGTTCCAAACAAAGAGGCGTTAATATCTTTTGGACTACTGTATTTCATCAAATTTAAGATGCTGTCAGTTATGATACACCATTTCAAATGTACCACTAAGAAAAAAGTTGCCAATAGACATGTCATCAGTTGTAAGCTGTATCCTGATTTCAGAACTATATATATTTTTAAGTGCAAGACTATTAGAACAGACAAAGTACAATAGGAATGGTGTGAAGCAATGGAACAAGCATTGAAGTCTAGTCCCGTCTTGCATTGGTACCTAAATGTGCAACTTCAGGCAAGACAATTATGCTTTCTGGACTTCAGGTTCCATATGTGTCTAAAAGCATTGGACTAGAAGAACTCTTTTTTTCTCTTAGCTGTGACATTAAGTTCACATAACTGTTCTGTTGCTCAAATCTCACGTCTCTTCATCTGGGTGTGGCCTTGCACTCTAGTTCCAGCCCTTATCATTGTAATTGAATGACTCCAAGAGCCTCCTGATTGGTCTTCCTCCAGTCTTGACCCCTGATTGTTCATCTATACTTTGCATTCACCCTACGGAATGTTGAGACCCCAAATGCCATTGCATATATGATCATCACATTCAAATTCAGAGACATAATATACAGGTGAAAGTTGTATTATTTGTTGGCTACAAAAGAGAGTAGGAACCTCAAATAGAGGAAGGATTGATTTAAGTTCAAAAAAGACAAGGGATAAGCTAGTACTTTAAATTGAAATTCTTAACTCTTAAAAGTATTCACTGTAAAACAGGCAAGTCTCTAGGCAAAATGAGTTCATTCTTTTGATAGACTTGGTTTGTATGCCTTCAGGAGTAAGGAGGAAGGGAAAAGCTAGGAAATTCGATGAATGAAAATCATTTTTTTCACTGATGGAGACAGGCTAGGCAGAGCACAACATCCCTCACGATCAAGTGTGATGGCTCCCTCACGATCAAGTGTGATGGCTTCCTCACTCATTTTGGATACAAAATCCCAGGGAATAATAATGACCGGGGTTCAAACTTCATGCCAACGAAAGACAAACTGACCTTACAAATGTTTTCCATCTTGAATCTCTGTGGCTACTTCTTACCAAGACAGTCCACATCTCACCCTCCATATATGGGTGAAATGAAGTAATGGCTGTTCGGCCAAGGAGGGAGGAGTACAAATAAGACACGGGCCAGACAATTATTGTTCAAACAGCAATGTTTAGTTGTACAACACATAAAGTCTAGCAACATTTACACAACCAGTTGAGTCTGTTGGCTTATTTTCAATTGGGAAATTTAACCATAATGTCACCAAAAGGTTCGCTGGGACTGGTTACATTTAAGAAATGGGTCGTTCTTGCACCCCCCTGGCTTGGGCCTCTTGCTCCATCAGGACTTGGTTGTAGATGAATGGCCCACAAGTCACCAGCCTTTGAGCAAGTTGTGTCCAGGTGGAGATGGGGAGGGGGTGGGAAGGGAGGCAATTTCATAAAGACACAGTGTGTGGGGCAGTGGCAGCCGACATTCGCAAACATTCATGCATCTGATGGGGGCCCTTGCCCTCCATTAGGTATTTTCCACTAGCCTACAGTGACCAACTGTGGCCAGGCTCATTCATTTTTACTCACATTAACAGGGTGGAGGTGGCGGGGTAGGAGTAATTGGGGTAGGTAGGAAGAGATCTCTCTTATTGCTAAGTGGACAGATGGGCTTTTTATCTCCCTAGAGTTCACATCTTGTAGGGGTCTGGAGTTTAGTTCTGTGTTTAGTTCTTTTTTTTTTTTTTTTTTTTAATTTGAGGGTAAGGAAGTCAACTCCAGAAACATCTTTTCGAGAAAACTACTCTTGCTAAGCGGCTGTATTATGGGGTATGAAGCGTGTGTAACCACACTCTGGGCCAGATTTTTTTTTTAAGAAGTGTTCCTAGCCCTTGCTGCCCAACATCTGTAGTGACCCATCCTCATAAATAAGCTTTAAGCAATAAAGGAGACACCCTTGTCCCACATCGGGGCTCACACGGCTGACGTCAATGAATCTGACAAGCAGTAAAGTGGCTTTCTGGGCCCTTTAAAGAAACCAAGAGTAGCTCATGCAGATGGACAGGGAGTGATGCCATTTCCCTTGAGATGGTTACAAGTAGCTCGTATGGGTTTGCAAGGGTAGAAGAAGCTCTTGATGAGTTCTTCACCTTACAGATGGGCAGGGACCGGCTGACACAGACGATGGAGAAGGGCAGTGCTGGCGAGAACTCCATTCCACTGGGAGGAGAGGGGCGTTTGGATAAATGGAGGCAACTGTTCTAAAGAGGCAGCTGGCCCCTCCCACCTGCTTGGGGCCGAGAGGGCCTGTGGAGGTCAGCTGGACAAACACAGCCCTAAAAAGGCCATGGAGCAATAGCAGCTGAGAGGAATGGAGGGAGAAGCAGCGCTTGAAATGGCCTTCAGTCAGCAGTGGGGCAGGGGGTGGCTGGCACAGGTGGAAGGACAGTGCCCAGGAGGCCTTCTCCCTGCAGGGGGGTTGAGAATGGTTGAGGGTGTGGACACCAGATACATAAAACAGTTTCTCCAGGGAGGCTGAAGTCATGATTTAGGGGCATCAAGTATCATCCTCCTATCAGCCTCTCTGATGCCCGCCACCCCCACCCCTGGGTGTTCCCTGCCAGGCCTAGGTGTCCAGTCCCACATCTCCACACAGGACTGCTCCCTGTCTAAGCCAGGGATCCCTCTTCTGTTCAAATGTAGCAACCCCTGGGCTCTAACCTTGCTGCTGTTCTATCCTGACAGGTGCCTGCCCTAGAATAACCGTGGGTGAGGGAGAATGTGAGTTGGATTGGTAAAGAGCCCCAGGAAAGACTGAGGTCATAGGTTTCGGGTCAGTGGTGATCTTCTCATCCATCCCTTTCACTTGGTCCACTGAATCTTGGTCTTAAATCTTTGTGTTTTCCTAGCACCTGAGTGATAAGGGACTATAAATGCTGGGATTTGCAGAGGACCAGTAAAACACCTAGGATCGGTCCAGGAGATGGAACAAACAGGAGGTCGTATGAGGTTAGTGTAAACTGTATCATTTGGTGTTTTCCCTTGCCTAAGGCTAAAGTGTTTCCCCAGCCCCAAATTTTAGCCACCTTTCAGACTAAAGGAGTAACTTGTTTATAAAACAAACAGGGGATATCTATGCATTAATAAATACAGGGCTGAAAGGAAAGGCAAGAAAAGGCTAAATGTATGATCGTGGGTATTGCTGAGAATGTCTACAAGGATCAGGAGGGGAAATGGGGGGAAAGCAGGAAAGACAGACAGACAATAATACAATTAGCTTCAGCAGAGAAGTGAGAGAGAATAGAAAAGAAGGGAAGAAGGGCTCAAGTATATATAAAGGAGCAACAGAGAAGCCAGCTTTAAAGAGGAATCCTGACAGAGAAAAGGGAGGTGTCATTTAAAATTTGCCTCTGAAGCCAAACCACCAAGACAAAAATTCTGTGTTGTTCCTGATACTTTCTAGACTGAGTTCTTCTAGAACTTAATGCCTAAAAAGAGAAGGTTGTCTCGCTTGACCAGCCTGTATGCTTCTTGAATCAGACACCGGGAAGCTTCTCCTTCGCCCAGGCTGCCCAGGGGCTCAGGGCCAATTTCAGCCCTCAAATGCAGAAACGCTTTCCTATTCCTCCCTATGGGTCTGGTTCCTCTCGTAATTCCAGTTTGTGCTGTCCCATGCTTTTAGCTGTGATTTTATTTTAAGGTGACTTAAAGTCATTTTTGGAAGTAGATTGGGCATGAGTCCTAAATATAGAAACGTAGCTAATGTGGGTTAGTCTACAAGAAAGTAAAAGAAGCCTGAGAGGGATGAAAAAATGAGGGAAAGGGAGAGAATGAGAAAAAGCAGAAGCCGAGGTGAGTGAGACGAGTGTGGAAACAGTCTGTGACGGGGACAGGTGGTAGCTTTTGGGCAGTCAATGCGACACAGACGGAAGGGTGGAGCTTTCGTCTCCAGCTCCAGGAACTAATTCTTCCTGCAGGAGCCCAGCTCTGGCCTACTTCTCTGCTGTCCCCGACCTTCCTGTTCCCAAGAAGTCCACCCCCAGCTTCCAGGGCGGGTTCAGTCCCGGTTCCTCGCTCCCTCCCAGGTCTGGCTCTGCAGCCTGTCCTTGGAGAATCTCTGCAGCCCCAGTTCTCGGGCGGGTTCAGAGATAAGAGTTACCTGTGGCTCACCTGCTCCCTCATTTTTAAATGAAACTCCCCCGGACCTCCTGAGTGAGGCGCACGGCTTTGTTCTGGGACATAAGGAAAGGAGACAGATAATGGACAGCCATGGAGGAACCAAACTTACAAGGGACTCTCCAGGGAGGGCAGTGAAAATACCTCACCCCTGAACATGCACGCACACACACACTCTCCCTACACACACACACACACACACACGCACGCACGCACACACACACTGTAGACAAGATGCTCCACAAATACCAGACAGGCCTGCGGGACAGAGTAGAAAGGAAGAAGGTGGTTGGTGGTGGTGTTTGGGATGTGTGTGTGTGGAAAAGTAGGTATGTGTGATGATACAGAGAAAAGTCATCATGGGTTACTGTCGTGGCTTTCCTCTGTGTCCACGCTCACCGGAGGGAGGCCTCCATTGTCATTGAGTCGCTTGGCCCTGTAGGTCTCATAGTGGATGTTGTGTGTCACTTCCTTGAGGTCCTGGAGGTGGGTTCTGAGGGACACGGGTGCAAAGAGAGAGGGATGCGATTAGGGGTGGGAGGAGAATGAGGTCACCCACATCGGAAGTTAATACGTCACTTCATGGCCTGGCCCGTCAGGGACCAACTCTAGAGTCAATGCTCCTTCTTCAGCCCCTTTTGCTCCATGATGGGAGCTGGAATTAGGACCGAAAACTGTCAGAGAGACCCAGAGACTGAGGGAGTGGATCTGAACAGATGGCCTCCTGACCGCAACTCATTAAAACTGCCATCTGACGGCAGGGGTACATCTTACCTGATGACAAAGTCTCGAAGCAGGGCAAACTCACAGTGGTTGAGGTTTTCCACTGTGAACAAAACAGAACAGGTGGTCATTTCACTAATGCAGGTGAACTTCTGTTCGGGTCACGGAGGCATTTGAGAGAGCCATGGGACAGGTTATCGTAACCCGTCCTGAGGTTTGCTTATCTTGACACTTCAGTGCACGTGATTTTATTCACTGAACAAACATTTATTAAGCAGCTACAAAGGCACAATACTGTTCTAGACTCTGTGGAATAACACTAACAGGAACTGTATGTCTCATTTTATAGAAAAGGAAACCAATACATGAAAATCGAAAAAACTTGGCTGGGGCCTAAGACACAATTCCTATCCTTAAAAAGCTTATAATTTGATTGGAAGACAGTAACACATAGAAAATTATGATCAAGCCATCTTTAAAATGTCTAATTTGACATAGACAAAGTGCCTACTATTTGTAAATCACTTACCAAGAATTGTGGGAACAGAAGAGGATTAAGACATGAAACTTCTAGTCTCACAATCTAATGGGTAGGACAGGCATTCTCATAAGTAATTCTAATCCAAGGCAGATAATGAGACAATTTTTTTTTTTAATCTCAACAAAGGGTCATAGGAAAATTAGAGAAACGTGATAAATGGGATGAACTTGGTTTTGGAATTAAAATATCCAGGTCTGAAATCCAAGTTTTACCACTAACAAGTCATGTGATCAGGGGCAAGGCAGTTAACTTGTCTGAGATTCAAGGGCCTCCGCAGCTGACATTCTGAGAAGTCACACCTACCCTGCTCCCCTCATATGAATGAGATCATCAAAGCAATTTCAAATCCTTATGACCTTGTCAAGGTCACATCCATTCAACGTAGAATGAAAATGGCAGCATCTGAACGCTTCAGCAGTTGGTCAGATCACACCCCCTTTCATGTGAAAACCTTTCTCTGGTGTTTCCAGCCCTTGTCACTCTCTCCACGTTCTGAAGACCTTTGACACGTTGAGTCAGTGCCTCCCCGTCAGGTGCTAAATTCATCTTTTATTGCTTCCTGCCTGTGAGTCTCATCTTCTCAATTAGACTGCAAGCTCCTTACGGCAGGGTCTGCCTGGCACTCATTTTATATCTTACATCCTAGGACGGTGCCTCGACCACAGGTGCTTAATAAATAAGCATAATTGGCCAGCAGCCAGTTCTTCAATGAGATATATTGAATTACCTTCAATGATCCCCCAGGGAGTTTTTCTGCCGAGGACCCGCTTGCCATCCACTTGGTACTCCTTGTCACTTCCCACGACAGCGAAGGGCATGCTCTCCTGCTGATAAACCAGACACACATGCACGTCACCCTCCCACAACCTGGGCCTCCAAGGGCAGGATGGTGCACGGTCCTGGGCCTCTAGCCTTGAACCACACATTTCTGATGCTCATTCGGTGATCCCACTGATGGCAGGGGTGAGGCTCTTGTTTTTTAAAAAGAGCACTGGACTGGAAGTCCCAAGTCCTGACCCTGATCGCACCCCTGCCTTGCTGGTTAGCCTCAGTAAGCCAGCTTTCCTTCAACAGAACACTTTGTACTGTTCATAGCGCTTTACACATTTGGTTTGATCTGAAACAACTCTCTGAGCTAGCTAGGAGAGACAGACGTCTCTTAAAGGATAGCCAGCCACCCAACTGACAGTGAAAGTAACCGATGCCTCACGCTGTCTCGCACAAAACCTACTGGCAGAGGTCCATGCCCGCCAACTTGTGGGGGCTCAAAGGCCACTTTCTGCTTTTCATAGGCCCCTCCACTCTACCAGGTGGGTTGTATGTTCACCAAGAGCCAGCTGTTTGTTCCAAAAGCCATTTGCTTGATGTGTACTTATTATAGGAATTGGATAAATTAACTGTCATATAAGCTGAAGACATATGAGTGTGGAGAGCGTTTCTCTGAAATTAAGGTGAATGTTTCAGAAAGATTTGATAAAGGTGAGTTGCTTTTGCATGAAGAGTGAACTTAATCTCAAACAGGCCTTGTCTCCATATGAAAAGAATGTTCAATGAGTGTGATGTATGGGTTTTAAGTTCTTTTAACTTAATAATTTAATAAAATATTTTAAAACATTTATGATTTGTATGCATCATTTTTTTAAATGATTTCTTCAATTAACTGATTAACTACTTGTCTCAACTACATCAGATAAGGGGCTTCTACTAGATTATCCACAGTTGACGGAGGAGGAGACTCAAGACCAAAGCAAGTTGTGTGATTTGTTCCAGGTTACAGTGGGTTAGTAGAAAAGCCTAGACTACCACTCAGGATTCTGACGTAGAATCCCCAAACCACAGAAGTTTAGAGTTGGGAGAGATCTCAGGAACCACAAGGGCCGATGGTTTATAAACCAGGTTCCATGAGCCTGAAGGATTCCAGCAGAGAGCCCAGGGCCTGCTGAGAAGGCAGGGCCCTGGGCCCCGTGTCACTTAGCTAAAGGAGCTCTGTTTTTATGTTTTATATATTGGGATTCTGTCTGATGTTTAATTTGTTTAAAGGTTTCTTGTAAGAAAAAAAAAGAAAAGAAGCCTATAAGCCACTCGCCTAGTCTGACTTCTGCAATTTATAGAGGGGGAAACTGAGGCAAAGCTCTGATACCTTGGACGCCAGCCTGATGTTTTTCCTGCCTGTGCCCTTCCATCACCCCACACCCTGTCTTTGCCAAGCGCTGTGGGGGAAGAAGAGGCTTTTGTGGGGTCTGGGAATGGACAGAGGGCCGGCTCTCTGGGCGTAAGGTTCATAGTCCCCATCCTCTCCCATGTCCTTCTGGTCTGGGTCAGGAGGGTGGGCCAGGGAGTATGGCAGGGGAAAGGCAGGTAGAGAGAAGCGGTACGTGAGACACATGCCACGGATACCACGGTGCGGGGTGGGTGGGCGGTAACTGTGTCATGTCCAGAGCCCCAGGCACCCACCCGGATTTTGTCATTCTCTGTCTTGTCCTCCAAATCCTCATCAAATTCCTTTTGGGGGTAGAATTCAATGCCATTGACTTCAAGCTCCTTGCGAACCTAGAGGTGAGGAAGAGAAACAAGGTAGCCAAGTGTCAGGATAATGGAAGGGCTGTACGTGTGAGTGTGTGCATGCGCGTGCAAGCGTGTGTGTGTGGGCTGAAGTCAGCCTTTGATAATCCACAGTTGTCTCTGAACCCCGAGGCCCTGGGCAGCAGGCAGGTCCTGAAGAAGTGCGAGCCCCAGTCACACAAGTACCAGAGCCAAGCCTGAGATGAGGAATAGCCTGGGCGCGCAGCTCGCTCATCTCAGGGTCCATAAGATTAGGATTTAGACAAGCAGTGCCACTGAGTACAGATTCCACATGGGCAGTGCTCCTGCCACTATATGTCATAGTCTCATTTGTAAGGAAGAGACGTGAGTCGCCCCACCCCAAGCGTCTCTGTTTGCCCTCTTTCAAAGCTCGGCTTAAGTCTCACCTCCTCCAGGAAGCCATCCAGGACCTCTTCAGTGGTCTACTTGATTGTAAATTTCTTGACGGCAGGCAGCAACTGTCTTTATCCTTCTCTCGCACCCCTCTCCCCACCCCCACCTGGATGCTTTGAGCACAGGTGCTTATAGAAGACACCAGTAAGGACTGTAGGGCCTTGATTAATGAGTCCAGTCCTTCAAGCAACCTAACATTGAGGAGTGGATTCTCACACTCATGGTGATTTCCGTACTCAGTGGCCTTTGCAGGTAAGTTTGGAGGTGAAAAGAAAGCAGCCTGAGGCCGCACTAACTTCTCTTCACTGTTGGTCCCCAGACATCACCAGTCCAGCCTCTTCGACGGTTGAGTCAAGGATGGGTGGGACGTGGGGCAGGGGGGATATAATAATGAAGGAGAGGCGAGGGCTTGGACCAGAGGCGGGGAAGGCAGAGTGTGGACAGGAAAAGGAGGAGGGGGCCTTCTCACCCTTTGCTTGAATTCAGACTTCTCCTCCAGGGTCATGGTGTCAGCCTTAGCAATGACAGGGACGATGTTCACAACTTTGCTGAGGTGTTTCATGAACTCCAGATCAAGAGGTCGCAAGCTGGGGCCCAGAGAAGGTGGGGTGTCAGAGCCACCTTGCCCTACCCTACTCAGCCACTGCCACCATTCCAGGGCCACCCTTGGGATAGGAGGACCGGCCTGGGAACCTGGCGGAGGCTACAAGGCTGCTCCCTCTCCTCTGACAGGCACCCACGGTCTCGGCGTGTGCAGAACAGGCCCCAACTCTCTGCCCACACAGGGTCCACCATCTTCGTTTCTCTTTGAGTCCTGTCCCCTATAAGCCCCACTCAAACTACTCCTTCATGGCATCTCTGAGCTGGGATTTCTGTCTCCTGGGTGTGGCTGTGGACTGTCATCCCCACCCATATGTCTTTGTGTCATGGTTACTTGTGTGTATCTTATTCTGCCTATGGCTCAGCGCTTCTTGACGAGCCTCGTGCCAGCTACCAGTTAGTCCTGCACGGGTCCAGCTGGGGGCTTTGTCCCTCCCCATTTGAGGGCCCAGCTGCCCCCAGGCTTGGGGTCCAAATCTGGTTCCGGTTCGTACTCCAGGGGACTCATTAAGTGAGGCTATCTGCTGCCTTGCTCTGACCTTGGGTCCGGGTTCTAGAGGGATACAGCTAGCCTTTTCACTGAGTTCCTCGACCCCACCACCGAACACCTGCTGAGTGCCCGGTTCCCCAAAATGTGGGCCTGCCTTGCTTGTGCCATCCTCTCGAGAACTGAACTCTGGCCCTGCAGCCGGGCTTAGTAATTAGTTACGAGACCACCACCCCTAACAGGAAGGCTGCCTGCTTGCCACTTGGATCTCTCCATCCTCTACTGGCAATCCTCATCTTACAGCACCACCTGCTACTCACGAGCAGAGTTCCCAGCATGCCCTGCTTGCTACCAGCCTGCAGGCCTGCCTTGCTTGTGCCATCCTCTCAGGAACTGAACTCTGGCCCTGCAGCCAGGCTTAGTAATTAGTTACGAGACCACCATCCCTAACAGGAAGGCTGCCTGCTTGCCCACTTGGATCTCTCCATCCTCTGCTAGCAATCCTCATCTTACAGCACCACCTGCTACTCACAGAGTTCCCAGCATGCCCTGCTTGCTACCAGCCTTCATTTCTAGATACCACATGCTGGGCTGGCCACCCTCCACATACCTACAGCTGAATCCCACATCCCTTCTAAAACACCAGCCCCAATCCAGGAGCCCTGTCCCTCCCCGTCTCACCCTGCTTGCTGCTGCCACCCCAGCCTTGTGCAAAGCAGGTAGCAACTGAACAAACAAAGAGCCGTCTGCTCACATATGCCAACTTCTCTCTGCTGGCAGTCATGCCATGGTGCCAGAACGCCAGTAGGCAGCATGGGGCCTGATGCTGGTGAGCTTTACTCTCCTGGCAAGGAAGTCAGATGTTCTTGGGGAGGATCTGGGGAATCATAGAGTCATGACTGTAGTGGGGCCCATGTGGCTCTCTCCAGCTGAGTCCAGGTATTGTTTGTCCACTAGAGAATGGGCCCAGATGATGCAAACCAGAGCGGGGGGTTGGGGGGGGGACTGGTACGTACGAGTGTCCCGTGGGGGAGATGAAGTAGAGGCAGCAGTGGACGCGAGTGTCAGGGATGCGTTTCTTCCTGGCGATGTTCACCTCCTCCTTCAGGAACTTCTCGTACTGTTCATTGATGTACTTTTCAATGGGCTCCCAGCTGGGGGATAGGAAGGAAGCAGATGGCTGTCCCAGAAGGACAGGACTCGGGAGCTTTTCTTAGGCATGGTCCCCTCACATGATCTCATTTCCTACTTCCACTAGGGGGTCTAGTGTATCCACTGACCAACCTCTCTCAGGCCCTATGGGTGGTTTTCCTTGTTAGCAAGGCTAGAACTCCCGAGGGGACCTGGCCTTCTGGGCTGTGGGAGCCTGCAAGCCCCGCCCCACTCCGGAAAGCAGGATTCCTGGTGCCTGGCAGGGTTCACAGATGTATGGTACTTAGCATAGCAACAGCACATAGAACAAACTCAGCACGGCAGTGATTCACTATTGTCATGACCACTGTCATTGTCATTATTACTTTTCTCCATCAAGGAGCATGCGAGTCACCAGAGAAGAGGGTGACCAGGCACTTTTCTAAGGTCATTCTAAGTTGTCTTGTCTCGCCTGTCAGTGGCAGACTCCAGCTCCCTCGCAGAAGCGCCACGGTCTCTATCCCTGTCAGGGAGCAGATTTCCGCCTAGAACCTTCCACTACACTCCGGACAGCACATTCGCCCCCTTCTTGGCTTCACGCTGACTGCAGCTTTGCTCTGTGGATTTCTCCTCGTGGCAATTCCCCTCCCTCCCATCTCTCACTCGCCCTCTGTTTGTCCAGGCCAAGCTCTGCCACAACCTTCAGGTCAGCCTGGATTTGCACTCCGGTTTGCCTTGTTCTATCTGCCCTGAGCCGCTACCACCTCCAGCCAATCCCTTGGCCGAAATTCCCTCTACACTGTCCCCTCCACCCGCACACCAAGTGGAAGGGACAGTGTGCCCCTCTGGGCCTCTTCTCCTGCCTCCCTCATCCTTCAGCGAGTCCTCCGCTCGACCCTCAGCATGGAGGGTGCAGACGGCTCTCAACGTGAACAAACGTGCACTGCGTTCGGTAGCTTCCTTGCAGGCTTTAGGGTAGAAATCTCACGTGCACACACATACCAGTTTTCATTGTTGATCTGGTCTCCAAAGCCAGGGGTGTCGATGACAGTCAGCTTCATTTTGACACCACCTTCCTCTATCACTGGAGAGTTAACAGAAAAGGCACCAAAGAGGTCACTCTTCCGGGTGATGCCAGGTTCCCCACTGCCTACCAGCCAGGGAGACCCAGGCTCCTTCCTTCTGCAGGACCAATTATTAGAAAAGTCAGGTTCAGGGTCTTCTCCACCTCAGCACCTTTGTTCATGCTGTTCCCTGTACCTGGAATACCTTCCGAACTTCTTTCTGCCTGTCTAAATCCCACCCATTCTGCGTCCAGCTTGAGCCCCACTTAATCCCCCTTCTGGACGCGGAGTGTAAGGAGTTGGCTCCATAGAGTTTAGGGCTTAATTCTATTCTGTCTTGAGGTTGCCTTTCATTCGCCTCATTCCCCCGCAAGCCCCCTTCTCCCCCTTTGCGGCAGAGGCCCCTCTGACCAATGCCCGCGGTCCCGCCTGATCCTCACCGTGCCCTATCGCCTTGATCTCCACGGTCTTGGGGATCTTCTCCTCCCGGTTCCAGCTGGAGGCCTTGCGACTCACTTGGGATTTGAAGAGTGTGTTGACCAGTGTTGATTTGCCCAGTCCACTCTGACCTGAGCAAGACAGGAGGGCGAGAGGCAGAAAGACCCACATGTCTGAGTCTGAGCCTGATTCTCTCCCACGACCTTACAGAATTCTAGAGCTGTGACCCAGGCTCTTGTTTGATGACCACTGGGGAAGGGACGGACTGAGCAGGGACAGCAGGCAGGTGGGGATGGTTTCTTGAGAGAGGGAAGACTGGGGCAAACCGGTGAGATTCTACAATCTCGCCTTCCTGGAGCCCCAGGACCATTGAGAAAGGGGACAACCTCTGCATTTGTCTAGGGTGGCGGTTTTCTGTTTTGTCCTTGCTTAAGCTTTTAGTCTTTAATAATACTAAAAGTCACGACAGAATGACTTTGCGATCTGATACGGCCTCAGCGTGTGTGTCCTTTCACAAGTGAGCAAAATGCGCCTTATATCAGCCCTGCGAATCCCTCGGCAACGCTGGCTTTTTCCCCAGTCGAAGTGGTCCTGGAAAGACTGACGTCCACCTAACGTAAAATATGTACAAGGTAACATACCTCATAAATGCAAGACCAGGACTCGAACCCAAGGACCCTCTTGGCCCCACAGCCAGTCTTTATTCTAGCGTAGCAGTTAGCGTCTTGGGGAGGAGATAAACGCCCAAGAGGGTACTGTGACAGGAGGAAGCCAGGCGGGCAGGACCAGCCCTCGCCTCCACCTCCTTCACCACGGCTGCCTTTTAACTGGTTTTACACACACACCGCTACAGATTTCATTTCGAGGAGTTCCACAACTAAAAGGCGTGTGAAAAACCACTGATTTCTAAGCAGTGCTTCTCAAACTTTAACGCGCACAAGAATCACGCGGCAACCTTGCCACTGACGGCTGGCATCAGTATCACCTGGATGTTGGTAGGAAATGCAGGATGCCAGGTGCCACTCCAGCCCTGTGATTCAGAATCTGCATTTTAAGAAGACTTCCGGATGAATCGTGCAGACAGTAAAGTCGAAAGCGCTGGTCTAGAGCATTCTTGTGGCAGATGAGGAATAGGTCCAGGCAGGGGGACAAGAGCTGTTTCCCTGAACGCCGAGACTAGCCAAGTTTGCCCCTCAGTTTCTTTACTAACACTGTGAGGAGGGAGGGAACTGGATGAGCCCAGGGATGACAAATAAGCTACATTTCTCATTCCCACTGATCGACTCGTAGTAGCCACCTAGCCCAGTATGTTAAAAAGGCTACATCTGGGCTCAGTACTGATCACGTGACATGGCCGATCGGTAGTGTCTGCCATGGCGCTGCTGGGGACGGAGGTGGCCCACCGGTCTTACACTCACCATTCTTGGTCTGGACGTTTTCTAAGGTCATTTGTTCATTAAGTATTCTTGAGTGTCTGTGCTATGTTAGAACTGGAGGTAGAGTGGTGAGCGAGACATTGTTCTCACCCTCAAGGGGCCATTTAGTGTGAGGGAGGCCAAAACGTAAGCAGGCAACCACAGGAGGCTGCCATAATCACTGTGAAAGAGATAACCGTAGGGTGTTATTATAACATCATACTTAAGGGGACCTAATCCAGTCTCTCTGGGATCAAGGAGGACTTCCAGGAAGAAACAATAATTAAGCTGAAGCCTAAAGAGTGACTTCAAAGGACCCACGAGAAGCTGGAAGAGGGTGCTAGACAGAGAGAACAGTATATGCAAAGGCTCAGAGGTAGGGACCAAGCCAGACAAGGAGCGTAAACCCCTACGCACTACGCTTATTGATGGGAAGAGTTTTGCAGGTTGGAAAAATTATTCATGCACCAGTAGATAATAGATTGAAGGGGAAAGGAGATGGACGGAGGGTCAGTATCACTCCAAGTGTGGCCTGTGGCCAGTGTCCATGAACCATTTGCCACTGGATCTTGAGATAAGAAATCTACTGTGTCCCTAAGCACGCTGTTTAGTTTAGCTGATTTTTTTTTAATAGCAAGACTTTCCAGATGATGCGCACTCTGGCCCAGCTCCTTTGAGCAGCACTGAGTCAGGCGGCCGTGGTGATCCGGGTGAGGGACCTAGCTCGGTCTAGGGTGGTAGCAGTGGAGATGGAGAGAAGGGGACAGGCTTGAGAGATATTTACGAGGTAAAACTGACAGGACTCGATGATTGATGGGTTGGAGGATAAAAAAGGAAGAAAGAAGGAATATGCCTAGATCCCTGTACCAGCAACTGAGTGAATATCTCACTGAGATAGGACAAAGGTCCCTTCTTGCTCATATATTCTGTGACCTGGTGACACTACTTAGTGACCGATCAGTATCCTGGAAATCCTTTCTAAGCTTTAAAGCACTACAAAAGGTCACCAATAAGACCCTACTCCATCTGATCCTGCCCCCAGCTCTCGAAGGTGGGGAAGGACACTGATGACTCCCCCAAGCCACACACCGGAAAGCAGGCTGAGCATGGCTGAAGCTTATGTACACCCAGATTGTGATGGGGCTGGGCTGCCTATCCTCCCACAGCTCCCACCCTTGGATCAGCCAGTTTTGAGGGGTGGAGGGGGTCAGGCCTGTGTGATCAGCACAGTGAAATCTTCCCTTCTAGAAAGAGCTCATCCTAGAGGAGCCAGGACTGAGGTCATCCTTGGAGAGAATTGGGAGCCTCAGAGCTGCCCACCACCAGGGCCTCCAGAGACCCCACAGCCTTCCATACCGACGACCATGATGTTGAAGTCGAAACCGGTCTTCATGGTCTTCTTGCGCATCTGCTCGATGATGGTGTCGATGCCGATGTAGCCCAGCAGGTTGGAGTTGATGTTGACGGGCTTCATGGGCACTGCCGGCTTAGGCCTGGGCTCAGGCACCAGCTCTGACATGGCTGCGTCCGTCCTGGTCTCTGGGAGCCCTGCAAGGCCAAGGTGGGAGGGGTGGGCTGCAGAGGTCACGTGGAAGCCACAGTGTTATCCTCCTGATACAGAATTATACAGAGTTGGGCCTGGAAGGACCTTAGATGTCATCTGGTACAGGTCCCTCATTTCACAGATGAAGAGACTGAGGCCTGGAGGAAGGACTTGCCTAAGAACACAGAGCAAGTCAGATGCAGGATCTGGACCAGAACCCAGGTTGTCCAGTTGCTAGGGCCACTTCAAAGGCAGTCACTGCTCCCAAGTACATCTGTGGTCTAACCCAGGGGTCTCCCCGCCTCGGCACTACTGATACTTTGGGCTGGGCAATTATTGTGGGCGGCTGTCCTGTGCTTTGTAGGGTGGTTAGTGGCATCCCTGGCCTCTACTAGGTGCCAGTAATAGCCCCCAGTTAGGACAACCAAAAATATCTTTAGACAATGCCAAGCGTCCCTGTGGGCCTACTGGAGAACCACTGATCTGAGAGCTATCTCAAGGTATTCCAACCCGAGTCGCGCCTCCCCAGAGGGCCAAGACCGGTCAGGAGGTGGACCTAATATCTATTGACTGTCACTGACCTCAGCTGCTTTGTCTTTTAGAGGCAAATAGGGCTACTTCCTCTCTGCAGAGTGAGCATCACTCCTGTCTTCCAGCCTCGGTGTCCCCAAAGTTCCACAAGCACCACTGCAAAGTTGGAAAGTCTGTGCCCTGAGGAACCCCAGATACCCTCATAGCCATTATTCTGAATCTGTGGGAGGAATAAGTCTCCCCTTTTGAGCAGCGGGTAGAGGATGAGGCCCAGGTGGGGGCAGTCACTTGCCTGAGGTGATACAGTGTGTTCTTGGGATGGCGGGCGGCAGAAGGAAGGGGAGGCTGAGGAACAAACACCCCTTCTCCAGTGGAGAAAGGTAAGCATCCCCAGGGTCTGGCAGATCATGGGTATGGCCACGTAAGAGAAATCTGTGTGTTCCTGCCTCACGCCACTGTCCACTTGGGTAGGTTCCAGCCTAGAGCAGCTCCTACAGCCTCTCTGGTCCCACCTGCCATTTCCCCATCCATGAAATGGGGTGCTGTGGTGAAGTGGGAGGAGCCTGGCTCCACTGCTGGCCAGCTCTGCAGACTTGGGTGAAGCAGCTCCCCGCTATGAGCCCACGTGGTCCTCTGTAAACGGCTTAGGATCATGGTCAAGGCCGTGGTGAGCACTACGTGAGATGTGAAGCCTAGAAGCACCCACACAGCGCCTCACAGTTCCAGCCCCTCTTGCCCCTGCCCCTTTTGAGTTCACGGGCTTGTCAGGGAGGAAACGAAGTGGTGCACGTGACAGCGCTTGTCAAAGGGAGGTGCCCAGATGCTAATTACACGGCACGGTTACCGGACTCCATGCTCCCGAGGACCCCTTCCGGCTTTGCCATTCTAGAATGCTATGGTCCGTGTGGGTTCCGCCCCGCAGAGTCTCAGGCTTACAGGAGGACTGATGGAGCAGCAGATGGGTACGAAGGAGAGGGAACGGAAGTGCTACCCTCCCCCACCCCCAAACCAGCCAAGTCTGTTCTTACACCCCCACCACCTGGTCCTTCCACGGGTGCTGGCAAGACTCCCTCTCCCAATGGGAAACTGTTCTCTTGTCACTCCCAGGCACAGCCAAACCTGACAAAGCTTCGGGACCTCCCCAGGGCCTGGCTGGGCTCCCTCCTGCTTCCCAGGAAGTGGCTGTCAGGAAGGCGGATTGGCGCAGCCCGAGGCGGCTGCTGACCCTCACAGCCAGCCTGCACCCGACTTTCCCCGCGGGGCTCCCGGCCCCACTCAGCACGCCTGCACTGGGAGCCAGCACCCCATTTCCTTGCCCAGCTGCTCACACGCTGGCCCTTTTCGATTCCCTTGGGCTTCTACAGCTGAACCCATTTGGTCTCCACAAGCTGTGATGTGAGCGAGATCCACCTGTGTGTGCGTAGGGAGGTTTAACTCATGTTACAGACCTGGAAGGTGAGTCTCGCACTTATTTACGGCAGTTTTTATAAGTATTCTTATAAGGTGTGTGTCCTCGCCATGGCCTGCAGCTTCCTAAAAGAGCATCCCCAAAGACAGACCCTGGCTTTGAGAAGGGGCTTGCCTACCAGACTTGCCAGGCAACTTCTGGGGGCTCCAGCAGACCTGCGGCAGGCCTAGTAAGCGAGCACAGATCACCTTCATTCTCCCGGCATGCACCTACTAGCTCCCACTGTGCGCCCCGGACAGAGCACCCGCTGGCAAGCGCCCCTCGCAAACACGTGCCAGTTACAGGCTAATGACCACCACCCACCACCACAGAAATGCAGCCTACAGCGGGTCGCTGGGTCACAGCCTTTGCTGGAAGACACTTGTGCACTGGAGCCCCGGCTCTCCTCTCGCCATCTGCTTTCCCATCTGGTGATGCCCCTCCTCTGTGCTACCACGGCCCCCTGAACACCTTGGTACTTGTATCATTCATTCATTCATTCATTCGCTCATTCTTTCACTCCATCCCTTCCAAGTCTCTTCATATGCTGTCGAATGGGAGCCTACTCTAGCCAAACCCTAGATTAAATGTCAAGGATGCTTTTGGACCCCAGACAAGGTCATTGCCCACAAGGGCTCACTGGCTGGTGAGGGTGCCTGCCAAGGATACAAAGACCTCCAGGGCACAGGACAAATGCTGCTCTGGAGTTGAATTCTGTAGCTCCATCATCTGCTCCTACAGCCTCTCTGGTCCCACCTGCCAACCCGCAATGGGCATCTGGCTCAGGGCTTGACTCCTGGCTGGGTGACGTCTGTGAGCCTCAGTGTTCTCCTCAGGAAAATGAGGATGGTACCTACCTTGCCTGGTTGCTGCGAAGGTTAAACAAAAGCATGGACATAAATTACCTGGCACTGAACATGTGCTAGTTGTCACCCTTCTTCAGGGCAGAGGCCATGTCATATTGATCTCTGGGCCCCCATATACCTAGCATAACATAGGCACTTGGCAATGAATGAATGAAGAATGAATGAATGAATGAATGAATGCCTCGCTGAGAAGCAGGTGTCCCTTCAGACCATCACCTTTCTCCTCCCTCAGAGACTGCTCCCCTGGCAGAACAGCTGACCCCCAGCCAGCAAACAGCTCTGGTGCAGACCACAGTCAAGGGGGTAGACGCTGTTAAGAGACCTGCCCCTCCCCCACAACAAGGATTGGAGGGGGCTCCCCAAAGGTGGGGAAGAGCTCAGGATGGGATCACAGCAGGATGTAGCTCAAGTATGCCATCCTGCCCAAACGGTCCTTGGGGTCCCTCCTAGGCTCCCAGCTCTCCTAGGGCCCTGGAGAGAGGGGATCTGTCTGCAGGCCCCCTGCCAGGAGCCACCTGCACTACCAGTGCTCCAGGGAGAGGCGTTGTCCACCTGACTCTTCCCTCTGGCTGAGTCCCCCACAGAAACAGCACCCCCATCCCCATGCCAAGCAAGGACTCTGGTGCTTTCTTTAACAGGCAAATGAATGGCTTTGTCTTTGTCCCACCCAGGGACACCCGCCCCTCAGTTGGGAAGGTGGCAGCAGGGGAAGGAGACCTTTCCAGAATAGCACTCGCTTCCTTGGCTTAGTGGGGTGGGGGGTGGGGAGGCTCTTCCTTCATTCCTGAGCTGCAGATCTTCCCCAGACCCTAGCAGCCTTCCAGCCCCACCGGCAGAGGCAATTCCAGGCAACCCCAGCCCCAGGCCCTGCTCTCAGAAGAAGAATCACAAAAGATATCTTGGTCCTTTCCCACTGTCAGGAGCAAAAGGCCCTGGGACACCCCCTTCCCCCATCCCAGTCCTCTGGAGGCCAACGAGTTCCCTTGGAGACCACCAGCTGGTGCCTGTCTGTGTGTGGGGGAAGGGGTCAGCGCACAGGTCTCTTATCTGGTGGTAGGTGGCCCTGATACCTGTGCGTGGTGGGCATGTGGGCGCGGATCTTGGTGCGCTCCAGTGTGGGGCTTTCTGTGCACATGGGTCCCCGCTTGTGTGTCCGTGGGTCTCTATCTCCTCGCGTTCCCGTGGGTGCATTTCTCAGAGCATGCATATCTTGGGGTGTGTGCCACCGTGTGCGCGTTGTATCCGTGCATATGTCACCGTGCGTGGGCTCCTCCGCGCAGCAACCCTCCCCCAGGTGGCACCTCCAGCCGGGATTTTTCGGGGCCGCAGCCTCCTCCCGGCGGGCGCGGGTAGCCCGACCAGCCGCCCTACCTTTGGACATGAATCCTCCTTTGTCTCCGTTCCTCCCGGGAGATGCTCAGGGCGCGGGGCTGCAAGGCTGAGCGGGGCGCGGGCTCCTTCTGGGCCGAGCGGCCCCTGCAGCCGGGCCTGGCCCCTCC
>NW_006440626.1:2909915-2920969 GCF_000325575.1 Pteropus alecto
CAGGCGGCGGTGCGCGCGCGTGAGTCACGCGGTGGTTGGGAGGTTGCGCTGGCTCAGCGCGCTTCTGCCGAGGCGCGGGTGCCTGTAGAGCCCTGAGTCAGGGGCCCAGGTTCCAGCCTGGCTCCGGGATGATGGACCCTATGACCTTGAGCCAGTCAGGAATTTTCCTGAGCCTCGTCAGAAAAAAATCTTTCACACACTGGGTCAGCATTAAAGGACAGCACGTTGCCAGGCCCTGGGGGAACCGGGATGAGGACAACCATCCCTGTCCTGGAAGGGCCCTCCGCCTAGTAGGGGAGACAGCTGGACCGTCCTCACGCAGGGGCTGGCGTATACACAGGGGACCGTGGGGGCATGGAAGTGGGCACCTGAGGAGAGGGGGATTGTGGAAGACTCCTTGGAGGAGGTGAGGGCCAAGATGGGAAGGAAAAAGGGGAGGGCACTCTGCAGAGAGGGGCCAGCAGAAATGCGAGCGGCATGGTGTTGGTGGACAACTCAGAGCTCCCAGGTGCAGCTGAAGCAGAGAAAATTCCAGACAAGGATGTAGAGCTAAGAGGCTGGAGAAGTTCAAAGCCTCAGAAGTCAGGTTAAGGAGCTAGACATTAAGAGAAGACAATGGCAAGTCATCAATGGTTAAATAAATGGAAAGTGCTGCCATCAAATGTGTCAGTTCCAGCGGCAGCTGTGTGCAGGGAGAGCCCTGGGGGAGGGCTGTGGCATCACAGGGCAGAGGCATGGAGAGGAGGGGACAGTTGAGGTAAATCAGCAGAGTTCAAAATAGACTGTATGGGACGAAGGCGAGAGAAAGAGGAGGAAGATACCCAGGTTTCCGGTGTGGCGGTGCCCGCAGCTGAGAGACTGAGTCCAGGGAGGGCAGGGGTCAGGTCAGGAAGAAAGGGCGTGCTTCTGGGCATGCCTGAGAGATGTGGGGGGGCGGGGAGGGAGTCCGGCCATGGGCTAGCTGTCCACACCTGCATTTCAGGGGAAGGGCTCGGCTGAAGATGGAGGGAGCACTGAGGTCACAGGGAGGTATGAAGACAGAGCAGGGGCAAGCTCCCCCAGACTGGGTGTGCGGTGCGATGGGAAGGGGTCCGACACCCGGAGCCCCAGTGAGGGCATGGGACTGGGTGCTTTTCAAGCATCTGCCAAATCCAGACTCTCTGAGCCTTGGAAATGTTGGGAAGGAGAATTCTAAGATCTGGGTTCCTATTAGCTTACTGCCACCAACCAGCTACATGACTTGAGGCATGTCACAGCCTCTCTGAGGCCAAATGAACATCTAGTTCTGTGTTTACCTATTTTTAGTTCCGGGTAGGACTTCCATATATACAAGTCTCCAACTCGCCTTTCAGGACTGAAGGGCTGGGGGTGGGGGACCAAGAAAGAGTTTTGGATGAGGCACCTTATAAGCAACAGATATCTTCCTGAAAGGCTGAATGTGAATGACTTAGAAATTCTCAGGTGAGGTCAGTAGTCACAATTAGAGGAGCAGAGCAGCGACGACTCTTAGATCACCTCTTATTGAAGTGCTGGTCTGTATTTTCACAGAGATGCTTTGCTTTAAAGCTGGACTCACCTATAAACCACCTGATTATTCCAGCGCTTCAGGGAACACTGAGACAAGCCTGAGGATGCTAACGGAAGGACTCAGCATAATGGCTCCTCACAAGTGACACCTATAGCCCTTCCTTCTGCTGACTTCCCTTAGCCTGACCTCTGACTGGCAGGCTAGGACCCGCCTCAGGGCGTGTCCCCCCCGCCCCCAGTGTTCTGCCCTTCGACCCCTTTTACTTTTCCCCCAGCACATTCAACTCTGACCTTAGAGTCCCCCCTCCCCTTCCACCCTATCCACGTATAATCCATCTCCAGGACCAGCCACCACCACCGCCACCCCGGGCAGCAGCCCGGCACACACCTAGCCAAGCTCTTTGCATTTACCTTTGGTTTCTCTGGCCAGGTCTGTGGCAGCATCTGCTGTAGAATGGTCCAGGGCTGAGTCTGTGCTTCTGCTTGACGTCAGTGGGTAGGAGGTACTGTCCGATGTGGTCAGGTTAATGTCACTGTCCATTGTGGTCTCCCCAGTGGCTGGATTTAGGGTGGCCGGCTCAACCAAACCCGTGGCTGTGCCCAGTCTGCTTGTGTCCAAAGCAATAGAATCCATAGTTATGTCCAGCCTGGCTAGATTCGCTCCTGCCAAAGTCAGGGCTGGGTCCAGGCTGGCCGTGCCCCGCTTGACCAGGTCTGGGGCTGCCAGATCCACGGTTGTAGCCCCCGGAGTTGAATGTGGTTTGGCTGTGCCTGCTGTAGCTATGGCTGTGCCCAGCTTGACCGGGTCTGGGGCTACCACATCCTTGACCAGGCCCCGCCTGGCTGTGCCCAGTTTGGTAACCAGAGCAGGGAACTCTGTGCCTGTGTCCAGTCGGGATGTGTTTGGTGTAGCTAAGGTGACAGGCAAGCTAGGTCTGTTGGTGGCCATCATGGCTAAATGTCTGTCTGTGCCTGGCCTCATCGTCTCCAGATTAGCCAAATCCATGGCCATCGCAGGCCTCATGGTTGGGGTGCCCCTTTGGAGATGCAGCCGGGGTCTTGGGATGCCCCTGGATCGGGTCCTGCCTCTTCCTGGGAAAGCTCTGGTAGGCACGTGGGCAGTCATTGGGACAGGGTGCCCCTGACCCACTGCGGGGCCCGGCAGCTTCTGGGCTAATCGAGATTGGAAAGGTAGGGCCAGGTAAGAACTCACCAAGGGCTTCTCCACCACAGGCACCCTGCCGGGTTTGGCCAGACCTGGGGTCCCTGGGCCCTCGGCACGGACCCTGCCCCCTGGCACCAGTGTCAAAGAGGGTGAATCCCCAGTGGGCAGCCTTTCTCTTCCATGGGTGGCAGCCTCCCTGCCCAGGGTGGGTGCCTCTTCCCAGTGAGGAGGTAGGGGCCATGCCTGGCTGTTCTGACGGAGTGTCAAGGAGATAGAGCTGAGCTTCCTGTGGGGAAGATTGTCGCCCGTCTCCTGCGGGGGCATGCTCTGGGTCCTGGCTCCAAGGCCCGGTCGGCCAGAGGCCTGTGGGATGTGGCTTTGGGAGAAGGCATCCAGACGGATGGTCTTCCTGAGGACAGGGATGAGAGGGGACGCCCCTCCAGGGAGCTTTGAGGGGCGGGTAGGGTGCCCCAGCAGGCGACTGTGGGAGAAGCAGGCTCCAGGCCCCGGGGCTTCGTGCGGCTGCATCTCAAAGTCGTGGTCCATCCAGGTCTTTCTTCTTCCCCTGAGGTGATCAGCAGAGAGAAGGGGACAAGCAGGGGTGAGGTCCTCCGGCCTAGAAGTGCCAGCCCTCCCTCTCCTGACCAGCAGGTAGCACCACTAGGTCTGAAGGGGCCTCGTTTAGGGGACTGTCAAGTCCTCGGTCAAGTACACGTGTCCCTTCCTCCAGTCTCCCTGTGGCTCCTGTTCCATACCTACACCCACCTTGCGTGCATGGGCCCTCTCACACGCATACCCACCCAGGTATCTCACAGATGGGTGTGGAAAAGCGTTCCGACAGTGGCGGCATTCAGTGAACAGGCTGCCCCCGGCATGAAGGAACTTGGGGGCGGGGGGAAGTACCTCTCCTTTTGCTTGGGCCTGAGTATGGCCTGTCCTCTGAGGACAGCTCCGGGGGGTCACATACACGTGTTCAGGAACCCTGGAGAAGGATGGCAGCTATCGGAAGCTTATCTACCTCTGTCTCTTCTAGAAGGGGCGAGAGGGCTCTGGGTTCCCACCGACAACAGCCAAAATAGGAGTCAGGCAACCAGGTAGGAGGCTGAGGGATGAGTAGTTTGGCTTGGGACAGGGTCTGCATCTGGGGTTCCTGCCCAGAACTGGGAAAGGGCCCTGGGTCCGCCCGCTCCTAGAGCCAGAACCGGAACTAGAGCTGAAGAGGACCCCAGAGAAGGTGGGGCGTAAGTGGAGAAGTAACGAGTGCGTGCAGGAGGACCCCTGTCCAGCGAACGAGTCCAGTGCTGATGCTCCAGGGGAACCTACCAGGCGGAGAAGCTGGCGGGGCTACGTCAGAGGCGAGCGTGAAGGGCGAAGCATTAGCTCAGTCTTTGGTATCAGAGCAGGGAGGCTGGGCCTGGGTTGGGGTAAGTCACACGGGAGGCCCAAAAGTGAGGAGTGTGGCATCTTTCTGAAAATCCACCATAAGGATTTCTAGGCTGTGTCTGGGAAAACAGGGGAGACGAGGCTGCAGGTGCACGGGGCCCAGGCCAGGCCACAGCAGTGCTCAGGCCCTGGAAGATGACCCCGGCGACCTGCAAGCAAGTGAGAACGGTCCCTCTGGGGCAGTGCGACGGAGGAATGGGAGGGGAGCAGGATGGAGGCGAGGAGGTGAGTCGAGGATGCTGCGGAAACACTGTGGGCTGGAGAAACCGCAAAGCGCAGCGGTAGAAGCAACGGGGTTTCCTGCGGTGGGGGGCGGGGCAGGGGCGGGGCCTCTGGCTGGCGATCTGCGTGGATGAGCCATTCCCGGTGGTGGCCGGCTGGTGCACACTCTGGCCTCCACGTAACTCGCCCTCTGGAACAAAGCTGTTTCTGTTGCTTTCAGCACTGTAGGCTGGAACTTGATAGTCGGGGGCGGGGCAGGCCAGGGCTGGCAAGTGGGGCTCATGGGAGAGGGGGTGATCCTATAGCCGGGTCCTTAAGGTCTGGAGCAGGCGGTCTTCACCATCCTCACAGTGGCGTCCCAGCCCCTCATCCCTCTCCAGCCACATATTTGTAGCCAAGGCTGTGCCAGCCTCCATCACCTCCCCACTTGGCAGCCCTGCCCTCCTGCCCTTACTCACAACCACACGTTCCCCGGGCGCACATACCTTCACCTGAGCTTAACCGCAAGCATCTACCCCCGCGTGCATACGCACACAGGGAGCAGGCTTCTTGGCTGGGAATTCTGAGACCTGTTTGTTCTAATGTCATCAGATCCCCAGTCCGTCACTACGCATCCACTCTCATCCATCCTTTGGTCCTATCTCTCCTCCCCATCCCCTGGACACACACAAATACCCACCTACCTTGCCTAGAAAACAAGAAAAGTCCAGTGGTCCCCAGTCTGGGAAGCTGAGGCTGGTTCAGGCCTCTCACCTCTTCTGTACTCCAAGTGTGGCCATGGCGACCAGTTCAGGGGCCTGGTCCCTATGGTCCCCTCACGGGCTTCCACTCAGCCTTCAGGCCACAGTCCCCAGGCTGAGGGCCCAGTCCGCTCCTGACCTATCCCACCAGCTACATCCCCGGCTGGGCTGGGCTCTGGGGCAGGGAGGGGCCGGCTTCTCAGGAGTGGGTGGCAGTGAATGGCTGCTCTGAGCCTCTGGAATCCCAAAGGGCCAGGGCAGGCTCATAACAGCCAGGCTGGGCTGCCCTGGAGTCAAGGCCATCTGGGGCATGGTGCCCTGCTGCCTGCCCTCCTAAAATCTGCTCTGTCACCCACAGACTCTGAGCCCTGGAGAGATGCCACCAGTGAGAAGAGGGACACTCCAAATATGGCCACACCCAAGGGTCCCAGAGCCCGCCTCACCTCTGCTTTCCCTCCGCATTGCCTCCATACCCTGTTTAGTTCCGCAACCCTCAGTTCATCTTACCCTTCCGGTACCTGAGGTCTTTCCTCAAGCAAGCCGAAGTTTCTGGAGGTTAAGAGGAGGGACTGTCTGCTTCAACGACTATTCCCTGAGCCCTTGTTTGTTTCAGCTGGGCCCTGTACGAAGGCCCTGAGGATGCGAAGAGAACCCAGACCTGGGACTGTGGAGACCCGCGAGGCCACCCAGCCTGGCTCTGGCATTGTGGGCCTGAGCTGCGCATGCTCGTCAGCCTCTATCACAGCAATAGCAATCATAAAAGATGGCGAAAATAATTGCTACCATCTGCTGGACACCTACTAAGTGCCAGGGCCGGAAGGAGCTCTCAGTCAGCTCAGAAAGACGAGTGTGCAAACACCCTTACAGTAACCATAATACAACAGTGACAGTAGGCGACGTCCTCCCAGCACTCACCCTGAGCCGAGAACTAGGCTACACATTTTCCTGGCATCTCATTTAATCTTCACCTTGTCACCTGCTCTTTGCTGACGAGTATTGTCTGGTCTGATCTCTCCTGCGTGCTGCTCTCCTTAGCGAGTGAGCTTCTGAGCCACGTCGGTCAATAGAACTTTCTGTGATAATGGAAACGTTCTATATCCGTGCCATCCGATGCGATAGCCATGAGCCACAGGCACCTATCGAGCACTTAAAATGTGGCTACAGTGACCAAAGGACTGAATTGCTTATTTTATTTAATTTTAATTAGTGGCTAGCTGATTGGACAGCACAGTTCTGAAGGGCTGGGATTTTATACTTCTCTGGGTCCCAAGGGCCTGGCAAGAATCAGCCTCAGTAGATTTCTATAGAATCAATGAATTGATGAATGAATGAATAAATAGTGAATGTGTGGATCTAGGACTTTACTGGGTTTTTTATTCATTCTCTCCTGGTGGAGCTATAGGTTTTTAAACTTGGCTGTGTTCTGGTTACCAAGGCAACCGACTGGCTGTCCAGTGGATGGGGGAGGGGAGCCATCTGGAGTTCCTCCTTCCCTGGCTTTGAGGCCTGAGGACCAGCCTGACTTGAGAGGTCGGAGGAGATACAGCACGTCCTGCCTGGCCAGACTGGGCAGGGGCAACCTTACTGGCCACCCACCACTACGCCGCGTTATCTCCAAGATGCAGAAACTCCAAGCTGCAGTCAAGGCCCTGGGTCCTCTCTTCACTTTGGCCAACAACTCATTGTGCAACTTCTGTCAGATTACTTGCCTTTCTGGGCCTCAGGTGCTTTTTCAAGTAGGGACCAGATGCCCTCATACGGTTTATTCCAGCTTGAAGATCTAGAATTCCTCCATCTCGCTCCCTGCCAGGCTGTTAAGGCCTTCAGAGGAAAGAATGAGTCCTCATTCATCTCTTTTCCCCCTGCCCATCCACCCAGCTCTCTCCTCTGTGTTGAGGGGCCTTAAGGACACTGTCTGCCCAGTAATTACTGCAGGCCTGGGTTCAGCTGCCCTCTAGTGGCCCAAAGTGGTAATGACCTCCTCCTGTCTGCACACAGTTTTTTCCCCACCAACGGATTGACAGGACCGCAAGTGGCCTCAAAGGACAGACCTCCAACCAAGCAAAAAATCATCGCAGTGGCTTCCCAGATAAGTGGCACAGCTGGGTTTGTTACAGCTGTGTGACTTTAAACAAGTCACAATCTCTCCGAGCTCCCGTTTCTTCATCTGTAAAATGGAATCTATGTCAGTCAGATGGGTTCAGTTAGGCTGCAGTAACAATTCCAAAAGCCAGTGGCTTAAAACAAGAAGGGTTTATTTCTCACTCATGCCTCATGTCCACTGTGGTTTGATTCAGCTGAGGGTCTACTCCATGTCATCTTCACTCTGGGACCCAGCAGCCACCTTCAGGGGCCACTGGCCATCGTGACAGAAGGAAGGGGAGAGAGCTGAATCGTACACTAGCTAAGAAATGCTTTGGCCTGGCCTCACGTCTGATCACAACTGACTGGCAAGAACTAGTCGCATGACCCCACCCAACACGAGGAAGCCATGGGGGGTGCGACCCTCCCAAGAGCCAGAAATATTTGGTGAACAGAACTGCTGACCCACGTGCGTGGTTGCAAGAATGCAGTAAGGGGCGTGATGAGCTCACACCCCGTTAGCCATTAAAATTGTTGCCTTGTAATTCCGATTGCCTTTTTTATTTACCCTCATGATGTCCTGTGACTTCGGCATCAATGCCAGCTGTTTACACCTGCAGGTACAGAGAGGGAAATGGGTTTGGCAAGGTTTGTACAGTGAATCAGCAGCTGGACACCCAGGCCTCCAGGATCCAAATTCTGAGCCCCTCCCACCTTATGGGGTGGGGCAGGGGGGCTTTGCCCCCCTCCCTGGGGTCCTCCCAAAGCTGGTCTCTCAGCCTTCCCAAGCCCTTCCTGCTCCACCAGAGTGGAAAACTGAGAGGGTGGAACAATGACTAGCCTGTGCTACCACCCCCCACCCCCACCCCCTGCCTGGGCTAGAGTCAGAACATTGCAGCCATTCCTACACAGGGACCCTGCACATTCCCGCCTTCTCTCCCCCTGTTCTGGGCTTGGCCCAGACACACCCACCATATCCTGACAGCTCTCAGATGGTGGGAAAGAAAAGCTCCCCGGACTTGGCAAAACCTCCCAAGGCATTTTAAACCCCTGCACAACAGCTTGACCCCCCAGGAAGCCTTCAAGCCTCTCTAAAATCTTAGTCTCTAAGCAGACGGGTAGCCTCTGGCAAGACTTCCAAAGAAACCGGCCCCATTCATCCAACAAGCATGCTTTCATGGAGGCCCTGCGCAGTGCCAGGCAGGCTGCGGGCTGAGACAAGGAGCTGCTACCGCTGCTCTCCACAGACATGTGAACAAAATCACAACACAAGATTAGTACTGGAATGGAGAAAGCTGCCAGTGGGGTCAAGAAAGGCTTCCTGGAGGAGGTGGCAATGGAAGGCCATCAGGTTTTCTCTCCGGACGTAACACTTACTTGAAAAACCACTTTCTGGCTGTGCAGTCTCCCCTTCCACTACTTACTCAGCGGCATTCTGTGCTTCACCCACATGACCCCACTCACCGTTCTTAGAAAGGACGAGGTTGTCTCCAGCCTCCATAGTGTTGCACTTGTCAGTTCCCCTTCTCCTTACAGGGAAAACTCTTATTCAGCCTTCAAAACCCTATGTAAGAATCTCCTCTCTGCAGTCTTATCTGTTCCCCCCACATGGAATTCGTTACTCCTTCCTGCTATGCCTAGCATAAACATAAGATGCATCTCTTGCTGCAATTAGTTTTGTGACTTGTCTCTTTACACATCTGTCTGTCTGTCTGTCCCATTTTTCAGCTCTTTTGATTCAGGGCTGTGTCTTCTCTGTGTTTGCATTTTATTATTATGATGATTTATGCCTACAGCACCTGGTCTTCCTAGGTGGTCTCCCATCCAAGTACCAACCAGGCCCGACCCTGCTTAGCTTCCAAGATCAGACGTCGGGTTTGTTCAGGGCAGCATGGCCGAAGACCGTGGACCGTGGCGCCACTGGGGCATGAACCCAGGACCTTCTGCGTGTAAAGCGGATGGGCTAACCGCTACACTAGAGAACCACATCCTGTCTTTGCATTCTTGATGCCAGGCCTAGTGCTGGGATGGAGCAGGTACGTGACACCCTCTGTGGGACTCAAGAAGCTAGCTGTATGACACACAGCATTTACACAGGACTTTCTTCCCGACTACCTCCTTTGACGTTTGCCGAAGCAGGCAGGGCAGGCGTGATGGGGAAAAACAGCCAGCTCTCTCTACAGAGAACCTGACGTGAGCCGAGCACAATGCTAGGCACTGGCTGGGGGTATTTATCTGGATTCTCAGTGCCTGGCGCCCAGGACTGCTCGGTGAGTTCAGTTGTATGTCTGAGAGCTGAGGAAACTTGCCCAAAGACACACAATTTAAACACACAATTTTATAGGATTTACTATTGTCAGGCCCTAACCTCAAGTTGTTCCCAGTACGGTCCGCTGGCATGCCCTGGCAGGTGAAAATATCTGCTTTCACGTGCACTAGCCTGTTTCTGTAGGCTCTGCCAGCTGGGTCAATCCTCCTCCTTATAAAAATTGCTGAGGACAGTCTGTTGTGTTGCCCTTAACATTCCATTTGAGTCATTTCTTTTTAATATTTAAAATCAGAAAATTCATCTTTTATGAAGAGTCGATCTCTCTCTTCTATCACATAACACAAATAAAATAGCCTCTTTGTGTTTCCCTTTTCTCTCTGGCTGCCAGGAAGCTCAGAGACAAGTAATAGTTTTATAGTGGGAGTGAAGAGTCGGTATATTTCCTTCTCACACCCATGTATGGGGCTACTTGAACCGAAACCTTGGGTCCTTTATGAGAAGAGCAGACGTAAATAAACATTTATGTCACAAGCCCTGGGGAGAAGATTAAGAAAGAACCCAGGTTTGAGAGCAGAAGGCTTGGGCAGATCCTTCACCCTCTCTGAGCCTCAGACCCCTCCACAGCAGCCCAGCCCCTTGGACAGAGGCAGTTCTCTGGTGAGGAAGACTCCTGCAGAGGCCTTGGGGAGGTCACGGTCAACATCCTCCCTGCTCGTAACCTTGAACGCATTCACACTCCAGACTGCGTGGCTAGAATTTTTATTTTTAAAGAGAAGTCTGAAAAAGAAATGTTCATGTGAAATCTCCTGTCTTTTAAATGTTGCCAACTAATTTGCATTTTTTTTTTTTCCAAAACATCGTATTGGACAAACCAGACTTGGCTGCAGGCCAGACCTAGCTCGAGGCCCTCCCCAGCTCAGCGATCAAGTCCAATCCACCAGCACTGGTAGGGTGGGTCTGTTTGGTGTGTTTGGGCTGGGGGTGGAGGAGCAGTTTACATCATTCCTTCTGACCCCTGCCTTTCCCCCAACAACATCCCAAGAAAGCTGCCTTGTTCTGTGATAACCTGAGCCCAGGTCGTGTTGGTCCAAGTGGGCCCTGACCCAAACTGGACCACACATAAGATCCTGTCCCAGCCTTGAGTGATTGTTTTAAAATGGGAAGTGGGCACCTGACCTAAGATGAGCCGATGAATCTCTCCCCAGGCGCATTTGCATTTCAGGCCAGAGAGGCGGAGGTATTTTTCTAGTGACTGTAAAACTTGTCAGCAGATGGCTGCTACGCCGTCCATGATGGGGAGGTTGTGGTGGGGAGGAGTTTGGCTCATGAAGTGGGCGCACAGAAACAAGAATAAAAAACAGCGAAAGACTCCTAAGGGGGTCTTTCTAGTCCTACAGAGCAGGGCCCAAACACCCTAGTGTCCTCACGATAACCCCCCATTCTTACCAAGCGAGTTGAGCTGGGATGTCTGTCTCTTGTGATCATCAGTCCTAACTCATACACGTGGCTTCTGCTGGGGCCCTTCCAGTCCTGCCTCTGACCACGCTGGGAAACGGTTTTCTGGTAAGTGGCAGCACCGAGCTTGTCGTCCTGGCTTCCCAGCTCC
>NW_006440626.1:2921033-2941694 GCF_000325575.1 Pteropus alecto
CTTAAATTAGCATTGATGGAACTCCTGAAGTCCAGAGCTGCACAATGGAAGAAGTTTAGTCCCTCGGAAGGGAGCCCAGAATACCACAGGAATGTTACAGCAAGAGAAACTGAGGCAGTGTGGGACTAGCTATCCAGCAGGTGGAGCTGGCCCCCCTCGTTCTTGCAGGGGGTGATTTGAAAGGGACTGGAAAGGCCCCACCCTCCAATGGGTCCTTAGAGCACCCACTCACCTGCCCGCCCCTGCCACACCCTGCCTGCCCTGGCAGCCCATACTCTGAGCCCCAGCTCCCATGCTCACCAAACTCTGGGGGTCCTGTCTACCCTTGCCCTCCCTCAGCCAACAGCAGCTAATGTGACCCCCATCCCCCGCAGACCACGTGATTAGTAGCGCTGACTCCTTCCTGGCTCCAATGGCAGGTCCCAGAGGTGCCCGGCAATGAGGGCACTGCATCCCTTGAGCTCACGCACCCTGGGGGCCCATGGGAGTCCACCCCCTGAGCTTTTGCTGAAAGAAGACGTATGCTGTCCCCTGAAATCAGACACTAAGAGCTGTGTGAGCCTGGGACTCCCAGGGCACGTGACCACCATGTGGAGAGAGTCCACCCGAAAATGAAGCCCATTCAAGGGGACGCAAGACTGAGCGAGACAGAGACGGATGGAGAGAGGGTGTGTCCGGGACGTCCATGAGCCCTAGGGTCCAGCCTGAGTCCACAACCGAATCCTTTTATTTCAGCTGTTCTCAGTTTGGTCTCTTGCGCCTACAGGAGTCCTGGGCAATAGTGAGGGGAGGCCGCCTGGCTGGGAAATCTCCGCCGGCTGCAAAGTGTTCTGCCGGGTGGGAGGTCAGGGCTATAAGACTCAGGAACAGCAGCACCAGGCCAAGGCGAGGCAAGCGAGGCCCCCAGGGCACAGAACTGAAGGAGGCACGCGGCTGTGACTCTGAGGTGCCTCTCTTGCCTCCCCCTAACCCGGCTCTGCAAGACAGCACGTGGGTTTGCCCCAGGAAGGAAGGACAGCCCTGCCTGTACAGGTGAGAGAAGGCAGCGCGGCCTGCGCTGACTCCTTAGATGGGGCATGCGCGACAGCAAGCCCTGGTCTGGGGTCTGGACAGTCAGTCCACATCTCAGCCCACTGCCCTGTGGCCTCAGAAAAATCCCTATGAAAATGAAACCGTAGCTGTGTCCACGTGTTCTTTCCCTTTCGAAGAAGTGAACTTTTTAAATGGACACACAGCCACCCAGCTAAAGACTACCTTCCCAGCCTCCCTTGCAGCTAGGCGTAGTCATGTGACTAAGTATTGACCAGTAGGATGTAAGGGGAAGTAAGGGGTACAGTCATCAGGGAGTATCTCTCAAGGGAGGGGGTGGCCCCTTCCACATCCCCTCCTCCCTGCTGCTCCAGATATAGAGAATGTTCCTGAATGATGCCAACATCCCGGGCACAGCGAAGCAGCCGTAAGGGAGCAACTCAGGTCCCTGAACACGGTGTGGAACTGGCCCCGAGGCCAGCTCTGGACAACCACCCCACAGAGTATACCCTGGGAAAGAAAGAACATTCTATTTGGTGTAAGACCCTGTTATTTTGCATCTCTGTGCCTGAATTTATATCCTAACTGGTTCTCTACTCCAGGGATTCCACTTAGCACGTTTGGTTGTCCTGACTGGGGGGAGGGGACAAGTGCTTCTGGGTAGAGACTAGAGGTGCTCAACATCCTGCAACACACAGGACAGCCCCCACGACAGAGAGCGGTCTGGTCTGGAATGTCAAGGGCCAGATTCAGTGTCCCCATCCCTAAAATGGGGAGTATTGAGCTATCATGTTTTCTATGAGGGTCAGTGAGATCATAGACATAGTCCGATTTGGGGGGAAGAAGCCAGTCTGCAAGGATAGTCCTAAGTCTTTTTATTGCAATAAATTACGATGGAAGCCCCAGAGGAGAGAGCTGTGTCCACAGTCAGGCAACAGCTGTCCACACAGGAGGAAGGCCCCAGGGTGGGGTTAGGGTCCTGGGGGGCCTGGCTCAGGGGGTTCTGGGCTCCACTCTACAAGTGCAATACAGGACCTGGGGGTGGGGTACAGGCAGGGGTTCTTGCCACCTGCCTCAGCCTTGAGGAAGGGGAGGGTAGGGGAGTCCAGCAGAGGGAGGGAGGTGAAAACTGCTACTGGCGGCCACTGCAGAGCCCACCGAGCTCGCCCCATCCCCACCACTTTCCGCCCTGCCGGGGCCCCCATTTCCCTCTCACATATATACTTGATCTCCTCCCCTCCATGTGCCTGCTCCTCCCCAGACACCCCCTCTCTCCCTCCCTCCCTCTCTCTCTCTCTCTCTGCCACTTTCCGCCCTGCCTGGGCCCCCATTACCCTCTCACATATATACATGATCTCCTCCCTTCCATGTGCCTGCCCCTCCCCAGACTCCCCCTCTCTCCCTCTCTGTCTCTCTCTCTCTCTCTCTCGCGCACACACACACACACACACACACACACACACACACACACGCCCCTCCTTCCTTATGGTTTTGCCCCTCTGCACACCCCTCCACATACACCAGTGCCAAGCCCGAGTCCAGGGGGGCAGTGCGGGACTGTACCAAGCTGACATCCCTCCAGATGGGGCCTCTGCTTGGGTCAGCTGTGAAGCTGGCCACGTGAAGCTGTGGGGCTGGTGCCATTGGGTGGAGTGGGGTCTGAGTGTAACTGGGGATTCAGTGAGGAGATGGGAGATCTGGAACTCAGGACTCCAGGACTCCAGGTGGAGGGAGGGGCAGGAGTGCTAGGCAGTACAAATGGATGTCCCCAAGGTGGGCATGGGGTGAGCTAGCTTGACATGGGGAGCAAGCCTAGGCCCAACAGCAACGACACCCTGAGGAACCCAGGTGCCCTATCTGTTCACAGCCAGGGTCTGCCCGGAGCACCCAGGGGCCTCTGATGAGAGGCCCAGGCCTGAAGGACCAGAGGTCATCCTCCCTACACCCCCAGGTCTCCGGGGTGGGTGAAGTGGGGGATGGTGCCCAGTGCCCAACCTCCAGCCCAGAGCCAGTTCAGCTCAGACCTCTGGGCCTCCAAAAGCCAAGTTGTCACGGACCATCAGTGTCTTGCGGAGGTCACGGTCCACCATGGGACGCTGCACGCGCCACTTGTGTGCCTCCTGCAGGCCAGGCTCGAAGTAGTAGATGCAGGCACCGAAGCCCACCAGGATGAGGACGGAGATGACCAGGTAGACAGGCACGAACCAGTCCAGGAAGTGTGGCATCGTGGCGGCCTCAGCTGCTGAGACACGGGTGGTGAGGGCCAGCAGAGGGGACCCTTGTCCTGCCCACCCACCTGAGGAGGTCTGTGGAGGTTGACAGAGCCAGGAGGTCCGAGCATCACTTTATGGATGGGAAGACTGAAGCTCAGGATAGCGAGGGGCAGTGCCTGATCAAGACCAGGCCCCCTGACCAAGCACAGAGCTGCCCCCATCACAGGAGGCCCACCCAGCCTCTACTCGCCCTTAAAGAAGGAGGTTGACAGCTCTGGCTTAGCCGCAGTCCAGGCACACGTGCCCTCAGGCAAGCTGCCTTACCTCTCAGGGCCTCAGTGACACTAACAGTCTAGTGGGGATTCGCTAAGGTGACTGACTCCTCAGAGCTCTCAGTGGAGGACAGCTTGGGCGATGTCCTCTCTGAGCCACCCCTCCTGGCCTCCGCTGTGCAGTTGCAGAGGCTGCTGCTTGCCATGCCCCTCACAGATGAGTGGGTCACCGGCCACCCGCACATCCTGGCCAGGTGTGGCTCGTGAAAAGAAAGCACGGTGAACAAACACCCATCCCCAGGGGACCCGGTTGAAATCAACAGGGGCCGCCTAAGCTCCCGAATTCAGGCCCATGCCCATTTTACAATTATGAGAGTATGGACACAGGCACCAGCCCAAAAAACTTGGGCCTTTGTTTCCACATCTGTAAACTGGGAATGAAAACAGGTCACAGGGCTGTTGAGACTGTTAAATAAGTTAATTTATGTGAAATGCTCAGAACCAATGCCTGATATACAACAACTGCTACGGAGTAGTTTGTTCTTATTCTCTGAGCCTCAGTTTCCTTATTTGTAAAAGAGGGACCAAAGTAGGACCCACTTTTCAGGGTCATTGTGAATGGTAAACAAGACAACGCCTAAATTTAGCACCATGCTGCCTGGTACAGAATCAGCACTCAGCGAATGTCAACTATAGCTATTTCCAGTGACCCAGAGGCTGGAAAGCAGGAAAGTGAGAATTAGCTGGTATAAAGTGCTTCACAAATATTACATACACCCAGACTCCTTAGAAGGGTCCAAAGCGCTCACATTTGCCCTCTGCCAACCTGCCAGCCTCATCTCCCACCCTACGTGCCATCACATGGAACCGGTTATCTGTCACCTACGTGTACCTGCGTGTGATACGGTCCCCATCTCCATGTGTCCTTTCATTTTCCCTGGAATGTCCTTTGTATTCATGCTCACGTGGCAAACTCCTATCCACACTTCAAAAGCCAGATCACAGACTATCTCCTCCAGAAATGGGATAAAGCAGGACCCATTTCACCCATCCTTAAACTCTCCCTCAGCTATAAGAAAGGGCAGGGTGAGGAGCCCCCCTCTGCTTGCCGGGCAGGGACAGAACTGTCGGAAAGTGTTCACAACTCTTACGACAGGCCTATGGGGCAGGCGTGACTGTCCACATGTCACAGATAGGTTTACTAACTTGCCCTGGGTATCCCAACTGGGAAGTGACAGAGCTGGACCCCAAACCCCAGCGATGTCCTGAGGTCTGAGTCCTCCTGGTGCGGGGAAGACACATGAGCAAAGGCCCACCTTGGCTTCTGGGGAGGGAGGAAGGGGGCTGGATGGAACGACCTCCGGGGAAGGCTGAAGAGAAGCCCCGCTTCTGGGACCTCCGGCTACAAATCCAGTTCCTCTTGTCCCCCTACTTTCGGGGGGGCTCTGCAAGGTAGGCTGTGACCTGCAGGAGGGAAAGACAGGCTTGCCAGTCCTGTGTCCATCGGAGCCCCTCCCCCGACCCCCAGGGTCCCCATCAGCTGTTCTGAAGCACAGACACGTCTCGAGGTGCCCTATTCATGCAGGAATCAAATGAAGAGTGGGCTAGTGGCCCAAAGTCAGGGCTACCGCGGTGCCCTCCTTCCCATCTACCCTTCTAGACCACCGAAGACAGGATTCAGAATTGCCTGGTGCTGCCTGGGTTGGGAGGCGGTGGGGAGGTGGGGAAGGGGGTCCCCGAGCAGGAAGGCTGTTCCAAAATAGCCTGATCAAAGCCAAGGTGATTTGTACCCCCTCCCCTGACCCCAGCCAGGACCCCAGTCCCCTTTCAGCTCGAATGTGAAAATGGGGTGCTCCACATTCAGAGCAGAAGCCATTTCAGATGCAATGTTGTGGCTCTGTGGAGCGGAGTTCAGGGTTTCCCAACCTCTCTGCCCTGTGAACAAAATCCTAGGCATTCCGGGGCACACTGAAGACCCCTAGCCCTTTGCCTGGCTTCTCAGGGGACTGAAGCAAAACACTCACTGGCCCTCTTTGAGACCTTGGGCCACTCCTCACCTTCTCTGGACCTCAGGGTTCCCCACGCACAGTGATGAGGTGGGGTGGGGGGTTATCAGATGATCTACAAGTAATTTTCCAGCCCCATTCCAGCCAAAGTCCTAACCAGAACAATTGCCCCCCCGGCCCCCGAGCCCACAGCACCTCTCAGTCTGCCACCCACTGCGTGCCCCCAGACCCACCTCACGCCCTGCAGATACCTGCTTCAGGGGCTCTGCCCTGAGCTCACTGCCTCGGCCTCAGCGGCTCAGTGTGGGCCCCGTGGACTCAGTCGCAGCTTCTGTCTCCAGAGACACTGCCTCCAGAGACATCTGTGGCAGTGCTGGGTGCTGGAGGCAGCGGAAGGGCGAGGCCAATGTCCCCCATGGGAGACAGAGCTCAGGCCCAGGGCTCTGAGTGGGACGGGCGGCAGCAGTCCTGGGATGGCTCAGCACCCTGGTACCTCTCCCTGCCCATGGGAGACGCTTCCTTCTGCCTCCCACCCTCAGATGGCAGGAGGTGGGACCTGTCTCAGCCAATCAGCAGCCTGGTAGAGCAAGGGCTTTATCCTCTGTTGCTCTGGCAACCAGCCCTCTACACTCCTTGCACTGTGCACGTGATACAGAGATGACAGGCAGGACAGGTTTGAGGGATTCTGGAGAGGGATAGGAGCCGCCCAGCAGGCCGCTGGTCCTCATGGCTGGTGCCTGGGGAGCAGGGAACCCAGCCGAAATAACTGGGAGGGTTTGAAGTCTTGCCGTTTGAGGGTAGGGAGACATTGGCATCCCTGGCAAGTGGGTGGGGACACGGGCAGTGACCAGTAGAGCCAAGGAGGGTCATATATGACATAGCAGGAAGATCCAAGATTGAGCCTGAGAGTCTGGACGCATCGGTCCAACATAGCATTTGCCACGTGCCAGACACTGCTTTCGGTGCTTTATTCATGTTAACCCATTTATCGGTCCCTCACGGTCACACAGCAAGAAAGTCACAATGCCAGGGTCCGAGCCTTCAGGCTTCCACACAGGGGCTGCCTCTCCCGGTTCTGCCCCACAGCCACATAGCCCCCCTGGCTGGGATATGGTCTGAGAGAGTTGTGGCTCCCAGGCACTGAGCATCCCCACATGCCAGGGACGGTCCCCACATCACTTCCTTTGGTGGTCCGACTGGGTCGGTGTTGCGAGCCCACCGTGGGGTGAAGCAGCTACAGCTCACAGAGGTAAAGCTGCTCACCTTCTCCTTCTAGGTCACCCAGTTTCCCAGTGACAAAGCTAAGGAGGGAGTGGGGATAGGGGTGGGAGAGGTCCACCTCCCAAGCCTGGGTCCTCCCTCCTGTGTCCTAGACAGTGTCTGCAAAGTGCCGGGCGCCTGGTGAGCATTCTGTAAACAGCCATTGTCTCAGGAGGAGAGAGAGGCCCCAGAGGACCACGGGGCTCGGAAGAGGCTGTGGGGTGAGATGACTTCGGGATCCTGGGTTCCCCCTCACCCCCCCGCAGACACCCTGCCAGCTCTGGAACCTTCTGGGCCCCTACAAGGGTGATGGGTCCTCTCCAGCATATGTGGGGCAAGAGGAGTGAGCTTGAGTTCACAGAGGGGTTCTTCCTGAGAAATAAGGCATATTCGGCAAAATGCAAGTCTTAAGTGATGAATTTTTACCTCTGTATACACCTGTGCACTCACCACGCAGATCAATGTCTAAGGAATTTCCATTACCCCAGACAGTCCCCTGAAAGTCTTTGCCAGTCAATAGACCTTCCTGAAGACAGCCGCTGATCTGATTTCTATCACCATCGACTAGTTTTGCCTGTAGTTGTATTTCGTATCAATGGATTCACACCATGCACACTCCTTAGTGTCTGGCTTCGGTGGCTCGGCACAGTGCTCCCGCCATTCGCTGACGCTGCACTTATCGGGGCCACGACTTGTTCCTCTCTTCACCGCTGAAAGACATTTGGGTTGTCGCCAGCGTTGGGCTGTTATGAGCAAAGCTGCCGAAGAGCTGCCCCACAGCCTGGAGTAGGGGGGCAGAGGGGAGTCGGGAGAGGGATATGCAGAAACTTAGGAGGGCTACAGGTTTGTTCGTTATCTTGATTGCGGTGGTGGCTTTCTAGATGTACACGTCATAACTTATCAAATTGTATATTTTATGTGAAGCATATTATATGTCAATTCGACTTTAATAAATCTGTAAAGAAATGTGCTCAGTGGCCTTTAGATATATTTTTTTAGCCCCATGATTCTTTATTCACACAAAAACTTATGGGAAGCCCAATAAGTAATAGAGATAAAGCCAGTGCAGCTTCTGTGAAATGGTGGGTGGGCCTCCTGGGGCTGGCCTTCCCGCCAATCCCTACCTCGCATCATATCGTGGATCCCACACACGACTGTCTCCTATCACACGGCCCGCAGGACAAGCACCAACTCACTCTGATGTCTCAGCCAACAATCACTCCCCAACAATCACCCCCGTCGCAGGAGCTCCCCAGGGGTCCTTCGTGCGCCTTCATCTGGGCTCCCGCTGCTCCAGGTGGCTCTCGCCCACTGCACTGCCTTGGGTTGTTGTCATCCGCCTGTCCGCCACTGATAACTCCCTGGAGCAGGGACGACACGTCTGGTGCCGAGCTCACTCGTGCCAGGCCTGGCCCAAGGCGAGCACTCAGCACATGTTGACTGACTGGCTCTCAGCTCGGTCCCTCCTGGAAAGTGCTGACCGGGGGCCAGAATCTTTCCATGACTCTCTGTGGACCTCAGTCACCTGGCCCTCAGTCACCTCTCTAGCCTCATCTCCTTCCAACCATCTCCTCATTCCATCTGCTTCAGCCACTGGCCTCCTTGCTGTTCCTCAGAAGTGACAGGAATTGTCCTGGGTGTCTGAGCTCTTGCTGCTCCTTCTGCCTGCAGCCTCTTCTTCAATATACTTAATTGGCCCCTCTCTCACTGAATTCAGGTATCTGCTCAAACATCACCTTCTTATAGAGGCCTCCCCTGGCCTCAAATAGCTTCTTCCTACCCATCTTTATGTATCCCTGGCCTGTCTTATTTATTTTCATAGTACTCACCACTACCTGACTTTTCGAGGAGTCCCCTCCACATCCCTCGCCATGGGGAATCAAGCACCACCTGTGCTGGGGTGGGGGTTCCATGAAGCCATTTACTTCCAGCTCTTTCTAAGCAGAATATAATTAGTTTCATCTGCAGTGAGAAAGATTTAGGTTAAACAGGGAGTATGCCTCTGCTCTCCCAGATGTCACAGCAATGAGTACACTGTGTCATCACAGTCTGACGCCCCCTTCACACTGAGTTGACCAATGATATCTGATTCACCCATGTTCTCAGGGTGGGGTGTTGGGTCTGCCCTAGGAAATATTGAATAATTCACTGAGAATGAGTGAATGAACGTAAACCAATGCATTCATTCAACAGATGTTTATTGAGCAACTACAATGTACCAGGCATCTTACTCTCTAGTTGGAGAGACGATGAACAAGTAATTATATAACTGTTGGGAGAAGCCATCTGCCATGGGCCCCGAGTGTCCCTGAAGTATGCCAACGAAGCAAGGTCCTGAAAGCTCTTTACCCAGGCCATTTATCAGGGCTGTGTTTGTAGCCAGGTACCCTGAGAGATGAGGTAACATCTCCCCCGGACAAAGAACAGGCCTACCACTCACTATAAAAGCAGCGAATCTCTAATTCACTCATGCCATACATGAGGTGTACAGGCATCCATGCTGGGTCTTCTGCGGGGGATGGAGCACCTGGGGAATTGACACCAACAAACACGAAGCCCTGGCTACTGCTTTTACCCTGAGTAATAAAGTCATTTGTCTCCTACAGAGAGCTTCGTGTCTTCTGCCAGCATCTATGAAATAGCAACAGACTATTACTAAACAACAATAAGCAGTTTATTAGTTTGTAAATATAGTAAAATCTGAGGCTGCACAGTTCTTGGTGATATGTGAAGAGATTAGTGTTATTGAGAAAATAGAGCAGAACAAGAGAGATAGGGTATATGGGGGGCTTGCTATTTTAGACAGGTCGTTAAGAAAGCCCCTCCGATAAGGTGACATTGGAGCGGAAACATGAGTAAATGAAGAAACAAGCCACGTGACAGTCTAGGAGAAGAGCATTTCAGCCAAGGAAACCATAGGGGCAAAGGTCCTGAGGTAGGAGGATATTTGGAATAGTTGAGGAGCAGCCTAATGGCCCATGTGGCTAGAGGGCGTATTAGAGGGAGAAGCGCCAAAGACGAGGTCAGGAGATTGTCGGGGGCTGGACTCCGCTAAGTCTCAAAGGTCATGTAAAGCGCTTGCAATGTACTCTGAGACGGGAACTCCTGGTGGGTTTTGATCAGAGAAGTGGCCGGCTCTGATCTCTGTTTTAAAAAGATGATTGATTGCTGTGTGGAGAATACCTCGTAGCCCTGGGGACAAGAGCGGAAGCAGGGAGCCAATGAGAAGGCTGCTACAATAGTCCCGGGGGGAGACTGAGGAGGCTTGTCCTGGAGGTGGTAGTGGAGGCAGTGAGAAGTGGTCAGCTTCCCGATACGTTTTAAAATTAGAACCCACAGGCTTATTTAAGGATTGGATGTGGACTGTGAAGGAGAGGAGCCAAGAATGACCTCAAGTTGCTGCAAGGATGCCGTCGACGGAGATGGGAAAGACGTGGGAGGGGCAGGTTTGGAAGAAATCAAGAGTTCGGTGAATGAGCATGAATGAACGAAAATGAACTAAGGAATCACTGAATACCTTCTTTCGCTGAGGAGTGAAATAAAAGGCCTACTACTATCTCATGGGCAGCACCTTAAGCATCTTGGGGCCGGCCCTGGAACACACGCCCAGAAAAAGGAGGTAGCGGTTCCTTTAAGAGGGCCCCGCCCCGCGAAACCCCGCCCAAAGACGGTCACGTGCCCCTCCGGGATTACTAAGGGCCGGACTCAGGGCGGTTTGAAAGCAAGGCGCGCACCGCTAAAGCGGCGGTTCGGCCTGCGCCTGGGATGTCGGTGTTGCGGCCGCAGGGCCAGCTGCCTGAGCTGAACACGGCCACCGTCTTGGTAGGCATCAGCAGCCCCGCTTCCCCGCCGGCCTTTCCTCCTTGGCCGTGCCTCAGCCGCTTGGTTCCCTGCGCTCTGTGGGGTGCTGGCGCTCAGTGTTCCGGCAGGGTGTGGTGGGCGGGACGGCCCCATTCTGAGCCAATCGGAGTAGCCTCCCTCTGAGGCTCAAGGACGCCCTCACCAATAGGTGCGCGCCGGGCAGGGTGCCGGGTGGCTGAGTTCGGCGCCGGGCGGGGACTTGGTTTTCCCGCTTAGTCGAGTCCGGCCTCCCGGAGTGGCCAGGCCGGCCGAGGGAGGGTCCGGGAGGTAGTAAGTGCTGTGCAGACAGGACCGGAGCGGGTGCAAACCTCGAGCCCTCACCCTGTGCCTGGCGGAGTCCTTTTTCGGTAAATGGCGACCTGCGCCCTGGAGCCAGGATGCTGGGAGTCGCGGCCGCCTTCAGTGCGTGCCGGGATGCCCAGGCCCTCCAGAGGGACTGCTGTGCAAAGACGTCAATCGGCCGCCTTCTCTCTCTGGGCAGCTGGTGGGCACAGAGGATGCGCTTCTGCAGCAGCTGGCCGATTCGATGCTCAAAGAGGACTGCGCCTCCATGCTGAAGGTGTAAGTGGCTGAGGCTGGTGTCCGATCAGTCGGCAGTGGTCTGAACTCTGGCCTGGGCGTGAGAGAGGAGCCGCCCGGAGAGGCGGGCGCAGGTGGGGCGGGTTGGCCAACCCCTTAACCCTCCTTAACGGGTGATCTGTCCTCACTGACCCTGCCGACCTCTAGTAGCACCCCGTCTAAGATATCCTCCATCACTCTCTGTCACACACCTGTTCTCTTCCTCTAGCACTTATCACCATAAGAAATTTCCTTGTTCACCTGTTCATTTATTTAAATTGGGTATTTGACAACCAGGAACCAAGTTCAGATGAGAATGGAGAGGGTGACTTGTCCAAGGTTACACAGCTGGTAATTGGCAGAGGTGGGATTTGAGCCCACTTCTATCACACTCCAAAGGAGTTCAGTCTTAACGCTAAAGGTCACAGTCCATCACCCCTGTGGTATGAGCCTGGTATCCCTGCCAGCATGCAGTGTAGCTAGCCCCATGCTGTTTTTATTTAAAACTCCCTTTTGCTAAGACAGTTACTAAACAGAGCTCCTCTCTGGCAGAGGGAGCCAGGTGGGAGTAATCTGAATGGGACTGGCTCTGCCCAGCCCCAGCCCTGTACTCGCCTGAGAGTCTTGCCCACAGTGGATCAGGCGAATAGGTGAAGAGCCTTTGACAGCCGCTTCCCCTTTGAAGGGCAGCATGTGAATGATGACTAGGATGTGGGTACGTATATCTTTAGTCCTGCGATTTCTTGTTTTTCAGCCACTTGGCACAGTCCCTCCCCCTGCCCTCCAATGTGAATCGCCCCCGAATTGACCTGATTGTGTTCGTGGTCAACCTTCACAGCAAATACAGGTGAGGGCCAGAGGATGGGGCTGTTGGGGCTCAGGCGTGCTTGGTGTACCTGGCTCTGGGCTGTGCTGGGGCCGTGACCTCAATTATGATGGGAAGGATAGGAGACAGAGGGGGCTGCCTGGGATTAACCTAGAGGGTAAGTGTGGGGGAGCCAATGGCCAGTGCAAGATGTTTACAAGGCACTGATAAATCAGTGTCATCTGTCATTTAGCTAATGCTCTTTGAGGCCTACTCTGTATCCCTGACATCAGGCACAGAGATGAATGAGACACACCACTGTCCTCAGCGTGCTCCTGGCCCACTGGGGGAAAGGCCGGACTTTTGAACAAAGAAGGAAATGTTGAGCTGTGAGAGCCCAAAAAAGACCTCTGATTCTCAGGACTTAGGTCAGGGTAGACTTTCTGGTGGAGGTGACACCTAAATTGACACCTGGAAGATGAGAAGGAGCTAGCCAGGTGAATGAGCAGAATGTTCCAGGTGAAGATAATGTAAGGGGTATAGTGTGTTGAGAGGGCTGTTAAGGTCAAGAGCCCAGTCTAGTGTGGGGACATGGCAACAGCAGCATGAGTGGTGGTGACACTTGTGGCCTGGCCTCCCTATGGTGCTGGCAACCCTGGGGACAGGACCACAGCCAGCTTTAAGAGGACAAAAGGAAGGTCTGCCCTCTCCCTCTTGGGAGATGGCTGACTGAGCTTAGGCAGGGCACAGGGTCTAGCACAGAAAGCAGTGCAGACACCTAGTGGTCATCTGGGGGGGGTTGAGAGAAGGCTGTAGTTGTCACACCTGGGAACCCAGGGGCAGAGACGCCAGGTACACGTGGCAGCAGGATTAAGTCCAGACTGGCCACCTGACCAGTTGGAAGAGTCAGCAGTAACTTGGGCCCCTGGCGGGGCCAAGCCAGGGCTGAGATCTGCCATGTTGGCTGGTGGTCCTGGCTCAGCAGACTTGTTGCTCTTTGCGGGGCTGTCTCTCTGTTCACCAGAAGGAACACCAGCTGGCCTTTGGAGAGATCCCGCTCTACAGCCACACTTAGGGACATGGCCATCGTTGCTATTGCCCTTGTTCATTCAGGGCAAAACCTTGGCACGGGCCACCTGACCAAGATGGCTTTTTGGCCAGGAGACAACAGATTCACTCCCTGGACACTAGTGCACAAAAGCCTTGGCCCAGGAGGTCAAGGCACCCTTGTTTAAATACTGTAACCTTATTAGCAAGCAACCTGACAATACCTGTGTGCATTTGTTAAAAATATACAGTGACCCAGCTGTTCTGCAGAAACATTTGCTTGGACAGGTAAGGATGTATGTAAACAAATGTTCACACATCTTTGTAATGGCGAAGAACTGGAGACCACACAAGTGTCCATTGCTGGGAAAATAGCATGGCACTCTGCTCGTCCCAAAGAATGCAACGTGCATCGAACCCGACTAAACCCAACTCGATGCTTATACCTATCACTGTCTGTATTTGCTTGTGAATAAAATTCTAGAAGAATTATACCCTAAACCGTCGGCATCAGTTGCCACTGGGGGGTTGAGACCAAAGGCCGGGGCTGGAGAGGGGGACTTACTTTTTACTTATGCACCCATATTTACTATTTGATTATTTTACGAGCTTGACTCACTTTGTAATTAAAAGTAGTTTTAAAAAATGAAATGACAAAATATTCCTCTAGGGCAGCTTCCTGTCACTTTTCTCTCATTCTCTGGCCTGTCTGGAGTGAGGAGCGGGGACTCTGCCTTCTCGGTTGTAAGGTTTGTCCTCTGGTTTGTTTCCTCGCCCTGGCCTGGCCACCGCAGCCTTCAGAACGTGGAGGAGTCCCTGCGCCATGTGGACGCCACCTTCTTCCTGGGGAAGGTTTGCTTCCTCGCCACGGGCGGTAAGTGCGTCAGTCACGGGCAATGTGGTAGACCCCTTGCTAAGGTGGCCTGGGTGACGGACAGACCACGTGCTTAGGAATCTGACCTGCCGTCGGCCTTTCTAACGGCACATCTGAGCAGGTCACGCTGCTGAGGCCATCGCTTAGAGTTGCGTGGTGGTCCGCTGTGGCCCAGACTCCTGGAAGGGCACAGCGTGGTTTGCAGTGTGGCCTCTGCCTTCCTGTCACACCTCCCTATCCGCTCCCATTCTTTGGTTCAGCTTGTAGTTCTCTGAGCAAGTCCTGCCGTCCGTCTCTGCGACTTTGTAGTATTGACAGGGGAAATAATGACAGCTGACCCTCACTGAGCACTCACTGTACGCCAGACACTTCTAGGTGCTTTGTTTCCGTGTCACTTAGTCTTCACAACAAACGACCCTTTGAGGTAGGTATTATTATCTCTGTTTTATGGCCGAGGAAACTGCTCACGAGGTTACGAGGTTAGTTAACGCCCAAGACTCCATAGCTAAAAAGTGGTCACATATCTGAGCCATGTGGCTTCTCTCAAATCCTGTCTTCCGCTCTGTACCTAGCCATTCCCTCTTGTCTGCATCCTGAGGGGAAGCCTCCCTGACCAGCTCCGCAGGCTGGGCCCTCGGGGTACCCACAGGTGCCTGTCAGACCCTCCCTGCCCCTCCACCAGTACTGATGGGGTGTCTGACTTGTCTGCATCTTGAGCTGAACTCGAGCTCCTTTTGGGGAAGGCCTGGCACAGATTATTCTCAGTAAGCCTTGGTGAAGAAATGAGTGCCTGGTCATTTCTGTATATCAAGTCTCTGCATCCACATAGTAACTCGATGGGATGGGGCTGTTACTGGCCTCATTTTAAAGATGAAGAAACTCATGTTTTCCTAAAGCACTCGCTCAAAGTCCTTTCAGCCTCATTTTCTAATCTGATGATCCTGACCGCCCTGAAAAGAAGATAGAACAGGATTGTCACCCCACCGACTAGTCAGAAACTGAGGCCCGGAGAGGGGAAGTGAGTTCCTTAGCCCAGTGCTTCCTAGATTCAGCCAGGAAGGTGGAAATTGCAGCCCGCAGCACTCACGGCTTCTTTGCAGCTGGGCGGGACAGCCACTGCAGCATTCACCGGAACACCGTGCTGAGGCTGGCCCAGACCTACCGGAGCCCCCTGCTCTTCTGCGACCTGGAGGTGAGGACTCTGATCATGCGGCCGGCCGTGGGGAAAGGACAGTCCCACACCCTGGGCACGTCAGGAATGCTTGTTTGAGGATCGCCAAGTACCGAGTGAGGGGGTCTCGGTTTGAATCCTGGCTTTTCCACTCGCTGGCTGTGACGTGGGGGGGCTCATCCTAAGCCGGGGGTGCACACATGTGAAGTGGGGTGATGACATACGTTCATCTCGAGTGTCTCTCACAGGCCAGGGGCTATCACTGTCGCCTTACTTTTTGGGGGGTTTTGTTTTCTCTCCACCCATCGCTAGGTCTTGGGTGCTCATTTGTGGATCTGTGCGAATATTCCACTCTCCCGCTGGGGTGTAAGTGCCGTGAAGCCAGGCGTCTTGTCTGTCTCATTAACCAGCGCGTCCTCCTGTCCTCTGCCAGTCGGAATGCCCAGTGTCCCCCTCACCACCCTGATCGCAGACGTCCAGTCCCAGGCGGGGGCAGGGCACCCAGCGGGCAGCGAGAACAGCGGGCGGCTGGGTGGGTAGATGCCGGATGCAGACGTATGGTGTTGGTTCTGTAGGTGTTTCTCTCAAGCCCTAATCGTGGGGGGTTCCGGACAGACTTCTGTTTTGCCGATAAGTTTTGCTCTTCCGCTTCTCCTTCTGCAGTCTGACGTTACAGCCCGTAGCGCTCGTGACTCTGCTAAGAAGTCCTCCCCAGGCGTTGTGCCGTCCTCTCTGGGAGGTCTGCCGAGGACTCCCAGGGCCTGGGCCGCCCCACCATGCACCAGGCCTGCTCGATTGGTTTTAGGGTCCGTTTACTGGTTTTGAGGTTCGTTTTGAAGAGTTGTGTTGCTGCGCTTTTCTGGGTCTGACACCTGTTCCAAAGGCAAAGTGGTGTCACAACAGAGAGAGCTGTCAGCACCCGGCCCTTCACCACGGTCCTGACTAGGGGTGCTTCTTCTGATCTGAAAGCAGAATTCAGGGTATCTGCGAACTGGGCAAGAACAAAATTACTTTTTTCTTTTTTTTCAAGTAACCTCTAAGTGAAATTTAGCATTATGAATGTAGGCAAGAGTTGTCAGTGGTATTAGCAGAATCTGTGACTGTTGCCAGTGGAAATGGCAGATGTTGCCGTATCACGTGAGGACCAGTCTGATCTCATTAGCCCACCACTTCCGCAGTCACTGGCCCTGCCCGAGATCGCACTATTCGGCGCCTCAGTACAGGTGCACACGCTCTCACAGGTGTGTTTTTCATATCGGGTGACTATTTTAAGAACCCCTGACTAGACCAGTGCTCTGATCTCACAGATCAGAGGCCCGGGGGATGCCTGGAGTGCTGGCCCCTGCCAGGCTTTCTTCACAAACCTCTGAGAAACAGACCCAAGGTTTGGAGAAGAAGCGACCTGCTGACAGCCACACAGCTAGTAAGTAAGCGGTAGGGCCAGCAGGTTGTTATGATCGTTGTAGCCTGCTGACCGTGGCTTTAAACAAGTCACACACACACCCCCGAAACGCAGCTTTAGTCTTCTTATCTCTAAAAGAGAATCAATTTTTGCTCCACAGCTCAGGTGCCTGTGGGTGCACGTAAGTGGCCACTTAGCTACTGTGGTGATGGGTAGTGCAGTTCTGTGTGTGGCCAGGAGGTGGCAGGCCATGCCAGGTCCTGGGTTACCCGGGAGCCTGAGAACTGTTAAGGCCTGTGACCGGCCATTTCCAGCCAGCAGCAGACCTCCTGAGAACACAGACCCTGTCTCCCTCAGAGGGGGCACCCAGTGTTTGGGCAGTCATCACTCTCCGTACCTGTGTTGTCTTCTTCAGGGCACACTCCTCCCTATTTTGAGGGCTTCGTGTGGCAGGAATTATCATCTCATTTTACACGTGAGGAAACCCACTCAGCGAGGTGTGGGATTTGCCCAGTAAGATTATTTCCTAGCTCTGCTGCTAGGGCCTTGCTGGCCCCTGAGAACACAGATGAGTCAGACACTGGCCCTGCCCACCCAGAGTCCGGTGAGCTAGACGGACATGTAACATACACAACAGCAGAAAGGTTTGCAGAGCTTGCAAGCCTGGCAGTGGGATCAAGTCACTGCTTCCTGTAGGTGACCGGCAGTCGTGATGTGGTCGGACTTAGGCTTGGGGGCACATCTCTGGAGTGTGCTGGTGGATTGGGAGAGGCCTGGCAGGGGCAGGGGGCAGGCTGTGGAGCCTGAGCGAGATCAGCAGCTTGGAGGTGTGTTTCCGAGGCAAAGGCCGCAGAACTTAATGTAAGAGGATCTATCCAGCAAATATTTCTTATGTATCTACAGTGCTCCAAGCAGTGTTCTAGGCACTAGGGGTGCAGCAGAGAACAAAACAGTAAAAAAAATCCCAGCTCTATTTAGTGGAGAAAAGAGACATAGAGATGTAATGTGTTAGGAAGAGGGACGTGACATGTCAGGTGGCGGTAAAGCGGTAAGATTTACATAGGGTGACAGGGGAGCGGGTGACCATTAAGTAAAGGCTTAAAGGAAGTGAGAAGGTGAGCTGAGCAGGCTCCCGGTGGGAAGCACGCTGGGCAGGAGAAACAGCAAGTGCAAAGGCCCTGAGCTTGGAACTCGCCCGGTGTGTTCGCGGCCCCCGGGGAGGCGTGGGTGGCCCAAGCAGAGCACACAAGGGGCAGGGTAGCGGGACAAGAGCCCGAGTGGCAGTGAGGCCAGGTCAGAGGGGCCGTGTGGGTCGTAGCAAAGGCAGTGGCTTTTACTCTGAGTAAAACTGCAGCCACCGGAGGGCGCGGGGCCGGGAGGGGTGTCGCCTGACTCAGGTTTTAAATAGATCCCTCCAGCTGTTGGGGAGAGAGGACTGAAAGGAGGCGAAGGCGGAAGCAGGGAGCCGGGCCCGGGGCTATTTCTGGAAGAGTTCGCAGTGGCCAGGACTCAGTGGTGTCCGGGGAAGAGGGAGGTGGGACAGTCTGCGGTGCTGGGTGTTCCAGGGTGGCGCCAGCCCAGTGCTGGTGGCCTGGAGATGAGGCGTGAGAGTGGTCAGGGTAAAGGATGACTCGAGTTTCTGGCCTTTGACTGAGATGGGAGCACGACCGCAGGAGGAGCGTGTTTGGGGGACCCTCGGGGCCTCCACTTATCTCATGCTGAGATAAAGTGTCTGCTAGATGACTGTGCAGAATCGAGTGAGCAGCCGATCCATGCGTCTGACACTCGGAGCAGAGGTCTGGGGGTATAATTTGAGGTTCAGATGGTTTTAGAGCCACGGAGCTGGACAAGGCCACCGAGGGAGTGAGTGTGGGGAGAGCAGCCCCAGCATTTAGCTGTTGGACGATGAGCTGGGAGCAGCCTGTGGGGTGGGGGGAAAAGCTGGCCACGTGCGGGGTCCCGGGAGCCGGGGCGAAGGGCCTTTCAAGGCGGGAGGGAGGGGCTGCATCAGACTCCGCGGAGAGGAGAATCTTGGTGAGAATGAGGCCAGTGCAATGAGGACTGAGACTCTACCTCTGGGTTCAGAACCGAGGAGGTGACAAGTGACAAATGGTGAGAGTAAGCAGGAGGACTTGAGGATGCCCCAGTCTCTAGTCTGGGCGACTAGGTGAATAATGACGCCCTCCCTCCCGTGAGTGAGGGGACAGGGGAAGGAGGGGAGCCGACCACCGTGGCCGGAGGAGGACATCCGAGCATCGCCGTTTGTTCTCCAGCAAACACTTATGGGGCGTCTCTTGCCTTATCTGCCCCGAGAACAGTCTCGTTGCCGCCTCCGAACCCCACAGCTCCTGGGACCCAGCGGCCCTTCAAAAGCCCTGATAAAAGAGCTCTTGATGGCATCTGCTTGTCCCCAGTGAGGGCCACCCTCTATCCAGCCCTCCTTTTCATCCCTGTGAGTGTCCTTCTCTGGTCCCAGATAAGGACCCTTTGGGGCCTCTGCCTCCTGGGTGTTGGCTGGCACCAGCCCTGATTCAGATGCCAGCTCTGTGGTCACTAACTCTGTGTCTCTAGACAGGCCACCTAACCTCGCCAGCCCTGTTGCTGAGCCTTCGGTCCTCTGGTGTCCCTGTGAAGGGCTCAGTGAGCGGAGGTGGTTGGCAGCTGCTGGGTGAGGTGTGCATGGACAGGGCATGGCCGTGACGGGCAGTGGTGTGCTGCGCTGTCCCCACGTCTCAGCCCCCAGCTGTCCTCAGGGAGCCTGTGTGGCTGCTCTGAGTAAGGGGAGCCACACAGGTGCTGCCTCACCCTTGTCCTCTGCTCTCTCTTGCAGGTGGAAGGCTTGCGGGCCACCATGGCGCAGCGTCTGGTACGCATGCTGCAGATCTGCGCTGGCCACGTGCCCGGCGTCTCGGCCCTCAACCTGCTGTCTCTGATGAGGTGCTCCGAGAACCCCTTCCAGGAGGACCTGTGAGGGCTGCCGGGCTGCGCTCCCCACGGCCTGATCCCTGGTCTGTAAATATTCACTGTGGCTGAAGACCCGGTCAGGACTTGACAGGCCCTGTGTCAGCCGCGGTCACTTCCCTGCAGGACCCAAAGTCCTCCAGGCGCCAGCAGGGAGTGCTGGGGGGGGCACCCAGCTGGTGGGACCAGCCCCCTCACACTCCCCCGCTCACTCCTACACAGCCCCAGGTCTGTATCCATCTGACGTGTCCCATCTCCACTTAAGGCTTCATCTGAACAAAGGGTCTGTGGCTAAAAACAGTTTGAAAATCACTGGTCTCATCCACCACTTTGATTCTGCAGACGAACTGACTCAGAACAATTAAGAGTTGGGTCGGGGAGGGGGGCGAGGCCTCTGTGAGCCCAGCCTGACTCCGCATCTGGGCCTGGCCATTCTTAGAGAACCTGGCGGTTCGGTTTCGCCAGGTAAAAGGGAGGTCGTTCCACCTCGTGTCGTGAGGATTGAATGAAATGACAGAGGTGGCTGTGTTCCTTGTGCCGGCTTACATGCTGATGTGTTTCTTAATAAATTGTGTTAACAGCTCACACAGTGCCAGGTGAGCACTCAGTGAACAGTGACTATTATTTGAAATCACACAGAGCTAAGTTCAAAAACGGGCCCAAATCCAGGATTACGCTGCTTAAATTCATACGTTCGTGACAGTTAGGCGAGAGAAGCTGGCCTGAGGGCTGCTTTCTGGGTTGGCAGTGCCAGCTCGTGCACTGACTGTTGCTTTTCTTCTTTCTTGGGTCTCGTTAGAATCTGTGGACGCGCCGGGATTGGAACCCAGAAATCCTGTCAGCCAGGTCGGGTCCCCTGCATCTCCCCTGTACCTGGCTGGACACATGGGAGCTTGGTGGGTGGGGGAGGTCGGGGGAAAGGGGCCTCAGGAAGAGAGCCAGGGCCTGCTCTCCATCCTCAGGCGTCAGGATGGTCCCTGCTCGATGCTCTGGGCAGTGCCAGCACCACGGGGCCTCTGCTGTGACATCACCATCGCAGCCAGAGCTCAGGATCGTCAGTGAAGGACCAGCCAACTTGAAACCCTTTGGAGGCATCGGGAGGACAGGGCCCCGCCTTCCTCCCTTCCGTGGCTTCCTCCCAGCCCAAGGTCTCAGGAAAGATTTACAGGCACCTGGCCATCTTCGAGGCAGGCTCTTGGGCC
>NW_006440626.1:2941735-2944174 GCF_000325575.1 Pteropus alecto
AAGTGTCACCAGACGTTGGCAGGACTTTTCATGCTCTATGGAGCTCTCCTCACAGACACTCCTGTACTGCCCCCCAGCAGACCTGCGAGGACGATGATGTTCCGCATTTCACAGTTAATGTGAAACAGAGCTGCGTCCACAGTCACATAGCAAGTCGGTGGCAGAGCCAACCTCTGGCCCCAATCCTTGCTTTTCACTTCGTCTCTGAGAAAGCCATCTGGAAGGGTAGTCTCTTAAAGCACCGCTCCCACATGTTAGAGTCTGCACCCCAGGACAGGGCTGCTAGGCGCCCAAGTGCAGTAGGGAGGCTTCTTGGAGGAGAGGACGGTGAGCAGGTTGGAGCCCTGGCCCGCACCAGGAGGAGGACAGGGACCAGCGTCTGCAGCTGGCACCAGGAGCTCCTTCGGCATCTGGGAAGGAGGCCAATCCCTGTGCCGAGGTTGGGGGTTGGTTCCAGAGTTGAAGGTTGAGCTTGGAGCTGAGAGGTAAAGTGTGTGTCGGTCTCGGAGGGAGTGGGCAGAGGTCCAGAAGGGGCCTTTTCGGAGGGCCCGTGACTCCTAAACCCATCTCCGTCTTCAGCCCTTCAATAGCTGGGGCCATGAAGGGGGTCTTTGCAGGCAGTGTGGGGGCAGTGGAGGGTAGGATAGGTCTTTAGGGCCGATGGAGCATGGTGTCCAAGCAAGACAGGAAGGCAGTGTGGTCATAGCCCGCCAACCCCTCTGGCCATGTCACTTTTTGCTGGAGATGAGGGGAGGTCCTCTCCACCCTCCCAACCTCCCCCAGCCAACATGGGGCACGCTTCTGTCTCTCCAGTCCCTGTGCCACATTTTCTTTGCCACCTGGTGCCATTTAACAAGAGAAATGGCATCACATTCTCCAGCCGAGGATCTGGGACCCTTCCAAGTGCTGGGGAGACACGATGCTGTCACTGCTGCTGGTTCCGGTGACCTTGGCAGGCGCCCTGCCCTGAAATCCAGAGGCCGACCCTCCCTCACAGCAGACCTGAGCGACCCCCCCACAGCAGGCCTGCTGCCCTCGCCAGGCAGTGTGGCTGCTTTGCACTGCCTGGGGGCTAGCGACTCCGTCCAGGAAGCACTTTGACCAAGGGAAGTCACAGAAGTCCAGTCTTTACACGCAACGGCGCCCACAGCCGGCGCTTGGTGCTGCAGTCGGGTGGAGGCGGGCAGGAGACCCCGTGCTCGGCTGCTCACATTTTCATGACCTCGGGCAGGTCACCTGTCCTCATGAGCCTCAGTTTCCTCATCTGTAGGATGGAATCAGACTAATCCATGCCTTTCTCCCCAGCCTGTTGGGAGAACTGGGAACATAAAGCCTGATGCAAATGTGAGAGCTCTCGGGCTGACCACAGTCCCAATGCGGTCGCGCCGGAGGCCGTTACTGAGGGTGGGCACAGGTCTGAAAGCTGCCGGGCCCAGGCTCTGAGCACAGAGGAAGGAGTGGGGTGTCTGGGCCTGACTTGCACGGATGAGGCATCAGAGGGGCGGGGCTTGTTCAGGGTCACAAGTTCTTTTGTCCCCTTAGGCCACCTGGCTGTGGGCAGCCCTCGGCCACCCCAGGGAACGCATTCTCTAGAGGAGGCGGCCTAGCTGAGTGTTCTGGCCCCAGGCGTGGTATTTCCCAGCCCTGGGAGGGGGCAGGGCCTCCCGGGTGAGGAGGGGACTATGCGGCATGACACCTGTGTCTCCACCCCTCAGCGAGCAGGGGCAGGACGGCCTGGGGCTGTGGCTAAGACAGGGCAGCCTGGCCACAGAGGGGAAGTGGTGCAGTGGGAAAGGACCTGGCCTTTGAGTCCCACTGACAGGGTCTGCGGACAACCTGCATTGTCACCTGGGGCAGCTCACTTCCTGTCCCTGAGCCCCACAGCCTCTTGAGGTTCTTGCGAGGCTCAGAGAAACCAGAGAAGCTGACACCACTGTGCCTGACCGGGGGTGGTCTGCAGGGCTGGCTGGTGGTGCCCTGGGGTGCGGTGGACAACGCGGGCACTGGGCACTTCTGCGATAAAGCCCTGCCATAGCTTGCCCCTCCCCCCGACAGCTGGTGCTGGGCCAGGCCCGCCTGGCAGGACTCCAACACGAAGGGACCCTTTTCACAAGGCACCTGCCAGCTCAACCCCCCCTTCCCTCGGTCTCCCCTGGGGCCGTAGGGAGCAGGCAGAGAATCATTGCGAAAGGACTAAACTAAATGCAGATACTGGCAAACCCACGAGGCGGAGAAGGGGCCCCAGGAGGTAGCGCAGCAGGCCGCCAGGCCCTGCACACCCCAAACCCCAAACCTAACCAGAATCCCGCCTGAGCATGACCCTGTGGCCTGGGAGCTGCTCAGGACCATCTCTGGGAGGGAGAGTGGGTGGCAGTCCCCAGGGCCCCTGCCCTGGACAGGAGACGGCCTTCCTCGGTGCCACCCTCCTACGGGGAGGGA
>NW_006440626.1:2944194-2949406 GCF_000325575.1 Pteropus alecto
GCGGGGCGCTCTAGCATTTGGCAGATGCCTGGTCTGACTGCATAACGACCCTGCAAGGCCGGGCCTGGAGGGGGTCCCCAGCACTTGGTCCTCTTCTGTTGTGCTCCGCCGCAGCCGGCCGACAGAGAGAGGACCCCATGCGTGTTTCGTGGGAGCGGAGGTGGGAGAGCTCGGGGGCCGAGGGGCCGCCTGGCTCATCCTTCAGCCTTCTGAGCTTGCTTTCCTCTGGGTAACGTAGGAATCCGATGCCACCTCCTCCGAGGGTGGAGGCAAAGGGGGCAGGTGCATGCAGGGCGCAGGGCCGGGCAGCGGTGAGAGTTGCTACTATGCTCTGTCGTTTCCCTGGTTGCTGTGCCATTCTCCGGGCCTTGTGTGCCCCTCCCAGAGTCCTCAGGGATCACTCTTAAAAAAGTTTCAAGGTCTCATTGGGCCTTTCCCTCCCCCCTGGCCCTCCCTGGCACCCTCACCTCCTGAATTTTAGTCCCCGGCACTCTGCACCTACTGTATGGTTTCATTGTTTGGGTTTAGTCTCAGTGTTCCCCACTGTCTCCCCAGAACCTGGACCAGTGCCTGAGGCATAGCAGGTGTCAGTAAGTGTTGGGTGAATGAATGGACGTGTCTGGACGTGGAGCTGGCCTGCACTCACACAAGGCCAAAAACCTGCAAGAGGCCAGAGCCAGCCTTGTCCCTCCTGTGGGTATCCCTGAATGAGACCTGAGGAAGAGGTGGCCCTGGGAAGGCTCCCTGCTCCTCTCCCTCCGCCCCCCCCACAGCCTCCGTCCACCTTCTGCCTTCAGGCCTAGCACCCATGAGATGGGCGCTCCACTCAGCGTGGCTGAGAGGCTAAGGGGATAGAGTCTCCTTTCTGACCTGACATAGAGTCATAAAAGTCCCCCCATTCCCCCATCCCAGGGCCCCCCCGGAGTGCTGGATTTTGTGCACACGCCTCCGCGCATGTACGTAGGTAGCAAGAATGGGGGCTCAAGGACGGGCAGCTCAGGCCCGCAGACGTGGATTGGGTTGGGTTTTGTAACTGCTTCATGGAAGCGCATGACCTGCCCTCGCATTGCCTGGGTTGAAGGCATTGCGAGGGGCGGGGGGCTCTCTGGCTCCATTAAGACTTTATACTCAGCCCCTGGCTCTCCGTCCCCTCTCCCAGTGTTCAGAGGCCCAACATCACGTCCTTCCCGCCATCCCCAGTGAGGGGGACTTCCAAGCAGTGTACTTGAAGGCAAAGGGAATCTGCTGTGACGGGCGGGCTGCTGTGGCAACGTAAGATGGAGAGGACCCATAGGACGCTCCGGGCCGGGGCAGAGGAGGGTGGGGAAGGCCAGCAGAACCGTTCACACCTGCTCCGGCTTCGTGAAACACAAGGCCTGTCCCCTACACACACACACACGCACACGCACACGCACACGCACGCGCACGCACACGCACACACACACACACACACACACGGCAATTTAAAGGCAACAGAGACCGGACCGAGAGACTCCAGGTGAAAAGAGCTCCCTCTGGGGCGGAGGGGAAATGCTCGTTTTTACTCAGAGACTCCGATTGCTTCAGGTGTTTTTCACAAGAATGTGTTTAGGTGTTACTCACAGAATTACATATAAAATGAATTTTTAAGTGCGACGTGCATTCCGGATCTGCGCACTTTCACATCCAGATCTTGGGGGTTGGGCCTCTCTGCCCCTAGGGACTGCCCTGCCATGACACGGAGCTTGTCTGACAGGCCCTGAATTTCTTCACTTCCCCCACCCTGTCCCTGAGGCATGAAGGGCACAGGCCACACTTCACAGTCGACTGGACGCAGACCCCGTCCGTGCCCCCTCATATGTGCTGGGTCATCCCTTTGTCCCTCCGAGCCCCATTTTTCCCCATCTGAAAAAATGGAGATCATTAGAATGCCAGTATTAGACCTGCCAGGAGGATGTTTTGGGAGGATTTGGGGAACAAAAATCCACAGAGACTCCCTTCTACCTGACAGACCCCAAATTAATCATCCTTTCAAAATTGATCAGTGAATGAAAACTTGAGAATACTGAGACAGATTCAATTAGAAGGGTTTTTCAGCAACAGAGTCTGTATTTTCTCTTCAAGAATACATCGAGATGATGATGTCAAACTATTTAGAGTCAAAACTGTTAAAAGAACAAGAAAAATTCTCGAAAACCACATTGATCTTAGAAACTTCAACGCCTCTCTCAGTCCCATCTCATAGTCAAAAAGTGATGTAGAAGACGAATAAAGAAGTGAATAAACTTGACTTAAAGCGCTATTTAAAAAGAAGAGAGTACGCTGAGAACCTAACATTCACCACGGTGGCGAAACCTCTTTTCAACTGCCGAGCTGTCCAGGCAGAGATTCGAGGCCCCCCTCCCTCCCTATTTAGGAGGCGCAAGTGAAAAGGTTGGTCCATGGTCAAACACCTGCACACCACCGAAAGGATCCCACAGGCCTTTCGCTGTTGGCGCCTTTGTCCTAGGCACCTGGCCGGTGCAGGCACAAATGAGCCACCCAGGAGGCATCCGCGTCCAATGAGTATCTCTGCTTCTCCCTCAGGGCTGCCTGTCCCAATGTGCAGGAGTGCATATCTATGACCCCACTGCTCAGGCTGGGGTCCCTGAGGGCCACCACCTCTGCTCTTTGCCAGAGGAGTCAGAGGTGGCTCATGTACCTGACCCCAGACCTGGCCCACACTCCTCTGGGTTCCCACAGGCCTCCACCGCGAGTGTGTGGCATGAGGTTAAGTGGGGGCTCTGCGGGCCTGAGGGTGACAGGCGAGAGCACCGGTGGCGGTGGGGGTGGGGATCGGTCCCCTCACCTTGCCCCCACCCGTCTGCCCCATAGGAGGGCCTTGCCTGCCCAGGCTCCTCTCCAGACTCCTTCGCCCCCTCACCGCACACCCACACCCACACCCACACCCACCACCCCAGACCCACTTCTCCTTTGCAGCTGCCCCGCCGCCTACACCTTCCTGTCGCGGAGCTGCTGGCCCGTGGGCAGGGGCTGGGGAGGCAGTGGACCAGGGCTCTTCAAGGCCAGTTGACCGGGGTTCCATGTGAGTCCTCAGGGTCCCCTGAGCCAGAAACCTGGGGACCAGCTTGGCTCTCCTCACTCCACGGCATCACTCGCTCCTCCCAAACAACCGCGGGACGGTTCCCCTGCCCTGGACCGAGGTGCCAGCCTCCTTGCCGCTCCGCTCACCTGTCCAGTCTCCAACTCTACAGCAGCCACAGACGTATGGGCCCCTTGAAGCACAAGGCAGAGACTCTCTCCCTCCACTCAGACACCTCCTGGGGATCCTCGCTGCCCAGGTGCCCGTGGCTTGAGGCCTGGCTGCAGCCGCAGGCTCCCTCCCTCCCTCAGCAGCATCCCCTGAGGCAGGGGCTATGCCTGTCCCCAGAGAAAGCTCCCTGTTTTACCTCTCCATGCCTTTGCCTCTGCCTGGAACGCTTCCTAGCCTCTTGCAGCTTCTAAGAATCCACTCCCCCCCACAAGTCCCCTCCCTGTCCCCTGGACAGTTATTCCTTCCTCTGTGTCCCCCAGCCCTAGAATGTTTAGGGGGCTGGTATGGGCCACCATGAGGCACTAAACCCGTGCTTCATGCTTGAGGCTCTCTGCCAGCCCTTGCCCCCAGATGTCAAGGAAGGTCGAGGGAGCTTGTACGTGTGTGTCTGAGACTCAGTCTGAGACACATATGGGAGACACGTGGGGGAACCCAAACACTGGGGCATAGAGTCATACACGGGGCATCCCAGTGAGACACAGAGGCGAGCAACCCAGGACACACACAGTCCTGAGAAAAAAGTCGGGGTAGGCGGGCCGCTTACTGGGCCTTGATCTGTCCGTCCATCTGTTGAGCTGAGTCTCCCTCCTGCTTAAGATCTGGAGACTGAGCTGTCCCTGGACCCTTGGCTGCCCTAGCCCTGCCCCTCTGTGCCCTCCACTCCAGCCAGAGGTTCCGTGCTAACACACAGGTCTGACTGTGACACTCCTTGCTTAAAGTCCTCCGTGGCTCCCTAGAGCCTTTGGGCCAGTGTCTGAGCTCCTTAACCCTCAATCGAGGCCCCAGGCCAGGCTTCTGGTCCCAGCGCTCCCCAGCCTTCACACCTGGGCCTTGAAGCCTTTGCTCACACTGGGCCCCTTCCTATCATTCCCCCCCCACCCCCGCCCACACACACCCCAGACCTACTCCATCTAGCAAATCCTCATCGTCTCCACAAAAGCTTTCCTGTGCCCTCCAGCCCTCCCTGGTAGTGACCTGGACTGGCCACTATGAGGCATTGTCTCCCCCATCACCACCCCCAGGGGCAGAATCCCTGCGATGCATCCAGTGTGGACATTCGGGATGTGTTTGATGAACTGAACCAGCTCTTCCTGCGAAGGGCCGGAGGGCTCCCCAGAGGAGGAGGCAGGTGAGGGGAAATGGCTAGTGGGGATCTCCTGGGGCTATGAGCTGGCCTTGGGGAGCAGGACAGAGGAGGGCACCCAGAGGTCTGTGTGCTGACTGCGGGGCCCATCCTCTGCTACCCAAGAGCAGGCCCTGGGCTGAGCCCCAACCCTGCCCCAGTGCCCGGCAGAAGGCCCGCCCATGGGCTGGCTCGGGGGTGATGGTTGAGTGGTTGAAGGGAGAAACCACAGGTAGAAAGAGAAGGTCTGAGGTACAGGGCCCTGGGGCCGCGGCTGAGAGTCCCACCCCAGCAGGCAGGAGGGCGGGACCTGGGGCAGTGGGCGGTGGCCCCGCCCGGTTTCCTCCCCTTGGGGCAGCGGAGGCGACTCAGAGCCAACAAGGGGTGCAGCGGGATCAGCAGCATGAGGCGCGGGGCGAGGAGCCCTAGGGGCAGGGACGCGCCAGCCCCCACGCAGTGCGTCCAGGCCCAGTGCTTTGACCCGCTGGTCCGAAACTGTGTGGCCTGCAAGCTGTTCCGGACGCCGGAGCCGGGACCGGGTAAGAGCGGACGCGCTCCGAGGGCTGGCCCACAGGGCGGCCTCGGCGAAGAGGGGGAAGGTGCCGCCACCACGGAAGCACCCCCCTCAACCCCCGCACCCCGCCGGAGCCGAGGCAGAGCACCCCCTCCCCTTTCCCAGGACGTTGGGGCGGGCAACGGGTTGTTGGGGACCGTGGGCAGGTGCCTGGATGGGGACCAGCCATCACCGCGTGCCTCTCACGGCTCCCTCCCTCCCCTTCCCCATGGACTCCCCACTC
>NW_006440626.1:2949559-2954983 GCF_000325575.1 Pteropus alecto
GCCGAGGCCGCGCTGCCGCTCCCCGCGCTGCTCTTCGGCGCCCCCGCGCTGCTGGGCCTGGCGCTGGCCCTGGTCCTGGTGGCCCTGGTGAGCTGGAGGCAGCGGCGGCGGCGGCGGCGGCCCCCCGGGCCGGCTTCCCCAGAGGCCCGGGACAGAGAGCAGGACGGTGAGTTCCGCATCGAGGGGACCCGAGAGTCCCCGAGAGGCACTGCCCAGTCTGAGAGTGTCCACGGGCAATGTGGGGGTGAGGGCCCTGTGAAAGCGGGCGAGGGCTACTCTGAAACTCCGAAGCTGAGCAGGTAGACTGTGATGCCCAGCGCCCCAGTCCCAATGAGGGGCACAGCTGTGGCCTCTCTGACCGACCCTGAGGAAGACGCAAGGCCGGGGAGCCGGGCCTGAGACAGGCGTCCGTCCTGGCCTCTCCCGGGATGGCCGGACTGGCCGCCGCACTTCCTCTCTCTTCTGTCAACTCCCCTATTTTGCCGCCCTCTCAGCACTTCCTGTCCTGAAGACTGATCATGTGTCTTCCTACCCCCCACCCCAGGCAGTGGGGCTTCATCGACTTACCCCTCTGGGAGGGCTGTCCTTCCCGGGGAGCTTCCAGAAGGGGGATGGCAGAGGCTGTGACCCAATCCTGACCCTGCATCCCCCGCCCCCCACCAGAACCCCTGAACAGTGTCATCCTCTCTCCTGGAGCCCTCGATGCCACAGCTCCCATCTGGCCTCCACCTACAGAAGACTCAGCCACCACTCCACCTGCCCACAGCGTCCCTGTGCCAGCCACAGAGCTGGGCTCCACTGAGCTGGTCACCACCAAGACAGCCGGCCCTGAGCAACAGTAGTGACGGAAGGGGCAGGAGGGGCCCCTGCTCTCTGTGGGTCGTCAGCCAGGGAGTTGGAGATTGAATTCTCCTCTTCACCCCCGTGCCCACCTGCCCCTTTTCTGGGAGCCAGGCTGCTCCCCAGCTAATCCCGCAGCACCACAGACAGCACAGGCGAGAGGCATGGAGTCTATGGTGTATCATGGTTTGACTTAAAACTCCATCTTTCGGAGCCCTCGAAGGTTGTGACTGAGCTCCTGTGGTTTTGGTCGGTTGGGGCACTTTGACTAGGGGGCTTCTCTTTTAGAGCGGAGAAGCCCCCGTTAAACAAAATGAACTTATGGAAAGGGTCAAGCAAGTGTAATTTGTAGCTGGGGGTTGTCTTTAATTCTTGCTCTCAGAGCTGTTTTCTGCTTTGAAACCGAGGCAAATGGCAGCAATGATGCCCAAAAAACACAATTGGTAGGTTTGCTTTGACATTGAATACAAGATGGTTTTTAAGAAATAGTTTAGATTGTGCTGATTCTCAAGTATCTGTACCTCAGTGTCAGCCCTGAGCTTGGCCCAATCCGCTTGGATGTATGATGTCATTTTCACCCCCGGTAGCAGCTTCCAGAGCCCAAGGCTTGCACTTGGGAGGAAGTCTACAGCCTCTGGGGCTGGACTGTAAACGCACACTGAGTGCACACTGACAGGCATCTTCCTCAGAGACCACGTGGTGTTCCAGCCGCCTCCAAGGCACACTCAGCCATTCACAGGGCAGGGCCCAGGATCTACAGGATGCTTCTTCATACAGAGGCCAGGCCAGGCCCGTAGCCTCGATACAGCTGAACCTGATGTCCCTTGAGCTCTCTTCACTGTGTGGCCTGCCCTCTTCAAGCACTGGGCCTGAGTGCCGGTGTCACTTGGCCATTCTGTGCCAGCCTCTGGAGTCCCTCACCATCCCAGTGGAACTGTTCCTCTGACAGTGGTGCCACTAGCTCTGGGCCTGGGGCTGAGACTGTCTCTTCCAGTTCTGGACCACACCGTACACTTGGTCAGCCACTGCCTCTCCTGCCAGCCTTCCTACACAGAGTTAGAACCTCTTGACCCAGAATGCACCCTGGACAACGCCCTTGGAAGCATCACTGGACTGGAAGTCAGAAGATGGGATTCTGGGTACCATCTTGTCCCACTGTGGGACATGGCCGCATTGTTTCATGCTCAGATGCTGTCTGCTCACCTCTCCCTGACTTGCCATCGGAGTGGCCTGCCATACACCTGCCCTTCCTGCACACCTCTTTCCCAGCTCAGCAGGCAGCAGCATTGACAGCCCTCAGGACCTGGACCCGCACGTCTAAATTTCTTGCTGGTCACTCCCCGCCGAACTCATCTCAGATGCCCCTCCCTCCAGAAAGCCAGGTGGCTGGGGTGAGGTCAGGTGGCAGGCAGTAGGCAGGAGGGTGAGGGGCAGGCCCAGAATGGCCCCAGCCATCCACTCCCTTCTTTCTCCCCGTGGGAGGAGTCTGAACTGTTTCTGGCCACCCCATCCCCCACCCCACCTTTTCCACCAGAGCTGGGGGCCTGGCCCTGGAGATGAAACAAGTGGGTGAAACCCCTCTGGGGCCCAGACATGCAAACCTCTGGCACCACTGTGTCCCAACTGAAACCCTGGCCCTCCAGTATCAGTTTCCTTTTCTGAAAAATGGGGGGTTGGATGCAAAATTCTCCTCTTGGTGCATGGCCATCAGAGGAGGACTGGAAGGCACCCCTCCTCATTTTACAGATTAGGAAACTGAGGCCCAGAGAAGAAGACTTGGCATCAGTCATCCGGCAAATAACAGAAGAGAAGTTCATTGGGGAAGAACCAGGAGCAGAGGCCAGGGGAGAGGCAAGCAGGGGGTCAGTCTCCCCCGGCCCCCAAAAGGAACCCCAACTCCCAGGGGCCTCCAGTCTCTGGCCTTCCATCCTAGTTAGTGTTTTCTAAGGCGCCTCCTCAAGGTTATCTCATTTGATCTTAATAATAGCACCTGAAGTCTACAGCCACGCTCCCCTGAATGGGCCCGATCTTGTCTGATCTCGGAAGCTAAGCTAAGCCTGGTTAGTAGTTGGATGGGAGACCACCTAGGAGTACCAGGTGCTGTAGGTGTTAAAAATAATAATAATAAAAATAAGGATGATAATAATAGCACCTGAAAGGGGTGTCGCGAGTGTTTGTTTTGCTTTTAAAAAGTGTTTTTGACTTTAAAAAGTTAAAGTATGGGTTTTATAGACACTTTCAAAAGTAATCCAGGGTGGACTCTACAGAGAAATAACCCACAGTCCAGCAATACCAGGCCCTGAGTGGTGGTTTCCTACATAGTGGTTGGTACTCATTCTACACGTATACATTCATATCTTGACTGTCATGTTTGGTGAATTCCCCCTTGCCTTTAAACACTTCACAAATAAGGTGAAAACCTTACAAATGTTGAAAAAGTTTGCCGCTGGAGCATTTGGTCATTTTTAGTTTTTATAGTCAACCGAGGTCCAAAACTATTAAGTGGAAAATTCCAGAAATAATTCATAAATTTAAAATTGCATGCCATGCTGAGTAGTGTGATGAATTCTCATGTTGTCTTTCTCTGACCCGCCTGGAACTTGAGTCATCCCTTTGCCCAGTATCGCCATGCTGTATAAGCTTCCGGCTCATTAGTCACTCAGAAGCCATCGTGGTTATCAGATACCATGCTTGTATACAAGTCACCCTCGTTTTACTTAATAATGGTCCCAAAATGCAAAAGTAGTGATGTCGGCAATTTGGATATGCCTGAGAGAAGCCATAGAGTACTTTCTTTAAGTGAAAAGGTAAAAAACTTCTCAACTTAATAAAGAAAGAAAAAAAAAATCGTTTGCTGAGGGTGCTCAGGTCTACGGGAAGAACAAATCTTCTATCCATGAAATTGTGAAGAGAGGAAAATAAATTCGTGCTAGATTTCCTGTCGCACCTCAGACTACAAAAGTTACAGCCACGGCGTGTGATGACTACTTCGTTAAGAAGAAAAAGGCATTAAATTTGTGGGTGGAAGACATGAACAGAAAAATGGCTGTGCCAGAAAGCGTTGAACCTGCGTGGAGATGGCAGCCAGGGACCCTCTGAAGCGAGTGGCCACATGCTCATCCCTTTTATCCCAGTATATGGCTATAATTGTTCTATTTTGCGATTAGTTACTGTTGTTAATCTTGCTGTGCTTTATTTATAAATTAAACTTTGTCCTAGGCATTATGTATAGGAAACAGTGTTAGTATGTAAAGGGTTCAGTACTCTCTGTGTTTTTAGGCACCCACGGGGGGTCTCCGACTTTCCTCTCACAGAGGAGGGGGATGGACGGATATTGTCACTGAGGCAGTAGCATCTCCTCGTACATAAATCCTTGCCCGAGTGTCTGTTTCCCAGAAGGAGAGTTGTTGCAACCGAAGGCCATGACCTTTTTAAAGGCCCCTGTTGGTCAAATTGCTTTTCTGAAAGTCGGGACCAGATCATGTCTGTAAGTGGGGGTTATACAGCCTATTTTACTGATAGGAAAAGAGAGGTCCAGAGAGGTGAGGGGATCTTGCCGCAGATACAATAAGCAGTGGTGGAGCGGGGCTGGACCCAGGCTCCTGCCTCTGCCCGTGCACCTGTCTGGAAGGTCACTGGCTGCGAAGCCTATCTTGGGAGTGCTGACTCCAGGTTCGACTCCTCGTTTGCATCACCAATTGGTCTCTTTTGGTAGTAAGAGAACTCTAAAATAGATTCTGGAAGAGCTGCTCGTTGGGATGGGAACTGAGGGAAGTCTCACTCCCCTAGCCTGTGTCTTACCAGTTTTTCCTGAAGGAGGGTCTGGTTTCCCCAAGGTCCCCAGGGCCCTGGCAGGTGGGGGCGGGGCTGGCTGAAGTCTCGGTTCCTCCTGGGGCTTCCTGCAGGCACCTTTCACTTCCTGCCCTGCAGCCCTGGCTCAGGGTAGGGGGTGGGGAGGCCCAGCTGGTGAGTCCAGGGAAGAAGGACCTGACGTCTTAACTCCCTCTGTCTCAGCAAGGATGGCTGCACACAGCCTTTGTCTTTAGAATCTGGTGGCATCTCAGCTTGTCTCCCCATCTTCAAAATGGAGCCTGAAGGCCACCTATCTGTCTGAGATTAAAGAGGGCATGTGGCAAGTAGGGTCTCTATCCAGGAGTGCCTCCACCTCCTTCCTTCAATGGGACACAGGCACTTCCTGCCCAGAGCCCCAGCCTTCAGCAATCCCGCCCCCCGGGAAGTGAGTTTCCCAGAGCTGGTCTGAAGCTCTGGGCTCAGCTGTTACCACCTCATCACTTGTCAGTTTACTGCCCATTGATCATGCTGGATCCCGGACACACCTGCTTGTGCCAGAGCCACTCTGGGTGGTGCCAGGAGGTCAGCCCCAGGCTCTGCCACTGGGTACTAATCTGATGGGAGAGACAGAGCAAGACACAATGACAGGACAGGATGATCCCTGCTAGGGCCAGGGAATGCCCCAAGCAGGGGAAGGACCAGTCTGGACTCCAAAGGGTGCTCTGAAGAGTAGGAGGTATGTCCTGAATCCAGAGGCAGTTTTTCTGCTGGAACAGGACAGAGAAAGGGCAT
>NW_006440626.1:2955023-2959849 GCF_000325575.1 Pteropus alecto
GAAGGGGACAGGAGGGTCAAGAAGCAGGGGCAGGAGCGGGGCCTCGAGAGTTAGGCGGCGTGGCCTCTGAGTGCCAGGAAGAGCTGTGTCAGAGCCGTCCTTTTTGCGGACCCTGCCCCAGGCACACAGGGCCAGCCGCCCTCAGGGAACCCGGTGTTCCTCCCGTTCCACCAGGAAGGGTGTTTCACCTTTCCCTGTCCCCTCTAAGAGGCCACCAGACCCCTCTGGCACTCCCCTAGGCACAGGGTGAGAACTCACTCTTATTCTGTAGTGGATGGCTCAGGCCAAATTCTCCCTCACTCAAAGCTGAAATCTGACCTTTCTCCAACCGGTGCCCCTCCCCAGCTGCCTGGTCCAGACCCAGGGCGGGGTGCGGGTGGAATGGGGTAGGAACAACTGCCTAGGGTCACACGGAGGGTCGGAGGAGCCAGGAAGACAGGCGTTCCCGGCTCCTGCTCTTGCCCGAGGCTCGCGCTCTTTCCCGGGATTCCTTAGGGCTGGGACGCTGCCCCGGGGGTGCTGCAGGGGTCGCGGCGCCCACACGGCCTCTGAGCGTCTCCTCACTGCCCTGAGCTTCGGAGAGTCTGAGCTTCAGCCCCAGGCGTCCTGCCCAGATCCAGGGTGGTGCCCGCGGCTCCGGGGCAGGCGAAAGTCTATATGCGCGGCTTCTGCGGTCGCAGGGTTAGTTCCGGAGGGTGTGAGGCCAGGGCGAGAGGCGTGGCTGTGCGACCCCAAGCCTCGGGGTGGTAAAGAAAGGGGCGGGGTCAGAGGCAAGTAAAAAGGGTGGGCTCAAGGCCAAGGGGCGAGGAAAAAGGGAGGCATCCGATGAGTGGCGGGGCCGAGGCAGAGGTACACTCTCCAAACCCTGGACCTCTGCGCTCACGCAGGGGCCCTGTCCGCACGCCTGTCCCAAGCCAGGAGGGGCACGGATGGAGGGCATGGCCCCGACTTTGGGACGAGGTGTGTGTGCGGGCCGCGGAACGCGCCCCCCCTACACGCACACGCACACGCACCCGGGGTTTGGGGCTCGGAACTGACCTCGGGGTTGTGTCCCAGGAACCTTAAGGCCAGCGCGGCAGGAAAGGCCTGTCTCGGGTGGACGCGCTACGTGGCCCCCGCCGCGCCCTGACCCTCTCTGGGTATGTTTCCGCTCTACGGTCTTGGTGGCCAGCTCCTGACCTACACGTTCACTGAGGGTCCTGAAGGGAGAGATTAATGGGGTACTCTCCGCATAGGGGTAAGCTGTGACTCTGGAGCAGGACTCCACAAGCGGGGGACGGGGGTGGGAGCAGAGAGAGCGTGTTGGGGGAATTGGGACAGGAGGCTGAACCTCAGCTCCCAGCACCCAGATCCTGCCACTCCCTTGTGACCTCAAAAGCCCGGGCGCCCCCTCCCTCCCACAGGCAGCTGGAGCCTGAGTCACAGCTGCTTCAGGGGAACAAAAGAGCCAAGGGCCCTCCCTGCCAGACCCGCTCCCAGTACCGGCATCCAGCTATGCTAGCGGGGAGTCCCTAGTCCCCTACAATCTCTGTCTCCATCATTGAGGAAAGAGAAGCAAAACAGGCTTGGCGATGAGGGCTTTCAGATTGTGGAAGGCACCCACAGTGGGGATCACCAGCTTCTCAGCCAGGCAGTTGTGGGGGCTCTCATGAGGCTGCCTGTACCTGGGTGCTTCTCAGTCGGGGACCCATGGGCTTCACCCTGTAGTCCTGTTAAAGAGGTGTTAGCAGCCCATCTTGCAGATGAGAAAACTGAGGCCTAGAAAGGTTGAATGAATAAGCAGAAATTGCAACCCACATTAGTCTGGCTCCAAAATCAAGGATAAGCATCTCCGTATGAGGGGCTGGGAAGGCCCGGGGCCCACGTGGGAGCCAGGGTGCGTCAGGCATCGGTCAGGTGGTCAGTTTAGGCACTGGGTGTGCTGTCGGGGGGTAGGAACACTTCCCTGGGCTCTGGGCTCTGGGCGTGGGTCCTCCAGCTGCCCCCTGCACTGAACTGGCTGGCTGGAAGGCAGGTTCGAGGCTCACGGTGCAGAGCCCAGGCCAAACCCTGACCCTTCATGGCTGTAAGCCAGTCATAGCAAGTCACTTCCCCTCTCTGAGTCTTGGCTTCCTTTCTAGGAAATCCAAAATTCCCTGACCCAGGACCAGATGGACTGGTCACCCACCATCTAAAATGGGGATACTGAGGCCCAGCACAGGCTTTCCCCAATGTCCACAACCTCTCCGGACCCCTGAGCCTTGCACAGCCACAGCTAGGTACTGGGCGGGGGCTCAACAGTAACGAAGGAAAGAACATATTTGCACAGGCACATCTGACATGCATGCGTGTACTGACACACATGTGTACACAGGTGCCCATGGTACAAGTAAGGCACTCACAGTCAAGCTAGCCCCAGACATGCATACTCTCACTCACATTTGTGAGCACTGGCACACTCAAACTGCCAGTACTCACAGCTGGGGGCGAGGCAGGTGCCCTTCAGACGCAGAGACACGGCTCCTCTGCCCGCCCCATGGGGCTCGCTTCAGATGCCAGGGGTTATTTTAAGCCTGGATCAATGGATGAGTTTTGGTGACACAGGATTGGAGGGGCGGGCAGAGGAGACAAGGGGCAAGTGCTCTAGTGCCTTGCCACGGAGGGAGACCCTAGGTCTAGGGAGGGTAGCCTGGGCAAAGGGGTCACTCAGCAGCTGGGCTGCTCCATGTCTAGATCCCCTTGCCCGGCACATGGCTGGGTACCTGGGGACAGTGTCAGCTGACTGAATAGCCAGGTCTCAGGGCTCAGGCAGCCAGCCGTGGTCTGTCTTTGCCTTTGCCTCTCCTGTGCCCTTCCCCACCCCCACAAGCTGTATGTTCATATAGAGAGGGTGCTGAGTGCCTGACACGGACTTGGTAGATGTAGGCATCTATGGTTGCTGAATTGGAATGGGGTGGGGAGGAAGCGTGGGTTTGGGAGGAGCTAGAGTTTGGACATCCGTTTCTGCCTCTTCCATGGACAAATGGAGATACATATGTATATGCAGGAACGGATGGGAGTCGACTTGGGGTGGAAGCTGAGCAGAGCAGCGTTCAATAATGCCAGGACAGTTGGGGCAAGAGAGAAGCCCAGGGAAGGGACTCACTGCAGGCTCAGTAGAGTTACCCCGCCTGGGAAGAGGCCACAGTCCCAGGAGGCAGAGACAAGCTTCTTTAAACCTAGTGCCCAGCAGTAGGGTGAGAAAGGAAGGGGAACGGCCACCCTCAGAGCCCTGGTAATCTAGAGGGCAGCTTGGCAGAGTATGCGTGTGGGGGGGGCATTGACACAAACAGGATAGTTTGTGGCATGGATTCTATCTCTAGGAATACCCCCTAAGGAAGCAGAGAAGGATGCACCAGAAAATATAGCTACAGAGTTCTAAGCACAATAGCAAACTGAAAGTTTGACATCAAAAAGTAAACTAAAAACCAGTTACAAAAACAGTATGCAAAGTGTCACATATTTTAGCATCGGTCATCTCTGGTCATGAGATTAAGGGGATTTCATTTCATTCCATTGCTCATCTATTTTCTTTTTCTCTAAATTTGTAATAAAGTCTTTTAATGGGTAGGGTCTTCTGGGCTGGACCAGAAGTGTGTTTATGGGTGGAGGAGGGGGGACCAGGCTGTCTTTGGCCAGGGCACAAGGAATCATCCTTCCTGCCTTAGCGCACTAATACCTGAAATTAGCCTGTCAGCCCCTCATCTCAGCAACAGGACTTGATCCTCCTTAAAATGTAAATCCTTCTCTCACTTCCCTCACCTCCTCCGTTTTTATAAGCTGATCCCAGTTGCCAAGTGAAGGGAGGATGCAAAGGGGAGCAGGAAGGACCCCTTGAGCACAAATTCTTCGTCTTACAGAAACTAGAGACTAGAGCCACGTCATTCATTTAGCAGATAAGGTAGAGGTCTGTGCTGTGTGGAGACACTGGGATGAACTGGACCCTCTTGATGTTTCCATCTGGACACCATATTGACACCATATTGGCCCTCGTCTCCTGGAAGGGGCGGATAAAGAATCTGGGTCCCAGCAGAGTTTAAGATGTTAAGACGAGAAACTGAGGCAGAGAGAAGGAAGGCATTACTGCTCGGTCACATTCTCCAGTTAAACCCAACTTGGAAAAACAAGATCGAAGGTGCTCTAGGCCAGGCCGCGTACTGTAACCGCCCCTACCACCTTGCCCAGGGCTTGTGAAAGGACCTGAGCGTCCTCCCGGGAGCGAGCAGAGGGTCTGCGAGTGGCCCCGCCCCTTCTTGGAGGGCAGGGGCTAACCCAGTCTCCTCCCCTTTACACAAGGGAAGGCCAAAGGATCCCGGGAGGGGCTGTGCCCACCGTGTGGGGACATCACAGCACCCCAGCCCAGCGTCCGAGAGGTTCTAGGACCAGGGCGCAGTACTCCGGGGTGAAGGCTGAGGCCCCGGTGGCGCGGAGGGTCCCCATGCTTGACCCTGTGTAGCGACTCTGCTGGCGGTTTCCCTCCCATTTGACTGGCGGGAAAATCGAGGTGCAGAGAGAAAGGGCCTGCCTCATGTCACATCTCTTGGTCTTGATCAGAGCTGACGGAGGGGAGCGAGAAGGAGACAGAAGGTGGGGGGGCGTCAACAACCCTCCCGGGGCTGCTCTGCGGCCTCGGTAACCGCACCTGTAAAAACACTGACGCACCCGCGGCGGGCCGAGTGTCCGAAGCTCACAGTCCCGAAGGCCGTAGCTGAACCCCATGGAGCGCCCAGTTGCGAGGAACGATTCGGGGAGGGCTTCGGGAGGGTCCCGTGGGGCGCCCCAGCCGTGCGGGCCCCGCCGCGCCCCCT
>NW_006440626.1:2960935-2964413 GCF_000325575.1 Pteropus alecto
GGACGGCACTGCCTGTCCAGTGGGCTCCCCATCGCGACTCTTCATCCTCCGTGTCCCTCTCGGAACTCTGGTCCTCTCTGCAGCCGCTCCTTCTGGTTCTTCCTTCCTGTCTCTGACCATCTCCAAGTCCGTGTCTCCCTCCCCCACCTCTCCTCCCCCTCTACCCCCCCCACCCCGCCCCGCATCACAGAGGGAGACAGCTGATACCGCCCTGTCTCTCCTTGACCTTCCGGCGGAGCTGGGTGCTGGGCCGCCCTCCCCGCGCTTCCCGCTTCTTCCGGAGTGAGCGGGGAGGGCTAGTGGCCGGATAGAGGGTACAAGGTCCGCGCCCAGGGGCGTGGGCCTGGGGCTCAAGCCCAGTAGCGGGGGGTTGTGGGGTATGGGCAGACGAAGCGTTGGGAAGGGAGGGGAGAGGGCATGCTCTGGAGCTCGCTGGGCGATCTCCCTCCTGCTTCTCCGCTCACTTTTCCCTCCTTCTCTGCACCCCTAGAGCTGTGACTCAGACCTGACCTTTCCCTGGGGTTTCAGAAGGCCTCTCCAATTCACCCCACTCAGTCACCTCCAGGCAAGGGTCAGGGTCTCCTCCCCTTGTGTAGAAAGGGGACTGATGGGTGGAGGCCAGGACAAGCTCCAGCTGAGTTCTGAGCTCTGTGTGAGGTGGGGTGTACAGGATCCACGTTCTCTTCCTCACCGGGATAGGGACTCAGGAATGCTGTGCCCTGACCCTGGGACCCTCACCCCACCCTTACACTCATACATGCCCCCAGCTACCCGCATGTCCTGCGGCCTGCACCCTCCTCTCTCAGGTCCTGGCTCCCTTGGGCATGATGTGGGCTGCTCACATTGCTTGTGACAGGCTGGTATTTAGAAGTGACAATAGAGAGAAGCCCCCACGCCTGGGTGGGCCAGCTGTGGGTGCTTCCCCCGCTCCTAGACCCCAGGGGCAGGGAATGAGTGCTTCCTTGGCATTCCATGGCACCCCTTGTACCCAGACCACTTAGCCTACGCGTCCCAGACAGCTGCAGGGCAGAGCTGGGGCTGGATCCTGGCCTTGCTTCTGTGCTACCTCCACGATGTGGAGGCTTCAGCCTGGGTCCCAGATGCTGCCAGGGCAGGACTTGGGCCTCCTGAGCTTTAGAGACCCCCATGCTGGGTAAGAAGGAGAAGACAGAGCATGTCCTTGACCAGAGGGGGACAGCAGGAGCTGAGGGCCATGATGGTATAGAAGGGGTGGCTGGGGCAGCCCAGCTGACTTGTTCACCTAGCACCCACTTCATCTGCAGGGGACTGGGAAGCAGGTCCGGTGAAGCTTGAGGAAGAGCTGGAACACCCCCGATGTGCTATGTGGCCTGAGTCAGTCCCTTCCTCTATGAGCTTCAGGCTCCTCTGTACCTTGACTCCCTTTTCTCCTCCAGGGAGACCTGGGACCCAACCTGAGCTCATGTGTGGGTGTGTTGTGAACTCCGGCGCTACTCCCAAGTCTCCCCCTTAATTCTACTGTGTTGAGGTCGATGGTCAGGGAAGGCTTCCTAGAGGGCTTGGAGGGGAGCTGCACTCTGTCCTTGGAGAAAGTTTGTGCAAAGGCCCAAAGGCATGAAAATTACTTAGGTGTTTGGGAGAGCTGGTTGGCCTGTGTTTTGCATGGGTGGGTAGCTGAGAAGTGGGCAGGGCATAAAGGTCAGCTCAGGTAGGCACCAGGAGACTTTCAGACTCTGCCACATTGCAGCCAAACTGTGCCCATTCCAGGCGTCCCACCTCTAGTGTGCTTCTTCATGAATCAGCCATTTGAGGCCCCAGCCCCAGAAAGAGGGTCAGACCAAGCTAGGAGAAAATCATAGGTTCCGGACATTGAAGGCAGCTGGGCTGAAGGCTGGGTCTGGCTTCTGCGAAAAAAGGCTCAGTCAGATGCTGTCACAGCTGGGTGGGGGCTGGGTGTCCTGGTACCCAGAGAGGCCACTGCCCAAGGTCACGCAGCCTTTAGTGCTGGGCTGCTGCAGGGGGATCTCCTGGCTCCCATCTCCCCCTATCTGTCTGTCCGGTGCTGGCAGCTATGTCCTAGGAGCCAGCAGAAGCCCCTGCTGCAGGTGAGGAACTGGGTAGGCCTTCTTTAGGCTTCCTGGAGGAGGGAATCCGGTGGGGTTTAAAGAATGAGTAGTTTTACCGGAGGAGATGGAGAAAAGGGTATTGTCAGCAGCACGAGCAAAGTCCAGGAGACATATGCTCGCAGAGCTTGTGTTGGGAGAGGAGGCTTAACTCAGGGGGTCTTGGACAGTGGACTCCAGGAAGGGGAATGGGGGGGGTGGCCTTGGTTACACATGACCCCATTAGAGTTTCCTGACCTGCTCTGGGAAGTGGTCGTATTGGGGCCACAGGTCAGTAGATGTGTAAGGTCAATCACAGGAGAGAAGGGAGGCCCAGAGAGGTTGAAAGAGCTTCCCAGTGCTACGTAGTAAGATGGTGGCGGCCAAGTCTGGCCTTTGATAGGGCACAGCCTCGCTGATGGGGAAGTGGGAGGCTGGGAGGGCTGCTTCTCACCACTCTTTTCCCACAGGACACTGACAGAACTTCTGAAGCAGTCAGGCCCCCAAGAGCCACTGCCCCCGCCTCTGGGCCCACCCCTGGGTAGCTGTGTCCAGGTGCAGATGGCTGATGGCCTCCCCCGGAGCTCCCCCCACAACAGCACAGGTGAGTGGGCTGGTGGGCGGGCACTTGTTAATCTATAGCACAGGAGCTTGCTCGTCTAGGAGCAAGGGCCAGGGAGGAAGGGAAGGGGCGTGATGATGGGCAAGAGGCTCTGAGCAGACTGCTTCCCAAATGGAAATGAGCTGCCTGCTGCTGCAGGTGTGTGCTGCAGGTGTGTACTGCAGGTGTGTACAGGGGCTGGGCAAGCTGGGCCACTCCCCTTAGTGGAGAGGGACCATCCGAGAGGTCCTGCATCCTCCAGCCTCAGGGACTCTGTGAGGAAGGTTCCAGATTCAGGGATCCCTGGCTCAGGCAGTGTTTCTAGGCTCCCGTTAGCACCCTGGGGTCTGCCGGGGTCTGTGACCTCCTTGGACCATTTCCTCCACGCTGCAGCCTCCTCTTGGCCTCCTGTTAGCAAGATGGGCTCGACAGCACATCCGGTCCCACGTACACACAACTCCGCTGTGTGGGCTCTAATCCTCAGACATTCCTTCCATCTCCTCCAGCAGCAGGTCCTGGGACTCAGTGCCTGGCTCAAGTCGAACATGCTGGGCGAATCGTCCGTTAGGATAGCACCCACTTGGGACTGGCCGCTATTCATGAGCCAGGCCGGTTTCCAAGCGCTGGAGATTCTGCCCTGAAGACAGGTTCCACTCTCAGTCTCGCCCAAAAGCCACCCCACAAGTTCTCACTGAACTGCAGCTGGGGAGGGGGCTGTGAAGGAGGTATCACAGGTGCATAGTGTTCTGTGGTCAGGGGGCTGAGTCTCATATTACCCCCCCTTTAGACAAGAAAC
>NW_006440626.1:2965405-2966961 GCF_000325575.1 Pteropus alecto
GTCACAGCTTCGCGTATGGGGAAGTGGGAGGCTGGGAGGTCTGCTTCTCACCACTCTTTTCCCACAGGACACTGACAGAACTTCTGAAGCAGTCAGGCCCCCAAGAGCCACTGCCCCCGCCTCTGGGCCCACCCCTGGGTAGCTGTGTCCAGGTGCAGATGGCTGATGGCCTCCCCCGGAGCTCCCCCCACAACAGCACAGGTGAGTGGGCTGGTGGGCGGGCACTTGTTAATCTATAGCACAGGAGCTTGCTCGTCTAGGAGCAAGGGCCAGGGAGGAAGGGAAGGGGCGTGATGATGGGCAAGAGGCTCTGAGCAGACTGCTTCCCAAATGGAAATGAGCTGCCTGCTGCTGCAGGTGTGTGCTGCAGGTGTGTACTGCAGGTGTGTACAGGGGCTGGGCAAGCTGGGCCACTCCCCTTAGTGGAGAGGGACCATCCGAGAGGTCCTGCATCCTCCAGCCTCAGGGACTTTGTGAGGAAGGTTCCAGATTCAGGGATCCCTGGCTCAGGCAGTGTTTCTAGGCTCCCGTTAGCACCCTGGGGTCTCCTGGGGTCTGTGACCTCCTTGGACCATTTCCTCCACGCTGCAGCCTCCTCTTGGCCTCCTGTTAGCAAGATGGGCTCGACAGCACATCCGGTCCCACGTACACACAACTCCGCTGTGTGGGCTCTAATCCTCAGACATTCCTTCCATCTCCTCCAGCAGCAGGTCCTGGGACTCAGTGCCTGGCTCAAGTCGAACATGCTGGGCGAATCGTCCGTTAGGATAGCACCCACTTGGGACTGGCCGCTATTCATGAGCCAGGCCGGTTTCCAAGCGCTGGAGATTCTGCCCTGAAGACAGGTTCCACTCTCAGTCTCGCCCAAAAGCCACCCCACAAGTTCTCACTGAACTGCAGCTGGGGAGGGGGCTGTGAAGGAGGTATCACAGGTGCATAGTGTTCTGTGGTCAGGGGGCTGAGTCTCATATTACCCCCCCTTTAGACAAGAAACGCCCCAACAACGTGCCCCTGGGGTCGGTGACACCGGGGCCCCGGCGCGACCCCCAGCTGCAGCCAGAATACCTTAAGTACGCCACCCTCAAGGCAGCTGCGCTCAAGGCCGCAGGTGAGTGGCCAGGTTTGTGCGGAGAGAGTCGGGTCCATAGCACCCGGGTATCTAAGCCCAGATTGTGCGGTTGAGGATCTCAGTTCAGAATTTCAAAGTTCCCAGCCTCGCGGGTCTGCGCTCCAGCCAGCTTTTATATGGCACCTATGCCTGGGCCCTACCCCACCCCCTGAATCAGGCCGCCTGGCAGGGACTCCGTCGCGTATCCAGAGCCGAGGGCGTGGAAAGCCACGTCTCTGGCGACCTATCCCTGCTCTGTCCAGCCCGGGAGGCGCGTAGGCGGGTCCCTGCGGTCAGACCCCGCCCCGCGCCGCAGGTGCTGAGGCCCCTCCCTGTCCCCACAGAGGCCTGCCCGCAGGACTTCTACCAGCGTTTTCCAGCGCCGGCGGCGGCCCCGCTGACTCTCCCGGCGCGGGCGCCGCGGCCCTCCGAGGACTTGCCCGCGCTG
>NW_006440626.1:2967094-2982201 GCF_000325575.1 Pteropus alecto
GGTCCCACCGCATCCGGCCACTGCAAGGCCTGGACCACAGGCCGCCCGGCTCGACCCGCCCGCGGCCACGTGGCGGTTCAGGCCTCCCCTGCGCCCCGACGGTCCGGCCACCTTCCCCGGCGCCAGTTCAGCGTGGAGAAGCTGCCCGAGGCCTTCGGCCCGCAGCCCCCGGGCCTTTACGGCTGTGCGGGCCGCGGACCCCGGCACCTGAGCACCAACAGCAAAGCTGAAGTAACCGTGTGAAGACGGGGTTGCCGGTTCTTCCGAAGCATCGCATCACCAGGAGCCCTCGTCTGCTGGGGATCTGCCATTGGCCTGGTTCAGGGTCTGAAGCCACTGAAGGAGGGGCGCCTGTCCTAAGTCCAGCCCTTCCACCTGCCCGAACTGGACTAGGGCCTTGGAGCCTGCAAGGGCTAAGAAGGGGCCTGTCCTGGGGACCCTAGGGCCCAGGTTCCTCATGTAAATAAACCCTTTTCTGTGGCTGCCATCCTTGAGAATAAAGGAGCCCCAGCTTGGTTCTGAGTTGGGCTGATGGCTGAGGCATTGGTTATTGACTGGACAGAGGGCACAGCATGGGTACGAGCAGAGGACTGCTCCCGAGAGCTGTCAGTGTTCTAGAAGCCGGGGAGAAGTGGTAGGAAGGGGTGCTCAGAGCTGAATGTCAGGCTTGATGTCCCACTAGTGGGACCCATGGGAAAGGGGCAGTTAGGCCCCAACCATCTTGAGGCCTGGGCACAGGGGAAAGGAGAAGGCTATCAAACCTGAGTTCCCCCGGAGGGTCCATGCCCCCTGCAGCGGGTCACCCACTCTACAGCTTGAGTTGGCTGAGCCTGGCTGACCCTCACTGACATAGTTTGGCCCTCGGCCCACCCCTGGCCTGCAGGCCACTTGGCCAGCTTGGCCCAGAGCCACCCCCCTAATGGCTGTGGGCAACGGGCCGGCTGGACAGCTGGTGCTCAGGATGGCAGAGCCTCTTCCCAGTGGCTGCTCTGGGGGAAATGGGGATGGGGGTGCTGGACCCAGAGCTTTGGCAGTGCCCCCACCGGGGTGCTCTCACCATACATGCTTGGCAATGCTGGCTCTCCCCCTTCCTACCAGGCAGGCTCTGGGTCCCTGGCTGTGGCCCAGCACACTGCCAGCAGCTTGCACCCATCGACTTGCTCTGTGACAGGTACTGTTGGGGAGGTTGAGGACTGGATGACCTCAACAAAGCCACCCAGTGGGGCCTTAGTTTCCCACGTACCCTAGTGATGGTATACTGTTTTAGTAACAAATGCCACCATTTGTAGCTGTTTCTTTCATTTAATTCTCACGAGAGCCCCATGGTGTGTGGCTTTACAGATGAGGAAATTGAGCTTTTGAGACCTAAGTAACTTACCAAGGTCACCCAGCTGACTCCAGTTTAGGACTCTTCCATATTCTGTTGCCACTGTGATCCTGATGGTGGAGTGTCAAGCAGTGGGGGAGGAGCCCCTACTCCCAGGGTACAGGAAATCGCAGACCTTCTACTGTCTGAGCCCTGAGGCTCCCAAACCCACCAGCTCTTCACCTGCAGGAAGATCCACCTCTTTAACGCTGTCGAAACCAAGGCCCAGAGCCCATGGTCCTGCCTGCAGTGAGGGCCCCCATGGCTCATGGGGTGGGGGTGGGGTGCCCCATGGCCAACCCTGCAGCTGTGTAGAGCCGGGGGAGGCTGGGTGGGTGCTGAGTCACGTAGCCAGGCGAGATTCAAAAAAGGATCAGATTCTTGGGCACATTGGCCACCCACGGTCCCCCATTCTGGTGATGCAGGCAGGCCCTGGCTGGGCTGTGTCAGGGAAGGTGGGCATGACCTCTTTGCTCATTCTCAGTCCCAAGAGCCCTGCATCTCCCTCCCAGGGGGCCAGGCTGAGGCCATGGGCATGGCCACCACTGTTAATACTACTGTACTATGGACAAGGAGCAGCTGCAGCTGGGCCCCTCCTAGCTGCTCTAGCCCTTGGGACAGTGTGGCCTGCAATGACTCCCCTTCAGAGAAGGGAGTGGCTCAGAGAGCTCAGGGGACTCAGCCCATTTCTCAGCCAGGACAGGTGACCTTGTACTTCAGCCCCCAGCTCATTACCATGTGACATCCCAACTCCATCTCTCCCCGGCCCACCCTCTCCTCATGGTCTTGCCCTCACCAGCCTCACAAGGCATTTGCCATAAACTGACCCATTCAAACCAGCCAACAAACCTATGCGGACTGTAGGCGAAGGCAGAAACTGTCGTTCCCATCCTGCGCATGTGCAAGTGGACGCTGAGGCAACATCCCACCCGAGGTGACCCAGCTGGGAAGTACAGGAGTGGGATTTAGATGTGACATTCGGGCCAGTGAGTCTCCTCAGAAGCTCATTGCCTCTAGGGAGAATGGAGAAACTGAGAGGTGGCCTACCCACTAAGGATGAGATTTATCTGAGGGGTGAACACAGGAGGGCTCAGCATCCTAAATCCCAAAGAATGGCAGCCGCCAGCCAAAGAGCCAACTGTGTCTTGGATGCAGTGATTTCTGACCCCTACAGCACCACACCTTTGATCCCAGGCCCTGGCCTGGCCCAGGGAGCTCCATTCGAATGGAGTCCCCCGGGGCCTCTCAGCGGAGAGGGAGGGGCTGTCCTCAGTCCCTGGCACATTGGAGGCCAAGCCATGCAGCCACCTGGCTAGTTGCCATGGTGATCACACTACAGACCCTCACACGCCTCGTGCTGGGTGGTACCAATCTGTGTTTATTGAATTACCTATATCCAGAACACGGTGAATGATTCCACATCAAGGCAGCCATAGGTATATCCCCCTTTTTAGTGAAAAACCATCCCTCCCACCCCTAAACAATAACGAGAAAAGGCACAGTATATACACATGACACAGGGCTGGCTCACCTGGTGGCCAGGGGCTATAAATTACAGTGGTGGGGAGGGGCAGAAGAAAGTAGGTGAGGTCCAAGCTGACTGGTTCTGGCCTGCCCTTGGCATCAGGGGAGCCCTTGCTGTGGGTATAACCTAACCTGTGATGGGCCCTTGCTCACTCTGCTCCAAGCAGCCTGAGGGGGTGGGAAGCACAGGGAGGGAGGGAGGGAGGGAGGGCAGCACCTCTCGGCCTCCCAGCAGGCTCTCGTGTCCCGGGCAGTACTCAGGCCCCGGAGAAACAACCTCAGGGGAGGCACCAAGCCTGGGAACCTAGAAAAGCAGGGCCACTTCTCCCAGGATCCCCATCAAGGCAGGGACCTTATTTCAGTGCCTACCTTGCCACCCTGGCTTATTTTCAGGTTAAGAATTAGGGATAAAAATAGACCATGGAGGTAGGAGTCGGGTGGGAGGGAACTGAAGGCCCCAGGCCCTAGTCCCAATGGGTGACTTCATCTCTCCCAGCCCCTGGGCCTACCCTGAGCTTGGGCTGTCATTCCAGGGCGTGGGGGAGTGGGAAGGAACAGTACAATTAAATAAGATACCGTTTATTTTTTAAAAAATTAAAAAATAATGCCGACATTATTTCATCCATCCCCAGGCGTCTCTCCGCCACCTCCCCAGGGCTGGGCTCCCTCCCTTCCCTGGCTGTCCTGTGTAATAAAGAGAAAACAATGAACTGGCTTTGTCAGGTACAGGGGAGGGGCTAACCCAGGGAGAGAAATAAAGATGCGCAGCAACTTAGTTCTGCATCACGGCAAACCCAAGCACACGGATATAAAAACATTTGTATAAAAAGTGGGGGAGGGCACACCGGGCACAGTGCCAAATGTGAAGTGCTCTAGTGCCCAGAGACCCATGTTCCCCAGAGGAAAAGCCTGATAAAAAACAAGGGAGCAGGAAAGGGGGAAAGAGATGTTCAGAGAATCTTGGGAGGGCTAGAGACAGGGGCTGGGCAGCTTGGGGGATCCCCCTGCTGCTATCCAGTCAGAGTATGCCCCAATTCCTGCCCTGCCCTGTCTTTCCTCTCTCAGGCCCACCAGCTTCTACCCACATAAGCTATAAGGGGCTCTGCCCAGGGGCCTGAGGGCCTGAGGTGATCCTTGGCAGGCAACAGCTCAGAGGACAAGGCTCATCCCCCGGCTCCCAGAGCGGAGGAGAGACGGGGACAGAGGGAGGAGCGGGGGACAGAGGGAGAGACTGAGAGACGGAGAAGGAGAGAGACAGGAAGAGACTGGGGGACAGAGGGAGGAGAGAGACAGAGAGAGATGGTGGGTAGAGGCGGGCAGGACCCGGCAGGCAGGACCCCCGGTGGTCAGGAGGCGGCGATGGCAGTGCCACCCCCCAGCTTGACAATCATCTGCTGGCAGTCGTTGCAGGAGCGCCGGTCGCCCGCCTTCTCCAGGGTTCGGGCTGCTTCGGCCAGCAGCACCGCCCGCTGGCCCGGGGAGGAGAGGAAGGAGAGGGGAAGGTGGCGGCAGGCCAGCAGGATGGCAGTGGCCCGCTCTCGCTGGCCGGGCCAGGCGTCCGCCTCTCCTGTGGGAATGAGGAGGTACATGTGGAAACTGCACGCTGAGAGCCCACTGGGATACAGGTGCTACTCCAAGGGCTTGATGTGGACGCATTTATTCAGTCATCACACCAGCCAGTGAGGCAGGTTCCAGTGTCCTCCCTGGGTCACAGGTGGGATGACATGAACTTGGCTGGCATCACGCGGCTCCTCTTCTGTGGTGGCAGTGAGATGAAGCCCCTGCGGTCTGGCTTTAGGACCTGTGCTTCCACCCTAGCTCCTGCACTGGGACATCCCTGGTCCCTCCCCACCTCCAACTCCTGACTCCGGACCCACCCCACCCCAACCCCCACAGCGCCTTTGCGCCTGGTCCTGGGCGACCCAAGTCAAGCCTTGGGCTTGCCTCATTCCCACAGCACTTCCCTGGCTTGGCAGGGCCCACACCGGGCCTTTGAGCTGGGGCGCTGGAGGACTCACCGGGCTTGGAGTTCTGAGCACTGCGCCGCCGCAGGCTGTGCTCCAGCAGCTGGTGGGTGCGCGTGGGGCTGGCGCCTGCCATCAAGCGCACGGTGGCTTCGTGCAGGAACACCTGGGGAGGTGCAGCAGAGACATAGTCAAGCCCTGGAGCCCTCTCCCGTGCGCCCCAGCACATACAGGTGCCTCTCCCTGCAGCAGCTCATCTGCCACCTGACGACACCCACTCTCCCCTCCACACTACCCTGCCCTGCTCACCCCGTGAAAGCAACCAGTGTTGTTCTCTAACCCCTGATACCGAGCGGGAGTGGGGGACAGGCTTAGGTCTCTAATTTCTTAAAACTCTCCAAGTTCTTTTATACCTTAATACCTTAGTGTGGGGAGGGTCTTGAGTGCAGCCCAGAGGGGGCCACTGAAGGGTTCTCAGCAAGGTTGAGGAGGGATGGAAATGGCCGGCCGTGCCCTGAGCAGATCAGAGAGCCACCAAACCTTGGGGCACACTTCCTTTTTCCGTAAGGGGTGGCTCTCTGATGCTTGTCTGACGTTTTGTCTGCTGTGCCTGCCCTGGCTCGGTGCACACAGTGGCACAGTGCGATCCCTGTGAGGGCCCCACAGCACCCTAGGGCACGGGCAGCCTCACTCCGAGCCCTTCTCCTTCATGCCCTTCCCCACCACTAACACTCTGGCCTCACTTCAAGTTTCTGAAAATAATTCAGGCAAAAATATGTAAAGTACATTACTCTAATTAGCAGTACAAATAAAACAAGGAAGTGACTTAAATCCAGTGAGTCCAGGGATATGACTGCGCTCGCAGACCTGTCTCAGATCCTGTGGCCATGACCATGCTACGTGGACAGTCAGGCTGCAGAAACTAAGCGCCCAACAGCCCAGAAAAAGGGACAAATGCAGTTCCAAGGAGACCGTGCCAGCTATGAAAGCCAGAGTAGAGCTCCCTTGTGTCCTTCCCACCGGACTCCAGATGGGGCCAGGAGCCCCTCCCATCCCAGCACTGAGCTGTGAGCTGCCAGCCCCTCTGTCTGGGAGCCACGTGGCCTGCTCACCACCACACTCCAGGGCCGGTACACAGCAGATATTCTACCAAGAGGAGCCAAACAAAAGGATACGTGGCACTCAACCCAGTGCTTGACAGGTCAACGAGCTGGTCTCCCGTAGTACTTACCTTCGCGACCCCACGTTGCTGCTGTGCTGGGTCCTGCGGCCCCGGTCTGCCCTCCCCCACCAGCTAGCGGGGCCTCACCTTGTGGTAGGCTGGGCGGAAGCTGTGTGCCAGCCTGCGCAGGCTGCCCAGGTCCCGCTGGAAGCCAGCCAGCTCAGCGCCCGATGCATGGTAGGTCTCACCCAGGGCCTGGCTGGCTCCTGCCTGCTTTTGCCAGAGTGTAGTCCGCAGTGACAGCAGCAGGTCACAAGTCAGCAGCTGGACCACCTGTGGGGTGGGCCATTGGGGAGGAGACAGGTAATGAGCCTATTGCTGGGACAGGGGTCCCAGCATCTACCAAGCCCGCCCCAGCCCAACAATCAGCAGCTCTGAGGGGAAGTGGAGAGCCCCAGATGGGGCGGCCTGGAAAACACTCCACAGGGAACAGGAGAACAGCTAAAGAACGAACTCAGACTCATGGCATCTGATCTTTCTACGGCCCCAGGTGAGATCTGTTCTCGTTCTGCAGATGAGGACGCTGAGACTCAGAGAGGAAGTAGCTTGTGTAGGGACGCAGTGGCAGAGGTAGGAATAAACCCTCACAGGCCTGATGGGAAGTCACAGGTTCTTCCCACCTCATGGCTGGCCTAAAGGTGCCATGGCCCTTGCTCCTCTAGTGGAATGGAAAAGCCTGAAGCGGCAGTGTGGCTTGGAGATGGGGGAGGGGAAGGAGGGCAGGGGAGGCTCACCGCAGCAGAGGGCAGCCAAGGCTCTGCCTCCATGGCCTCTGGGGCGGGGAGACAGGAGCCCAAGAAGGTAGAACCGCAGAGCAGCTAATGCTCGGGTTTAGAACCGCTGACCTGGATCACTTCAGTTTTGTCACTGATTAGCTACATGACCCTGGCACATGACTGAACCTCGGTTTCCTCATCCACAAAATAGGTCCAATGGGGCTGTTGTCAGCATGCCATGAACGCACCACGTGGGCACCATGCCTGGCCCTCAGGAGCAGTCAGTCAACACTGGCTGCTATTAGGCATGGGTGCCGCCTGCCTGGCCTCGTGTGCTCGCTGCGTGGCACCGACGTGGCTGGGCCGCCCACCTGGCTCCTGAAGCCATCAGCACCAGGCAGCAGTGAGAACAAGAAGACAGTGACTCTTTTTCGAGATTAGGTCCCACGCGGCCCTCAGGTCCAGGTGGGCTCCCCAGGCCACTCCGCCTCTCGCCCAGCCAGGCTCTGCCCCTCTCCAAGGTGCTTGATCTGGGGCATAGTGCCACCCCTGGCCTCCCTGGATCCCGCCTCATGACTGCTCAGTGCTCTGACCCTTACCACACTGTTTTCTGGCTGCCGACAGCCTCAAAGGGACATAGATGAGCACCCCCCACCCTGAGACCTTGAACAAAACTTGGCGCTTCTAGAGGTATGCACTGGGGGAGCACCTTTGGGTGGGGGCAGGGACCTGGGGCTGGATTCTGAGTCACCAGGCTCCCTGGGGTCTCCCTCTTGTAGGCACATTCTCTCACACAGAACCGTCACCCAGGAGTGTGGTCCCAACGGTGCCCACAGCCTCTCTCATTCCTCAAATCCAGCTGAGACTGGTTCTCTCGTGAAGACAAATACTACAGGAGACCAGCAGGGGAAAGGCACAAAGTGAGATGTGGCTCCCCCACAGGCTTTGGTCTTGGCCCATTCTGTACACTGCCTGTCCTGTACGGCTGGCGTGCTGCCCTGGGCCACTGGCAACCTCTAGCCAGAAGTGCCAGCCTAGCCACTGGGGCCAAACCCGAGTGAGGGGCTCAGAGTCTGACCCTCCAGGACAGTCTTCCTTTCTGGAATGAAACCACGCCCCCTGCCCCCGAGAGCAGAGGATGTTGTTCCTCCAGCTGCAGGCACTCCTCCCCCTTCCCCTGGCGTGACCATGCGTCAGACGCAGCAGTGCCCTCTGACAAGGCCTGGGTGGGAAGTCTGTCGAAGACCGGGCGGGCCTCTGTGATGCACTGTGGAAACACTGCATGGGTACCACCAGAACATGCAATGCAACTACAATGCACCACGGCTGCCCGCTAGGAGCGCGTGGCTGGCCTGCAGGGGCCTGGGGAGTCGCGTGAGCTGCCCGGAGCAAAGGCAAAGCCCTGGCCCACAGGATCTGGCGCTCAGAGGGCCCAGAAAAGGTGTAGGTGGGACACGCCTGCCCCAAGGACTAAACAGGGAGCCCACCTGAGCCAATAGGCTACGTTTGGGGATGGGAGCTGCTCGCCTGGTCTGTCTCTCAGACAGCCCCCCAATGGGTAAGCTCACAGAGGGTCAGAGTATTCTTACCCACCAGAGCTGAGTCCCTCCAGGAGGGGCCAGAAAAGCCCCCACTCACCTGGTTGAGGGCGGGGTCGCAAGTGGCCTCGCTGACGTTGAGGCTGCTCCACAGGTGGCCGCTGGCCCTCTCGCTGTGGCAGAAGGAACTCTGCTGCCCATCCGCCTTCCCAGGGAGCGAGGCGTGCATGGCTCTGCAGGTGTGGAAGACGGCCTTCACCAGGGCGCTCCTGAGTGGTGTGAGGAAGGCGAGAGGCAGGAGGTCAGTACCTGTCGCCTTGAAGAGTAACTTGAGGAAGAGCCCAAACTGCTGACCACTATACCCCACGCTGCCGTGACACATAGGTCTGGAGACTGAATGATGCCATAGTGGTTCCAGGTCCCCAGCTGCAGGTCTGAAATGCCAGCCCTGAGCGAGGGTGGGCTCCCTGCCCCGACAGCACCTCCTTCGGGCACTCACTCTCTAGTGAGAGAGTCAGACAATAAATACATCAAGTGCTGATTATACAATGGCAAGCAATGCAAGTACCATGGAAGAAAGTCATGCAGAGGAAAGGGGTGGCATTTATAAGGAACAGTCAAGGATGTCCTTTCTGGAAAGGGAACATTTGAGCCGAGACCTGAAGGAACTGGGGGAGTGAGCTGAGGGTCCCAGGCTGAGGAGCAGCACGTACAAAGGGGCCCAGTGTCTGATGCTTGTGAGAATACCCAGGAGCCAGAGGGTCTGGGGAGGAGGAAGTGAGGAGGGAGGAGGGTGGAGGGAGAGCGAGCTGCAGGGTCAGTTATGGTCAAACAAGGTCCTCAGTTTCCTCATCTGTCAAGTGGCCACAGTACCACTTGCTGCTACCTGCAGTGACAAAGAGCGTTGGCCTCATTACTCCACCTGCTCTCTGAGGGGCCATTGCCCCAGAAGCTGCTATTAAACTCCCTGGAGAAACTTTGCTTCTTTTCACAGAGCGGACTGAGGAGAGGACGGGGAGGTTGGGGGAGGGTTCTCACAGCATCGCTGTTCCTAAAGAGCAAAGGGACCCCAGAATGACAGAATTCAGGGGGCGGGAATGCCTGCTGAGGATCTCAGGGGCATGCCGAGCTCTACTGCTTAGAAGTGAGGTGATGTTAGACAATTTACCTGCCACACCTCAGTTTCCTCAGGAGTGTTAGATGAGAGACACACGCAGGGGGGTGCTCACTGGTCAGGGTGCTTAAAAATGGGTTAAATGAAATTGGGGTTTCAGACCTACTTTAGGGAACCTGCCTACCCCCACTTTTCTTAGCTTCCTTTGGCCCCCTGCCTAGGAGTCTGCTTGACGGGAAATGCTGCAGCCTTGGCTCTGAGGTGTAGACCTCGTGGGGCCTTTCTGCCCTGGGAGCATTTTACACTCTCCCTCCAGTGGCAGAGGTTAAGGACGCAGACCCAGTTAGAAACAGCTAGGGTGGTGGCCGGCGGGGCTGCCATGACTACAGGCCAAACGCCCGCAGGTAGGAGTCCCCATAGGGGGACGTCGAAGACTCTCTGGCTACGCCTGTGCTAAAGGCCTCTGAGTGACAGACTGATGGGGGTAGTGGGTGGCTGAGAGGACATGAGTGAAGGATCCTTGGGCCCTCATAAGCCTAGCGCTGGATGCGAGCCATCACCCCCACTGCCTGGCTCCACCATGAGCTTCTGAAGATGCCAGGAGCCATACCACTCTCCTGGCCTGTCACAGGTTTGTGACTCCACGGAGGCTGTGGGAGGAGGCCCTGGAAGCAGCACTGACAGCTGCTGGGACAGCGCACATGACAGCTGTGCTTGCCAAGCTCGTTTTCTCCTCACTTTCTCTCCATCTCTCGTGTGGTCCCCAGGCTGCCTGACCCTTCACCCCGATGGCCGCCCAGGCCTGCTCTCTCCTGCTCCCTCCTGCTAACCCAGACAAGCAAGCCTGGCACACCCAGCATCTGGGATTTCCCTGAAGAGAAATAAGTAAGTGATCAAGGAGGCTTACGTACTCAGTCACTTCTAGGGCCTTGGGGACACGCTCTACTTCGGTAAAATGAGCACGTACAGCTGCATCATCTCCCTGGAGCCAACTGATGGCCATTGTGATCGCAGATGTCCACCAACGACAGATGACATCTGGACCTAGGGGGAGAACAGTATCAAATGTCACTCCAGCAGCCACGGAAACCAGACCTGCGGTGCTTAGCCCAGGTGGCTGCACCCAATCCCCACGTGGCACATGGCGTCTTTACCTTCTGGCGATGGGCCAGGGCCCTCTGTGACCCTCACAAATTTCTGGTGGAACCGTCAACTAGCACCTTTTGGCAATACGTATCAAGAGCCTTAAAAATGCTCACTCCTATTAACCTAGTAATCCCAATTTGGGCAATCTATCACAAAGAAATTCGCCTAAATTGAGAAAAAAAAGTTCAACAAAAATGTTCATTGTAGTGCTTTTTTTTTTTTAAGGAAAAAGCTGGAAATAACCGAAACTTCCAACAGCCACGGCAAACAGCGTTTCCAAAGTTTCTGTGGGAACAGGCTCATGTCAGAACCTTTTCAGTCTTTTTCTCGCTGAGGCTTAGTTTTCTCAGCTGCAAAGTTATAATACCAATGATCTTGAGATGCCAGTGGGATGGATGTTTTAAAAAAAGAGTGCCTAAGAGCGTGTTCTCAGGTCTGGAATAAAGACAGGCCACGAGGTCAGCGGTCATCATGGGGTGGCTGCTTTTCTGGGGTCCTTCCCTCCCTTGGGAGAGTGACTAGAAGGGAGCTTGACACCCTCTTTTTCCCAGAGGCCTCCGAAACCCAAGAATTGGCAGCTGACGTGTCTTCACCCTGATGGCAGTTTAGGGACAGAGGTAAAGAAGGTCCCAGTGCCAATTCGGTCAGGAGGCTGCACTGTGTCACCCAAGGGTAGCTGGAGCCGGACTTTGGAAACACCCAGATGAAAAGTCTCTTCATCAGTGTGTCAGACCCAAGGCCAACGTCAGCAGGAGCTGTTGTGTCTAAAAAATTGAGTGCCCACCAGCCCCGGTGCCTGGACTACTTGCTGCCTGTTCTAAGCACTGGGGAGGCTGCTGACCTGTCAAGCATCTAGGGTCTGGGGAAGACATTAACTTGTTCATCACCCCACTTCTAGGAGAATCATTATTTCCTAACCCCAGCAGCGGGGCAGCTGTGGTCAGGGCTTTGGGGGAGATGTACATATAAACCTCAGATTCAGAGAAGATTCTTGAATGTGTACTCACAACTAGCCCTGGCCCCTGGGACAAAGGGACTGTGAAGGACAGGATCGAGCAGCTTGAGGCCAGTGGGGCCACCTTGCAAGACACTTACCAAGGGCTGACTTGAGCACGGAGCTGCTGGAGGAGGGTGGGGCCATAACCCCCACCGAATCCACAGAAGAATTAAGTAATTTCAGGTACTCCAGGGCACTGGAGAATTCACTAGAGAGATAAGAAAGGGTCCCATGTACATCGAAATGTACACACAAGGACCACGCTCGTGGCCTGGCTGTTCAATCCTCCGGCTCTGACACCCAATGGACATTTCTGGCCCCTTCTCCCCCACCATGCCAGGCATACCCCGATCTCTGCTCCCTATGCCATTCACACTCTCCACAGGCCTTCCTTCTTCGAATGTTCCTGAAACTCTTCCCACTGCCTGCCCCAAAACGTGACTCCTCCCCTCAAGGCCCAATTCAAATGTCATCTCTCCCAGAACTTTTCTGATCTCCAGGGCAGAAGTGCCCTCCCCTTGCCACTCAAGTGCACTCAGTCAGGACCTGGGCCTTGTACGAGAGTGACTTTGGCACCTGTCTGCCTCTCAGGTCCTATTTACCCTGTGAAGGAAAGACTGTGCTTAATAACTACTTAAGAATAAAAACTGTCTGGCACATTCAGTAAAGGTCTGGGTCCCCAAGATGTCCAGGCCAGAGGTGGCTGCCTTCTGCTAAGCTCTTCATATTCCATTCCTACCCCCTGCACAGTCGCCTCTCTTCATCCCAACAAGTCAATCAAATCCCTGACCTGCTCCAAGAACTGACTCCACTTGCCAAAGGGATGGGTAAAAAGGAAAAAAGCGGGGAAAGTGACATATTTGTTCTGGGAGAAAAGAGCAGAGGCCAGGCTGAAGGAATAGATGAAAAGGGACACTCTGTTTTCTGCAGACCCTACACTACGGCTCGTCTCCGGGGAGCGCGGGCCTCACAGCTGTCCTCAATCTTCCTGGACAGACAGCCCAATGCAAGGACATTACCAGCTGTCATCTTCCTGGTCTCCAGCCTTCTTCTTGGCCTGAGGCTTCACCAAGGACTCCACGGCTTGCTCCAGAAGGTTCTTGCAGAAGGCCTGGTGGACCTGGGCGACGGGGTCGGCTGAAGAAGAGGAGGGCCAGGAGAAGGATCAAAGTAGTCTTTCTTATGAGCCCGTTTTGTCTTTATACAGAAAACAGACGGTGAGGAGAGGAACCCAAGATACAGCTATCCCCTCTGAATGGGGATCACACCCTTCTCAACCAAACCCCAGAACTGCCTTGTTAAAGGGTTGGAAGGTTCTGGACTCTGTGTATGTGTATCTTGGCACAGAGCTGAGCACTTCCATTCAAGGCTGGAGGCTGTAAAGTGGTGGCCGCAAGCCATGTCAGAAGACAGAAAACGGCTCCCCCAAGTCTCAGAAGCTACCTCTTCTCCGTGTGGCTCAGGAGGACAGCCAGCTGAGGTAGAAAAAGAGGTGGCTGCTGCCTTGACATGGCAAGGAAGACCCTGCTCCTGCTTTACAGAGCCTCGTTATGGGACTTGTGGCCAGTGATAGTCTGGCCAAGCTGATTAATAAACAAGAGGCCTTGCAATATTTGCAACAGCTAACTGTCACCAAGTCCCCCACTGGCAGACCCAAAGTGGGGTCTCACCAACCCCTTCCCTCTCCCCTACACGTGCAGATGTATGGGCCTCAATCAGACAAGAACAAGGAGGCAGGACACTTATGAACACATTCTGGGTGACAAGGCCTAGAACCAGAGCCTGCATGAGGCAAGAAAGCCAGCGAGAGTCTAGGTGCGGACAAAGCACACAGTGGGGAGGGGCTTTTGCTTTCACTCGTACTTTCTGGGGCTGCACACCACTCTTCTAGTAAGCGATAAAGTTATTTTTATAAAAAGGAGAGCAGACCCCCCTCAGATGTTTGACACACACGCCTGTACCTGTGGAACGTGCCTCACTCACTCTCTCCAGACCCCCAGTGTGAAGGGGAAAGGCACGCAGAAAGCAGAAAGCAGAAAGCCACTGGCTACTCAAGTCTGAGTCAACCCGTCCGCTCTAACTACTGCTCTGAGCCTGGGTGAGTCGACTCCAATCACTGTCAAACACCAGGGACAGTAAGCCAGTGTCTCCTCCCGACGCCCGGAGCCCTGTCCTTGCCACCACTCTGAGCACTTGATGACCGCCTGTCGCCTATTGTTCCCTAACTGCTCCGTACATGTCTGTCTGCTTTCCAGTGGGACTCGGGCCAGCAAAGGCAACTCCACCCTCTGTGTCTCCAAAGCGCCCAGAACAAGGGCAGGACCATGGCCTGACTGGTGTAAAGAGTGTGGGCTTTGAATGTCAGAGGCGAGCTGCAAACCCAGCTCAGTGGCTGACCAGGGTCATGACCCCCCTGAGCTCCGGGGAAAATGAGACTGGGACAGCATGAGTCTCCATGTGTCCGAAGCACAATCCCCCTGCAGTCCTGGTGGCTCTCATGTCATTCTCCAGTTCCAAGTGGCTGCAAAGGTATTCTCACCTGGGTTCCTCTGGGCACAGTAGAGACTCTCCTTGGCAGCCGACTTCACTGACCAGCTCCGCTCCATGAAAAACTTCTGGCCCAGAGGGTGACAGAGCCAGCGCAGTGAGTCAGGGACAGTGCTGTGCTCGGGGCCACACAGACTCTGGGCTCGACTGAGAAAGTAGCTCTGTGGAAAGACAAGGACCATGGCTGACACCAGGGCGGCAGAATGCTGGCTGTGGCCACCACGGGCCCACTGGAAAGCACCACCACAGTGGAGGCAGGTTGGGGAAGGGAGATCAATGGGAGGGCTGGGACCCTCACGTACCTGAAGGTAAATGTCTGTGAGGAAAGACCAAGAAAGATTTTGAAAGCCTCTTTGCTGGGCAATTCCAAGAGCCAGCACCTCAGTCTCCTGGGCCCCTCCCCTGCCTGCAGGGTCCAGGGACAAGAGCTGTAGGGATGATGCCGTCTATCCATGTTTCCAAAACCTCTGTCATTTTTTGAGTTAGGGTATCCTTATTTTAAAACCCATAATTTGTCTATGGCCATGCCACCCTGAACAAGCCCGATCCTGTCTGATCTCAGAAGCTAAGCAGGGTTGGGCCTGGTTAGTACTTGGATGGGAGACCACCTAAGAAGACCAGGTGCTGTAGGTGTTAAAAAAAAAAGAACTCTTAGGAAATAACAAAAACGGCCCATCTTCAGTAGAATAGATAAATACGTTAAGGATGTGCATAAAATGGATCCCAAAACACAGTGGTGCAGATTACTGAGCTATAGTTATGCATTTCGGTGCGGATGAGTCTCAAAATTATGATACATGAAAAAAGCCAGTCACACAAAAATACAAACCAGATGATTTTACTTATGTGAGGTTCAAAAACATGAAAAATTGGACAGTATATAATGGCTATATGTGTATATGGCAAACTAGAAAAAATGATAGACTACAGTGTGAGGTGGAGAATGAAAATATGCTCAGGAAGAGAGAAACGA
>NW_006440626.1:2982539-2983978 GCF_000325575.1 Pteropus alecto
GATCCTGTCTGATCTCAGAAGCTAAGCAGGGTTGGGCCTGGTTAGTACTTGGATGGGAGACCACCTAAGAAGACCAGGTGCTGTAGGTGTTAAAAAAAATTTAAAAAATAAGAAAACTCATGATTTCTAACCCATAAAACTGCCCGATACAAGTCAGCCTGAATGAAGAACTGAGCAGAGCAGGGTGGGAGGGAGGAGCACGAGACACAGGGAGCTCAGGAACCCCAGAGGAGGGTGCTGGGCCAGGCTCGCAGACCCCCCAACTGTCACACTTCTACCCCGGCCTCTGCCATGAGGAGAGCTGTCTCCTTTTCCGGTTCAGTCTGATGGTTCTGACCTTTACTGGGCTCTAAGTAGCCATCAGCTAACATAACGGCTGCAGAAGACTTGAATGCCAGGGTCAGAAATAGCACCGCCAAAGCACCGCTCAGTGAACATGGACGGAGACGACTTCCTCTCTCTGGGGGAGCCTGGAGACTGGCCGCCTGAATCCTAGAGAAAACGACCCGGAAAAACTGCTCTACAGACTCACTTTAATATTATCACAGTGCTTAGGGGGCCAGGTGGGCGTTTCGCTTAAAGCTCTAACCATGGCCGGTGGCACTAATGGCCTTTCCTCCTCCTTGCCGACCACTGTACCTGACAGGATGCAGACTGCAATACCATCTGACCCTCAACAGGGCCCCCGCTGAATCTGGGCTTGTAACTGCAGTGCTTAGATGACAGCGGCTGAGGATGCTGGGGGTGGGGGAATAGCAACGCCACGGCCTCTGAAGTCAGAGAACCTTCTAGAAGTTGGAAACTCTCCAACTCTCCCCAACTCTCCCCTGAGAGCACATGCCCTAAGGCTGCTCCAAGGGAAACCCAGGATCACTGGTGTCCCAAATGTCACCCACTAGCAGAAGCAGAAATGAAGCCTGGGTGGGAAGTACTGAAAGAGGAACCCAGAGAAGCCATTTAGATGATCATTAAGTTAAAATACATTTTTAAGCTTAATTCCTAAGAAAAGAAAAGAAAAACTTTAGTTATAACAGATCTTGTGGTGGGTGTAGGGAGAAGCTCGAGTTTAGTGGTTAGAATTAATAAGAAATATAAATCGTGGGACAGTCCTCCACAGTACGACTTCTAGGAGGGAAAGAAAGAAAATAACTCCCATTGCTCTTTTAATTTTCTTGGATTATCACCCGACTGTAATTTTCCTAAACTTCATAGACACTAGAATTCACTCTACCTGGGGCCTAGGGGTCCCCTCCCCTGTAACTCATCCGCTAATTGCTGAATACAATGGTTGAGGCAGGAGCCTCAGAACCTCTTAGATCTCGAGGGCCGCCCTGGACCCCCAGGCCGGTCCCAACTCCAGGCTGTCTTCCGAATTGGCCTGACCCTGTGGTTCTCAAACTGTATTCCAAGGCACCCCAAAGCACCATAGTGAACTTGCA
>NW_006440626.1:2984030-2998278 GCF_000325575.1 Pteropus alecto
ACACAAGTCAGACACCATGTAAACTACTGGATGGACGTAGCTCATGGGCTGAATGTGAGGTCACATGACCTTCCTCTGGAGAATATCACATCTTTGTGAAGCTAAGTTTTTGGAGGCTATTGTAATAAAAAGCAAACGCTATGTGAAAATTGACGAGGAACAAAAAATGAAGGTGGTGATGTCCAATCTGATTTCAAAGATTGAGAAAGTATGTGGTACCCAACAGACATACACATCCCATTAATAAGTAATTATGGTTATTAACAATAAAACGTGTTATTTCTTCTTTAAATTCTATTGCTTCTTGTAATAGCTACTAAATTAAGACATTAATATCTATTAATATGTTTGTACCTAACTAATAGAACTGTGAGATATTTCTTTTAGCCTAAACCACAAAAAAAAAAAAAAAAACCTGAGCCACCGAGGGTGTCACGAACTGAGAAAGATCAAGAACCTTGGCCTAAACCATTTTCATTTTTTAAAAAATTATTTTTATTTATTATTTTATTTATTTATTTTTAAAATGCCTACAGCCCCCGATATTCCTAGGCAGTCTCCCATCTAAGTAGTAACCAGGCCCGACCCTGCTTAGCTTCCGAGATCAGACGAGATCGGGCACATTCAGGGTGGCATGGCCGTCCGTAGACCTAAACCGTTTTCAGAGGCCTCTGCTTGCCCCCAAATCCTGACTCACTTGCTAGCAAGCTAAATATATTCAACTGAATTCAAAGCTTCTTCCTCTTTAAGACAGTACTATCTTGGCCTCTTACTCTATCTCTTCCCCGGAGAAGCAATTAGCTGAAAGGGGCAGTTCTTCTCCAAGACACCAGCTCCTCTCCTTTCCCCATCGTACTGAAAATGCAAACGTGTCACTACCATTAAGGTTTCAATATTTACACCCTTAACCCAGTATCGCCACCTTTAGAGATCTAGCCGGCCACGGTGAGAGTGTGTGAGGACACTCCCTGCAGCACCGTTTGCAACTGCGAATGCTGGCAACAACCCAGCGTCTGCCAGCAGGAACTAGCTCAGTCCACAGCGGTATTTACATGTGCTGGCATTCCACGTACCTCTGTGGAATAATGAGGTGACAAAGAAAGAGGCCCAGGGCTTACGTTAAGTTGAAAAAAGTGAGGGAAAAACAGGGTTTCTGGTATGATAACACTGAATAAATGATAATACATGTGTTAGTACGTGCAGGAAGAAAATTCCGAGGAAGGACACACATAAAGCTGCTCACTGCTAGTAAGGCAAACCAAATATTTTCTGTGGGGGAGTCATGGGCAGGGGCAGTTTCGAGGGAACCATCTTTCTGATCCTCAGCTGCCACACACACGCCTTCCACAAATGGCCTAATTCCCTTTAAAGGACAGCTGCGTTTTAGCAATAAGGGACAATGGAAACTCCAGTGGGATTTTTGGGATGACAAGATGATCCCAAAATTTACATGGGAAGGTAAAGAGCAAACACTAGTCACTAAAGCCAGAAGACTGACACTTTCGGATGTCAAGACACATTAGAAGACTTGGCCATCAGGGGTGTGTGGTGTGAGTGCACTGGAGCAGACTAGTGTGTCCAGGAACAGGTTGATGACACACGGACATTCGAATTACTAAAAAGGTGCCTCAGTGCAGTGGGGAAAGGACAGTCATTTTAATAACAGATTCTGGGGCAAGGACACATCCATATGGAAAAAAAGTACCTTTTGCACCCCTACCTCCAACTCACATAAAATCAGGTCTGGGTGGATTATGGACTCATGTGTGAAAAGTGACAAATAAAGCATCTAGCAGTTAACAGGAGAATATCATCAGGACTTTGGGGTAGGGGCAAAGATTTATTAAACAGGACATACAATGTCTAACTGTAAAAGAAAAGACAAATAATCTGGAATTCATTAACATTAAGAGCTTGTGCTCATCAATCCACACCATTAAGGGAGAGGATAGGTAAGCCATAGAGTGAGAGAAGACCTGCAAAGCACATTTTCAGCAAAAATTACAGCCAGATTATAAAGAACTCCTTGGATCCATAAACAGACACCCCAAATAAAGAATAAGCAAAATACTTGACGAGGGTTTTCACAAAAGAGACCACCACCCAAATAGCCAACAAACTATCCAAATGGCCAATGAAAAGGTGCTTTACATCATTAATCACCTAGGAGATTCAAATAAAACCACAATGAGATACCACCAAAAAGACTTAAAAAATCAAAATTGACGAGATCATGTGTTTGGTAAGGACACGGACCAAACTCATGGCATGGAAGTTGGTACAATCACTTTGGAAAACTGTCAAGCGGCGTCTATTAAAGCTGAGCCTCTGGCCCAGCAAAACTATCCCTAGGAACACAGTCACATGTTCACCGAGGGATGAACAGGGACATTCACAGTGGCACTATTCATGATAACCAAAAATAGGAAGCAACTCGAAAGTCCACCTACAAGAGTCTAGTCACACAGTGGAATATACAAAGCAACGAGAATGGACAAATCTATGACCACACACAACAACATGAACGGATCTTACACATGACGCCAAGTGGGAGCAGCCAGGCATGTAGAGAACACACTGCACGACTCCTTCTACAAAGCTTCAGCAGAGGCAAAGCAGCTGAGGTGATCAGGCCCGGTTACTCCGGCCAGAGGGCCCGGGGGGAGGGGCAGTTTGCTGACTGCAAGGGGCGCGGCTCAAGAGAGACTTCTGGGGTCTTGGTTGCGCTCTTGTTTCTTGATCTGTCTGCTGGTTGTGTACTTTCCTACATGCACACTGTACTTCAATAAAAAGTTTACAGGAACAATAAATAACAGGCAGATTAAGCTATAGTGTCAGAATTTAGAATAATGGTTGCCTTCATGTGTGGGCAGGGTGAGTGGGGGAGGCGTGTGAGAGGCTTCTGGGGGTGACGGGAATGCTTTACTTCTTGATCTGGCTGGTTACTACACATGGGTGAGTTCACTTTGTGAAAATTCAAGCTGTAAATGTGTGCATTTTTCTGTATGTACATGGTATTTACATAAAATTAATGTCTTCGAAATAATTTCTGGGGACAGAGAAGCTACAAGTGTGACAACATCGGCCCAGAGTACTGAGACAAAAAAAAGGAACAGGGAGCAGCCTGGCCAATGGCGCCTGCTCTCAGCCTAGATGTGCCTAGCTCCAAGAGCACCCCCCAACTCGCCCGAGCACAGGGTCGGAAGCCCAGTGTGCTCTCCAGGCAGCAAGATTAGCGCCCCCCATCTGACCATCCTGAAGGCCTGGTCCTGGCCTGGACTGCCTGCCAGGCTGTCTGCTCCCTGAGGACAGGGCAAATGCCTCCTCTCTGCTGCACGTCCACCCAAGAAGTGCCTGGCTCGGCACGGGGACTCAGTAACATCTGCTGAACGAGCTTCTTGTCTAGGGTCACGGAAACAAAGTTGAGACATGGAAAGCACACTTGACTTTCCCACGCTCTCTGTCACCCCGACTATCGTGACGCACTTTACGAAATATCAGTGTCACCATAAGGGATGTTCTTGTTTGCTCTCAGCTCATCAGTGCCACTATGAGATATGGAAACAAACAGATGTGATCATTCTGTTTTGAATACAGCTGATGTATTCAGCAGCCTACTGGAAGTGGGCACTGAATAAAATGCCCGTTTCTGCTGCAGTAAAAGAAAGCCTAAGGACAGCAGACGCTGGGAACTAGCTGATAACAGGGCCTGTGAACTAGCCAACTGTGAATTCCTGAGGCGCCTGATAACCACGGTCCCCGCCCCCCCCAGGTCTGACCTGGGCTCCTTGCAGAAGTGAACGGTCTTCCATTTCTGGATCCACAGCACCGTGATCAACACAAAGGACCCAAAAGATACCTTTTGAGCGAATAAAAGAACCAGGAAACACAACACAGCCAAAAGATTGCAAGAATTTTTACGATCACTTGAAGAGCAAGAGTCCATACTAATGCCCAAACATGAGTTGCTCCGTTATCACCAAATCCATTTTCTTACCTCAAGGGACCAAAATGTCCTGCTTACGCAGGGCCACGAGGGGGATCTTTTGGTGTGTTCTGTCACTGCCACAGGTACTTGCAGAATGACCTGCTGAATGACCGTCTACCCCTCCAGGTGGCCGGCACCGGGGGCAGGGCCCACACCTGTCTTAGCTCCTGGCTGGGGAAGCCGCTGGCAAAGGCTGGCGGAAGGGACTGCAGGTACTCACCGCCAGGAAGCCCAGCTTGCCGCCGCACCGGGTCTTGAGCCCCATGGCAGCAGTCAGGTGGATCTCCACCAGCGTGCTCGGCGGGATTTTCTCCTCTGCACGTTCGGCCAGGTTCACAGCGCACAAGGCCATGTGGACATCTGAACAGGCGGACCCCGCAGGGAGCTTCCCTGTGGCGGCAGAAACAGACACCAGTGTTGACAGATCCCCCAAACCAGGCCTTTTCCTGCCTTCCCTAGCACACAGCAGCAGCCGCACTGAAGGAGAAAGTGCGTGAGCTCTGCGATCAGACAGTCCTGGACGGGTGCCGGGCTCTGCAACTTAGCACCTGTGTGTTGCTTTCCACCTCACAGGAGAACAAGAGAAAATGCATGTCACGGTACCCGGCGCTGTCCACATGGGTGCGTTGGGAGCGGTTATGACCGTAGGTCCTTGCAGAGCACTCGGGGGTTCACACCGTAATGCTTTCCAAAGCAGTGGCAGCAGCACAGCCACGTTCTGCTAATACAGTTCTATGTCTCCAAATGTTGAAAGAGAAACAAGGAAAAAAATCTGAAATTGCTGATGTGAGTTTATTTTCATGTAAACAGACTCCGCAGTACATATCCACATACCCTTTTGAGGGACAAAAACACAAAACTGACCAATGACACCTGGACACATCTTAGCTTAGCTGGATGGCCAAGAAAGGCTTATACACCCTCCCGTACGAGGGCCGCACTGCTCTTCTGGGGTGACCTGAAGACGAGGGCAGAAGTGACCTTGCACAAATACGAGGGCCCATCAAGGCTCTGAGGCTTTCACACTGTCACTTGCTTTGGTCCTTACCTCAGGGGCAGGAGGTGGCCAGGGAAAGCAGTCTCCTTACCTCGCTGAGGAGGAAGCTGAACCTCAGGGTGGGCCCATGTCAGAGACCCAGAGAGTGGCCAAGCCTGACTGCACCCAGCTCTACATTCTTCCCCCTGGGCCGCCCCGCCTCCCTGGTCTTTTTATCAGAGTAGGGAGACCTCGACCTCCACACTTCACAGGGTGTCAAGTGTCAGTCTACCCGAGGAGGTATCATCGAGCTTTCTCCTTTGGGGGAGAGTGGAAGGCAGTGTGGAAACCATGTTTCAGTCACCTCTGTCCCTGTCAGTGCCTTGCACAGAGCCTGGCCCACAGAGTGCCCAGTGAACGGCTCCAGCTGGAATTCTCCAGAAGCTGACGGCTAAGAGGTCACAGCCTCCTGATCGGAGATCTGGGATCGGGCCAGAGGGCACGCTGCAGGGCAGAGAAGAGCACAGCAGGGAAGATCTGCAGCGGGGGATGCTCTGCTGGAACTCTGCATGGGCCCAGGAGTTAAACCCCGCAGGCGGCTCCCACCTGGGCTGAAGCTGCCTTAGCCACCAGGACATGTCCGCCGCCTTCCAGCTCCTGCTACACAGCCTGCTGCCGCTTTCCGGCCCTCAGCTTATGACGTGTCTGAGCAGCAACCTCCCTTCTTAAACCCTCTCCGACTGCTCCTCCAGCACCAGGCCTCTCGGCTTCTTACCGCCCCGGCTGCCCCTCTTCTGACAGCGTCTGCCCGACTCTGTCCTTGGCTGGCCCTGTCCACGCGATGCCTGAGTGTCCCCTTCACCACAAGCCCTCCCATCAGCTCTCGAGGCTTTCATTCTCACCAGGAGGCCGGAGACCCAGCTCTCTCCCTGGTCTGCAGATCCGGTATGTCCATCGCCCATTAAATACTCCCCTCCATGTCGCACAGGGAAGTGTCCCAAATGGGACTCCTTGTCTGCTCCCAGGAAAACTAAACTGCTCTTCTTCCCGTCTTCCTCACCTGGTGGCAACCATGTTTTCACCCGATGCTCAAGAAACCAGGGGAACCATCTTAGCCACTTCTTTCCTGACCCTTCGCATCCAATGAGTCCCCAAGTCCCGTCAATCCCACTTCTGCTTTCTCACTCCGTCTCCTGACGGCACGTGTCTTCATCTGCATCAGCTCCCACCGGCCTTCCTGACACTAGCCGTGACCCTCTCCATCCACCATGCCACCACAGAACCTTCTCGACTCCGGAAAAGCACCAATCTGATGATGCCATAATTTTCCTAATGCCCTTCATTGCCCTGGCTCCTGCCACTCTGCCCTTGCATGGCTCACGTTAGGACTACATACGAAGAAGTTCTCCTCAGAGCCGCCCCAGCTGGGGCTCCTCCTTGGGAATGTCTCTCAGCCTGGAAGGCACGCTCCCTTCTGCAGCTCCCTTCTGCAGAGCTGGTGAACGCTATGCGCCTTCCCTGCAAAGCCCAGACTTCCCAGGAGGGCGTTCCTGGAACCCACCTCAACAAGCCCTGCCCCCACGGGAGCCCCATCCTGCTACCTCTACTGTGTTGAACTGTGATTCGCTGCGGACCTGTCTGCCTTGCTAGCAGGGCAGGAGTTTGTTGAACAAAATAAATGATCATATATCATTGAATCTAAGTTTTTAAGTTTCACCATTAAAGTATCACTAAGGAAAAAACACTGCCAACTCAACCCCAATATGTCGTTGTGTAGAGGACACAACCCAAGCGCAGAGACCTTAACATGAAACGGTACGTGTGCTGTAAATCAAGGAACTACAGTGACGGCTCCTGGTGCGGGCAGAGGGTCTGTGACCACAAAAAGAGCAGTGTGAAAGGGGCTTGGATGGGGGCGGAAACCTCAAGCCAGGCGGGAGTGGAGAGAGGGCACGGGGCGCCTCAAGGCAAGCCAGGCAGCGGCGGTGCCCCTCACCTGTGATGTGAAGCTGGTGCAGTCTGTGATAGGCCAGGGCCGCGTCCCGGGCGCTGGCCTTAGCTTCGTCCTCAAAACCAGCCGCAGTGGCTGGGGTGGCCTGCCGGCGCTGGCACACCTTCTTGAGTAGCCAGCGCACCAGGCGCAGCTTCTGCAGGCTGTAGCGGATCACGTTCCAGGAGAGGCTGCAGGCCAGGTCCAGGCGGGAGGTGGGCAGTGCCCGGCCCAACACCGACAGGCAGGTTTGCAGGTTGGCAGCAGCAGCTGCAAAATCCCCCTAGAAAGCAGCAAGAAGGTGTAATGCTTTCTGGCCTTCCTGTGGGCTTTTTGTTTGTTTTTTAAAAAAACTTTTACTTTCCCTTCATTGTCCAGACTATCAGAGTAATACATGCTCCCTGAAGAAAATCTGGGAAAATTTGGAAAGCTACAATAAAAAAAGAAAGAAAGAGAAAAAAGAAATCACAGGTACTCTTATCCCCCAGAATGACCACTGACATTTTGATATATTTCCTCCCAGCTCTTTTACTAAATTGGGATTGTACTGGGTTTTACCTTCAAGCAAATATCCTTTGAAGTTTTCTACAGCAGCTTTTATACATAAGATGATAATGTGGATTTAGATGACACACTACGTGATCTTTTAGGTTCTCAAAGTGTGGTCCCTGGAGACCATGCATATTCCCCCCCACCCTCCCTGACCTAACCAGGACCTCTGGGGTTGGGGCCCCAAGGTCATTCCGATGCTTGCTGAAGTCTGAGAACCACAGTTTTGGGTAAACACATGGCTAAACTGCTCTAACCAGGGATCTGGATGAACTACGCTGCCAACGTGGGAGGGTCTGTGGAGAGTCGACGGCCCTGTATGGAAGCCCCCCACCCCCTTCTCTCTCTCTCTTCTCTCTGTTTCATTACTGGGAGCTCGAAGACTCAGGCTACACAGTCCTGAGAAATGGAAGTAAACGCTCCTCTCGCACACCATGCAGTGGGCATGAAACCTGTACTTGTCCTTCATCATTACAAGAAAGCGGATCATTACGAAAGGAAAGCCGATGACAACGCTACGAGAGTGACAGTCTCTACGGTGACAGCGGCATCTTTCCAGCCAGGAGAAGCACCTGTATTTAGATTCCAAAGGAGGGAGCCTTTCCTTGTGCCTCTGGCTCCTCTTCCCCAGCTTTCCCATGAAGGTTGGCTAGTCCCAAGGCTCAGGCTTTGGCCAGTGCCTCTTCCGACTCACCAATCCAACCCTCTCTGACCATGGTCCTGGCAGATGAGCAGTTTCCAATACACTCAGGTCCCGACCTGCCTCAGCGCCCACAGCTCGTCTCCTGGTTGCTTCTCACTCTATAGGGTCCTCTCACAGCGCTCCTAAACAACACAGCTTAGACAGCGCCCACCGCATCTTCAGCCTCTCCCATGCCTTTCCTCAATCCCAGATCCCTGCCACTCCTTGCCCCACCCCACTGCCTATTCTAAGAGCCTGCTACTCACTCCCGTGCATTTTGTGTCTGCCTCCTCCAATCCATCCTTCACACAGCTGCCAGGACGACAATCTAAACACAAACTGGATCCTGCATCTATACTCCAGGAGCCACAGCCCTGGGCATGGCGGGTGCATCCAGGTTGGTCAATCAGATCCCCAATGCAGGAGAGCAGGCCCATGGTTTTCTGCTGAGGGGTGTGCTGGTTCTTGTTCCTCCCAAGATGTGGATGGATGTTTAACTCTTCCTTCAGTGCTGTGAGTTGCCCTAGAATCCTTCCGTAAACTCTTTTGTTGATTTCAAAAGAAAGCATTCAGCTGATCTTCCTGCTCAAAATCCTTTCTCGTTCTCCACAGATGTGGGAAAAAAAGCCCCAAGTCAGTTACTTGGCAAGACCTCTCCAACTTGGGCCCTAGCTACATAACCAGCCTTTCTCCTCCTCTCTCCTTTACATTTTTGCACCCCAGACACACTCATCCACTTGCTGGTCCCCAAATCTCCTATCTATTCATGCCTTCCTTTCCACCTGGCAGGTCCCTTCTTACCCTGACTGTCCTCCTCAGGTCCCATGTCCCCTCAAGCCAAATCATCTCTTCTGCGCCAAACTCTCGTAGGACCTTACTCTTCCTCTGTCATCTTGTGTCCACAGAATTATTTACACACAGGTACCCCATTTCTGCTGTCCTGTGACTGTTAGGGGCAGGGTCCCTCCCCCGCAACCGCATACCACAAGCACCTCCCATAGGACTTTACTCGCTGGGGTATTCAACACAAATTGCTGAGTTATCACCTGAACCTGTGGGAGGAAGGGGAAAGGCAGATGGCAGAACTCACCCTGGCGAGGTCCAGGTCCGCCTGCTTCCGGTGCCTCCAGAAGGTGACAGAGGAACGCGAATGTGGCCGGATCACTGGCTCCCCATGGACCAGCAGCTTCACAAAGACGCTCAGGACAATCACACCATTCACCAGCCACAAGAGGAGCGTTGGCATCATCCAGTCAAACCAGCCCCCAGAACCTAAAGAGCAGCGTCCCAGCAAACCCGTGAGGAAGGGGCCCCTGGAGTGGCCCTGGGGACTGCAGGGCACCTGACTGACCCCTAACATTGTGATACGAAAGAGCCTTCTACCTCATTTTCAGAAGAAAGGGCGGATAACAAGATTGCTTCATTTATTAACAATGTCTAAGTGCTCAGGACAGGAATAATCCACACTACAGGAAAAACTGGGGCAATTCTAGGGCCTAAACCATAACCCTGTAGCTCTTGTCGCTACAGAGTTGAGTGCCACAACCACCTTTTGCTAGCCAAGGGAGTTAGGCCATTGGTTTCATGACTCAGGCAAAAGGACCACATCCTCCTTCAAATAGGTACAGCCCCCACCCCACATTCCTGGGGATTATGGCAGTGTGGATTCCCGATTTGTTTTGCTCCTTCTGACTGAACTCAAGTTTGCTCCGTTACTTCTAAACCGTGACTTACGCCAGTCCCTATCAGAAACAAGCAGGTGGGGGCTCCCTACCAAAACCGTCAGGACCTGGTGGACGAGCCGAGAGTCTGCACACAGGTCAGTCTACCCCACAGCAGCCTACCCACGCCGGGGTGACACGAGGGGGCCTCCACCCACCTGACTCAAGTGACAGTATGCTGCGGCCAGAGCCTGAGTATGGGTGCTGGTCAGAGTCGTGGGCCCCTCCCCACTGCAGCAGGGCAGTCAGGGGGTTGAAGGAGAGGCACAGGAAGGTGAGGAAACACAGCAGGATTCGCGAGCGGTCCACCATGCCCAGCGCTATGGGAGGAGAGTCCGGTTCATCCTTGACCTTCAAAACAGGGCCACGAAGTTAGAATGAGTGAATACCGCATGGGTTTTTACAGCATTTTATTTTTATACAGATCAGAACCAGATTGTGAGATTTAAATTTGAGACCATGAAGTCAGACAGGAGTAAAGTGAGCAGGGGACTAAGAAGTCTTCAATTCTCCAGCACTGGAGCACTCACCCCTGGCCACCTGGGAGAAGAGCATGTTCTAAAGACCAACGGTACATGCGCTGTGCTTTTAAAATAGAGCTCCATCACAAAAGAAAACACACTGCATGATTCCGTTTCTGTGTAATTCCACAACAGGCAAAACTAATCTAAGTGACAAACGAAGCAATAGTTGTCTGAGGCTGGAGAGGGGTATATGAACTACCTGCAAAAGTATACAAAGGAGCTTTATGAGTGACAGAAATGTTCTATATCTTGATTACACAGCCAGTTATGTAAGTGTATGAAGGATAATACTGAACGATACTATACAATAGGTATATTTATTTCACTGCACAGAAATTATACCTCAGTAGTGTCGATTAAAGACCGCACTTCAGTGTGGATCTAAGCACAGGAGTGTGCCTGTTCTAAAATCTTCTTTGTTGCCTTTTTTTCTCTCCCCGTTTTACGGAAGAAGAACTGGAGGCAGAGGCCTCACCCACCCAAGGAGTCCACAGTGAGGGAGGGAGGAAGCCTGGCACCAGATCTACCCCGACTGCCAATGTGTACATACCATTCCACTCCTTTTCGAAATTTTAAAACCATTTGAAAATTTCTTCTGATGTTCAAATATCCTGTCAATTCGATGTATATGTCATGTGGCCTTTTGTTATCAATTACATTTATAAAGTATTTCAAAATTACAGCTTCCTTAGTAAAACTGAGCACACATACTATGAAGTTTGATCAAAAATGTACACTAGAAGAAAACTTTGGGCTTTCAGAGTTAGAAAACGCCAACGTCAAAAAATGGCACAGACTCCGTGGTCTCCACAGGGCCCCCGGAAGATCACTGGGCTCGGTCCTCCTTTAACCAATTCCATTAAATGACAACCGCTGGAGGGGCTTTCTTAGACTATCAAAGGCCCTTGGTTGGAACGTTATTTGCTAGATTGCAAATTGGAATCATTTCTGGAAGAGGACCCAAAGGCAGTCTCGTCCTAAACCAGCAGATGAACCTCACAAAGTGGTCCTCCCAGGCCCATTACGGGAGAGGGAAGTAACAAGGTGCCTCCAGCAATGCCTGGCACGCACGGGACAGCTGCTGCGTGTTCCTGCTCTGAATCTGGCCCTCATTCCTCTCTGGTGGGCCCTTTCAGCAAAGACCCGTTAAACCGGACTGCACTGAACCAGTTAAGCTGACTCTAGGGGGGAACAGAAGGGCTGTTTCCCCTCACAGAGTCAGTTTTCTTTTTCTTTATTCTTCAGGACCTGGCTAATTACACAGAATTTCTGTTCCTTACCAGCCCAGGCCCTCTGAACACGGGGCCTGGCCCCTGTCTGCAGCCTACCTACCATCAGATTAGAGATGGGAGAGATCCAGGGGTTTTAAAAGCTCATACCTTTGCCTCATCCAACAGAGGACTTCCAGGCTCAGAGTCGATGGAGTAGGGGGAGAAGCCAGCCTGGGACCCTGAGTCAGAGGCCGGAGGGGACATCAGAAGGACATTCTGATTAAAGTCATCGATCTTCAGGTCCACATCATTGTCCACCAGGCTGCCTAGGTCGATGCCCTTCAGGAGCTCTGCAAAGAAAATTCCACCTGGCAAATGGCCTGTTTTTTACAGAGCCCCACCGGGGCCGGGAGAGAAGCACATGGCCCCAGCTCCTCCTTCACTCCAGGAGGCACCTTGTACGCATGTGTGGGCCCCCCCAAGTGCCCTGCACAGGATTTCGCCTATAACCACAAGGTCTGACAGCCCTCTTCTCAATGAGCACACTCACTGTTTTTCTGACTTGCCAGCTTCAGCACCATGTTCTCCTGGCGCAGTTTGTGATTGACCTGCTGTAAGTATTTGATGTAGTCGATGGCCTTCCTCAGAACACCAGACTTGTGCATCTGGAAAGACGGGTGAAAACACAGTGTCACGGGTGCAGGCTGCACAGTGAGGAGAGTAGTGGACCAGAGCGCGAGGAGTGAAAGCATGGCTCTGGAGCGGGAGGTGCTGGGTTCGGATGCTGGCTCTCCTGCTGATTAGCTGTGCTGCCAGGACAAGTCACTTGCTATCTCTGAACCTCTTTCCTCCTCAATGATATAAATCATAGGCTTGCAGTGAGGGCTAAGTGAGAGAACATATGTAAAGAGCTTAGCTCCTGGCATGGCACACAGTGACTTGAAAAATAAATTTAGCTACTATGACTACTTCCTATAATAATCCTAGCACCAAACAAACTTTAAGAAAAACAAATGACAAAAAACCGGGGCCCTGTTGGATTGTTATCTTAAGTAAAGGTATATTAGTACCTTTCAGATTTGTAGGCTACAAGGAGAGTGAAATTTCCTTTCAAAACAGGCGATGATAAACAGGTAACAGTTAAAAAAATTATGTGCCAGAAAACACATTCATTGAAACACCAGAAATATACAAAAAAATCAATTTCCCCTATTTATTGTTGAGTGGCAGGCGTTTCTCTGCCTGTGACTCTGGGGTCCATGATCACCGCATAGCAGGGTCAAAGGTCCAGGGAGACGACTGTCTTACTAAGCCCCAGCAGTCCCCTTATGTTGGTTAATATTTTGTAATCTTGAAAAATTCCAAGATGCTTTAACAAGAAAGCAGCTCTAACTCACTCTGGCATTCACTCAGCCTAGGCCTAGAGATTCTTACATTCCCAAGGCAAAGGCAGGTAGCGGAGAAATGGCAGGGCGTGAACTGCCATTCTGCTTAGCACCTACCTTGGCATCTGTCCCCATGACCAGGTCCTTCAATTCGATGATTTTGTCATTGATGGAGGAACGATACCGCTTCTCAATGATGTTGTGTGTCGTCCGTCGTTCTCCTTCTTTGGGTGGCTCGAGCTGCTTGACTCCCCCAGGTACCTGCTTAATGGGCACTTTCTCTTGCCCCATCATCACAGGCATCGTGGTCAAGATGGTCCCGCTGCTGCCCACCAGGGTCTAGAACAGACACAGGCAGAATTACCCCTTGGTTAGTCTGAATAAAGCGCTCTCACAAGACGAACCTGGGGCCTTGGCCATGTGGCATCACCTGGCAATGCTCTGGGTGGCTGGAGACCCTTTCTGGGTGAAGGTGCGCCCCAGGAAACCTGAGGAGCCACCGTACCTCAGTTCCTATGCCTCTTTCAGAATCACTACCCATTGCCTGGACTTCAATAGGATTAACGTGGAGAAATTTGTCTTAACCTTTGATCCAGGGGTCCAGAAACAAGTTACATGATTTCTGCTTTGCTGTCAAACCATCAACCAACCACCTCTGAGCTCGCATACAGCGCACCACGTCACTCTGGCCCCAAGGAAAACTTTTTCCTAATGTCTGACACATTTTTTCCTCTCATATGACAATTAAGCAACTTACTGCATTTCCTTAACAATTTGGCTATCAAAAAGCTCAAGGGCAGAAATGACACTCTCATCAGAGCCATTTTATTAAATAAATAGGCCAACCATAGAGGCTTCCCCACTTCTCCCATCAAATCTGCTTTCCCCTTTCTTTGTTTCTATTTTTACTAATTTTAGTTTTATTTTTTTTTTCAATAAATGGCCTCAAATATCCAAATGACCAAGAATAAAAAGCTGCTCAACTTCATTAGTTATCAAGAAATAATTCACACACAATGAAAAACACACACATCAAGTATACATCTTGATGAATTTTTATGTATGTACACAATGTGTGTCACTCAGATAAGCCAGACTCAGACACAGAGCATTTCTACTCCTTAGAAAGTTCCCTCGTGCCCCTCCCTCCCTTGTAATCTGCTCTGACCCCTCACCATAGCTTAGTTCTGCTCTTCTTGAACTTCTCCTAGATGGAATCATT
>NW_006440626.1:2998339-3013080 GCF_000325575.1 Pteropus alecto
CCTCAACATAATTTTTGAGGTTCAGTCACGTATTTGTATGTTATCTTTCTGGGTGGACATGTGGGTTGTTTCCAGTTCTTGGCTTTTATGAATAAAGCTTGCTTTTGAATTTTGATCACCTTTAACTCTGCTAGACTCTCTTGCCAGAAGATACTAAAACTGACTGAAACCCTACAACTGAAGGTGGGTGCCTCCCATGTCCCTCACCTTGGAGCCCCTCCCTGCCTGGTGGGTTGAGGGTCCTTCAGAAGCCAACCTTCCATCAGCAGGATGCAAAGTGCAGCCAGTCCCGTGTGGAGCTGCGGCCCAGGCACTGGGGCGCCTTGCTGTTCCTCTCCCGCTCTAGACCCTAGCACTACCACATAACACGCACTGGTGGGACTTCTCAAGGGGAGAAATCTAAGCGGGTGATATTTACAATTTGACTGACACCTTCCACAAAGCTTCTGCACCTACTCAGCATACCCAGGTTTTGCTAAGACCTCTGAGGCCTAACACCTCCTAGAAAGGGAGCAGAAGGCAGAGGGGAAGGTGGCTCTTACTGGTACTTGAAGGGCGGCTGTCTGGATGGGGGTGGTGAGGGCAGTGAGGGCCGGGTTCTGGACTGCGGCCATGACAGGGCTACCATCTGTCTTCAGTGTGGTCAAAACAAGGGAATCTGTCTTGATGATCTGAGGCTGTACCAGGACCTGGGTGGAGAAGGAAGAAGAAAAAAGGAATTATTTCTCTATTTTGCATTAGCGTCCTACTGCATAGACCCTCTGGGAAAGAAAGAGAAAATAAAATTTTCATGAAATTGAGAAAACAACTTGATTACCGGGTTGAGGGGAAGAAAAGGAATATAGCTAGCTAAAGGCGGTCCCCCTGAATTTTAAGGCTGAAAGACTTTGAGGAGGGCAGTGCTAGAGGTCTAGCGGGGGAAGAGCAGGCACGGCTTGGGGTGGATGGTGGCAGGGAGAGAGGTCTGATTTTGGACAAGTTCAGGAAATGCAGGAACCTAGCCGAGAAGCAAAAATAATAAACCAAGATTTTTTAAAAATAGACAATTACTTCATTAGTATGAAAATACACTTCACTGTGATACATGACTTAAAAACATTTTGGCACATTTCTTTCCAGTTTTATACTCATCATCTGTGGAAATGGGTTAAAACACCTGCATTTACTGAGTCTCTGTGAGTGCCAGTGTAATCCTCAGATACGACCTCAGCGAGGTCTCTGTACCCAGCTCAATGGTGCCTTACAGGGACCAGGCGCCAGTACCCACCCTACGAGCTGCTCCCTTACACTCCGATGGTCCTTCTTAGCATGCAGACTACATCTTCAGCCAAAGACCAGCCAAGAACCCCAAGCAGTGCCTCTCTGAATCCTTTTCAGCCACCTACCGGGACCTGCTGCACCTGGGGCGCAGCCACTGTCTGCACTGTGGCTGGGGCGAGGGTCTGCAGTGTGCCACTGGCTGTCTGCGTCAGCACCCGCTGGGCCTGCACTGTCTGCACCTGTTGCTGGATGGTGACCGGCTGCACCTGGGAGGATGTCACTAGGCTTTGGACTTGAGGCTGAAGGACTTGAGAGAAGAGGAGAAAAAAGTCACATGGACGAGGAATGTATTCTGTCACTGTAGCTGCGACAACAGCTGAAGATGGCGTGCCCCACAATAATCCCGACTCCCCACCTGCTGCTGAAGACTCTCTGGCATTCACTCAGCCTAGGCCTGGAGATTCTTAAATTCCCAAGGCAAAGGCAGGTAGCGGAGAGACTACAAGTTGGTCTAGATAACAACAACTCAGAGGGGCTGCATCAATTTCTGAGGGAGTAAGTACAAATTATTTTATTACTCTGGGTGCTGGGGTGGAGGTGAAGGAAGCTACTCAGCAAGTGACTGCGCTCTGCAAGGGAGTTAATGAGTTAACGGGTGTTGAGAACTAAGGAGGCCCTGGGGCTTCATTTCCTCCCGTGAAACAAATGGAAAGTATACTGTCTCAGCTTTCTGCCCTGATGTCTCTCCCCCCAGCCTCTAAATCCTCCAAGCCCAATGAAGAGCTGTCAGAGTGAAGCTAATCCCAGCCAGGGCTCCCCACAGGGCCAGAGGGAAATCTGATGAAAAGGCACAAAAGGCACAGCCGATCACTCATCAACTCAACATACAGGGAGGGCCTACTATGAGGCCTGTTCCTCAGAGACCTAGCACCTGTGTTAAAAGTTGTATTCTTCTCCATGGCAGATGCTCATGAGATGTTTGCTGAGTGAATGGTTCTCAGCCTGCAGCAGCCGCGATCTGGCTGTTGCCTGGGGGTAAGTTTCAAGACTAATTTTACTCAAGCCACCACTTCTAGTTCCGGGACAGCCCTGTGTCTACTCTGCCTGTTGGATTTTTCAACCAAGTATCCTCGAAGCAGGAACAACAGATATTAAGGTACTGGAAGAGGCAGAATGTGAACTGTTCCTGCATCACTGTCCTTAGTGCAAGTTACCAAAGACTCATTCAGATAGGACCAAAATGATAGATTCTGTCATCCCTAGAGGAAAACTATTTGCAGTCGACTTTGGAAGTATCGGCCAATTGGCACATAAACTTTTGAACCAACCCATCACTATCATATCTGACTTTTGAATCACCTTGAAAGCTGGTAGCTGCATTCTGGTATATCAAAGGCTGCTGGATGATCCTTGTCTGGGGAGCGGTGCTGAATGTTGGGGTGATCATTACGGTCTGCTGCTGCAGCTGAGCCTGGGGCTGGGGCTGGGGCTGGGGGCGGGGCTGAAGGACCGGAGTCACCCTGGGCGGGGTGAGAACTGTGGTGGGGGAAACCTTGACCTGCAGGGCTGGAGCCTGGGAGGAGGCGCCCGAGGCAGAGAAGGAAGGTAATGGGACCTGGCCGAAGGGCCGCTGCAGCGAGGGGTCCCCAGCTCCACCACTGCTGCCCCCGCCATTACTACTGCTGCCGCCGCCGCCGCTGCCGCCGCCGCCGCCAGGGAATGAGCTACACAGAGGCTCTGAGAACAAGTCAGGAAACTCTCCCACTTGATTGCTGACAAACTGCAGCATCTCTGTGAACAAATGAAAAGGAGTCGTTTTATTGCCCATCCAAAATATCTATTAACTTTCAAATTTGCTTAAGAAACCGAGGCATGAAAATTCAATGGCGTTCCCAAGATCACAGCAGAAATAGGACAGGAAACCCTCACTTCCCCCTAGTGTGAGGATTCACGTGGACCAAGAGGGCCAACCAAGGAAGAAGGGGACGGCCCCCATCTGTCGGATGCTCTCTCCTCACCCTACACTCAGGCCCTTTCTACTTACCTTCCTGATTGTATCAGGCCTAACAGGAGCCACATCTGTCCTGGGTGACTGTTCCTTTTGGAAGGTATTGCTGGTCCCATTTTACAGTTGGGGACACTGGGGTAGGAAGTGAGTAATCACTGTCCTAAGGCTTTGAAGCTCAGGAGCCTTGCACTGTGAGGCCACCTCCAGTCTCAGACCCGCTCCCCCTTGCAGAGCAGGAGTCACGCGTGCCTGGCTGCAAAGCTGTGCCAGACCCTAACTCTCCCTCATCACAGGCAGGCTCCCGGCCTTCTCTCCATGATGGGCATAGCCCTGGGAACTGCTGGTACCCTCGGGAACAATCAGGGATGATGAAGTTGATGGCCCCCAAATCATGATGGGAAATCATCCATGAAGTCTAGAACAGAGAAATCGTTTGGCCAAGGTCACACAGCTCGTCAGGGCACAGCCAGGTCTCTGTCTCCCAGCTTCGTGTTCATGTGCACCACAGTGCATTCACTGCCAGAGGTTAGGAAAGAGCAACCGGGGCCCTGGACCCCATGCTTTAGAGGGCCCAATCTGGCCCTCCTCTGGCTGTGCCCCCCGCTCAGGGCAAGGAGTCTGTGGGCCAATGGGATGTGTCCACCTGGAGACCGTGGCCCCCATCTGGAACATGCTCCAAGTACCTGGGACCCCTGAATTCCCGGACCAAAGGGCCTCTTCCCTTGGTTAGTCCTTGCAAAGGTTTACTGAAACCCAACTAACAACTCATCTATCACGACACCTTCCATCTCACAGGCAGGTCCCCATTAGCAGTCTGGAGCCTCAACTTTGTCCCAGGTATTTTCAGATCTACAATTCTCTATGCTGTCCGCCCCTCCCTCACCCCCACTCCCGCCCTTCCTCTCCAATATATTCCCAAAAAGCTACTGCTTGTTCCCAAACTGTGGTACTCCTCTCTTCAAACCCTCAAGGCCATAGGATGCTCTAATTAAGTCACCCAACAAAACAAAATAAACAACCTGCTCCCAAAAACACCATCTCCATTAATTTCCCCAAACCTCCACCAGTAGGTCCCTCCCAGGTCTCTACCTGAGTGTGTGTGTGTGGGCGGGGCCTGGGCTACGAAGCCTTACGCCTTACTTAGGCAGAATGCTACTGGGGGTTTCTAGTGTGACCTCTATATAGGATAACGAGCTTGGCAGTTCAGCACTTTAAGTGTGTAGTCAATTCAACCTGTTGGCAAAACAGTATCTCACAAGCTTAAAGACTGTGTAGTGGTATTATTTACCAACACCTTGACACTCTGCTGTCCTCACTCAGCCTGTTGTGTGTGAGAGGGAGCAAAGGACAGACTGCTGCAGATACTGTCACTCATACCAATTCTAATTCCTTAAAACATGATTAAGCTAAACACTGTCCTCAAACTCAGCACCAGATTTAAACAAAACACAATTCAATGCTGACACATTCCAAGTATAACACAAGATTATAAGAAGCTTTAAGAAAATGTTTAAAAGAAACCCAATAATTTGTTGAGCTTTCCAGAATTCCCATAAGATGTCGACTCTGGGGAACTGATACAGAGGCCTGCTTTGTAAGCCACAAGAGCATCACTGCCTGGCTGACTGTTTTAATCCATGGAACGCTAAGGAGGGCAGAAGGCCAGAGGTCAGAGGCCTGGTAGGTGGGCACAGGCTTTGGCACTAGGTAGGTCTCAAGGGGCCCACCTAACCGGCTGTGTGAAGTAGGCAGGTTCCTTCTCTCTACATCTCTGTCTTCTCACCACAGAAGGCTGCCTTCAGGATATTCGCCTGGCTTCTTTGTTGTTGAGGGTTAACAAGATAATTTATGCAAAGCGCTTGGTGAGAGACGGAACTTTATAAAGGTCCCTATTAGTGGTGCTTCGAGCACCCACTGCACAGGCACTTGGCTCCACTCATGTCATCTCATTGAGTGCCCTCTAAACCCTTTGTGGGGAAGACGTGGTTGGGGTGGCGAAGTAACCTGAGAGGTCACAAAGCTCAGCTCACAAAGCAGGGTAAGAATGTGCAGGCAGATGGAATGGGAGTACTTAAATTAAAAAAAATAAATCCTTTCAACCCACACTTGACAAGCTCCAGTGGTGCTATCTCCAGCCAGGCAGATGGGCACCGGGCTGAGTGGCGCACAGGGCCTGTTAAGACCCGGCATTTGAAGGAGGAAGTAATGGGAAGAAGCTCTTTGAGCTACTGCTCCAGCAGGGCACACATGGCCTGCTGGGGACCCCATCTGGTCTGCAGTGACAAAGAAAGCGAGGTCCTGCCAACTGGAATGAGGCCTGGAGAAATAAGGCCCAGGAGGCCGGCCTCAGGCTCAGTTTTGCTCTGTAACTCCCAGCTGCCCCCGTGGGAGCATCCTAATGTCTCTTTGCTGTTTCCTGCTCTGATGACACAGGCTCTAATTTCCACAGAGAGCCATGAAACCTAGAAAAGGCAGGCCTGGGAGGAGACATAGGTTTTATGGAGCTTTGAAAATAAAGTTCTGGTTCCTGCATGATGAGCCGCTGAAAGCCGGATACGAGCCTCCTCGAAGATGGGCGCGCATCACCCCCAGGCCCACAAACCCAGGCTCAACTGGCAGGGGCGCTCCTGGCAGTTACCCTACCCCACCAAGCCACATTTTTAGCTGCTTCTTAAGTTAAGGGTTAAGTCTGCTAATAAGGTGGCTGGGCCCCAAGAACCTATACCTGGATTTTGGGCTCTTTAAAAGCACTGCAAACAGCCATCCAAAATGATCCCAAGTTCACATGCACTTTATGGAGCTTGTGACCTATAAGTAACATAAATCACTTTGCCCCACTCAGCCCAGCAGCATCTACCTATCTGTGAGTGAGGTAACCTGAAATCTAAGCAGATTAATTCTGGTCCCAAGTGGGGTCTCCATAATGCAGTTAGTCAATAGTCCTTTAGTGCAGGGGTCCCCAACCCCCAGGCAGTGGATCGGTACCCAGGTCCCAGTCTGTAGCCTATTAGGAACAGGGTTGCATAGCAGGAGGTGAGCAGCAGGCAAGCGAGGGAAGCTTCATCTGTATTTGCAGCCGCTCCCCAGGGCTAGCATCACCACCTCGGCTCCACCTCAGATCATCAGGCGTTAGATTCTCACAGGAGTACTGGTCCCTGGTGCCAAAAAGGTCGGGGACTGCTGCTTTAGTGGATATTTGTTACCTAGCCCTGTTAGGTCATTACTCTTATATTTTGTATTTATTATGCACCTTGTGCTAGACAATGTATTTTAATATACGTGCTGGCAAAGTAAGTATATGTTAGACAGTATTTTAAAATACTTTTCTTTTTTAAATCATAAAATATTCATTATAGAAAAATTTAGAAAAAAGTTAAATGAAAAATAAAAATATTGTCCAGTAATTCTACCTCCCCAGACACCCACTGTCAATGTTTTGATGTGTGTCTGTCCAGACTTTCCTAAGCAAGGCTTGCTCACATACACAAGCATGCGCACGCACAGACACAGACACACACAGACACACACAGACACACAGACACACACACATCTCTTTCTGCTTAGTAAAGCATAAAGAATATTTACTGTCAACCATTACGGATACTGGATATAACATTACCCTTTCTGAGAGTCTCATAGTATTATATTGAACTGATGCACTAGAATTTAATCACTTAGTGATGATGGATGGGTGTTTTCAATTTTTCAGCATTAACAACTCTTACAATGATCTTGGTACACAATCTTTTCCCTATTTTCTTAGGATAAATTTCTAGCAGTTACATGGCTGGGTCAAAGGACAGGTATGTGTGCTTTGGAAAGGTTATAACAATCTCTGCTCCTGCCAGCATTTCCCCACATCTATTTCTGTCCATCAGATAGTGGGGGGCGGAGGGCGGGAACGCACCTAATAGCTTTGACTCACACGAAAGAGTACTAAATGAGGTTGAATGTCTCCGCTCCTGATTTTATTGGCCATTTGCATTTCTTCCTTTGTCCTGCTTTTGACCTTTGTCCATCTTTCCATTGAGCTATTTGTTTTGAAAAAAATTTTGTGTCTTATGGATATTTGTTCTTTCTTACATATTTGCAAATATTTGCCACACTTTGTCACTTTTAATTAGTTCAGGAAAAAGAACAGCATAGTGATTAAGAGTTACCGTGTCCTAGCCTTGTAACTTGGGGCAAATTTTACCTCTTTGAGCTGGAGCTTTCTCAACCATAAAATATGGCTAACAATTATACCTAACTCAAGGGGTTGTTGAGAAAGAATTCACATAGAATCTACAGCGCAGTGCCTGGCACGTAATATTAACTAGTACAAATCATTCATAGTGTTTTTCTGACTATAAGTTTTGCTTTGACTCTTATTTTGAAAATTCAAATTTGTTCCAATGCATTGGGTGTATTAGTGAATAATTTGAGCATAGCATGAATTGTGTTTATGTATGCATTACAGAAACACAAGAAAATGCAGAAAACCATATCCAGCTGAAATGAGCCACACAGGAATACACAAAATGTACACACCCACTCACCTCAAACATCTACCGGCTTTGTCAGGTCACTACATGTGTTATAAACCACAACCATCCACTTTCCGCTACAAAGGTCAAGATTTTCCATCTGACTTCAGATAGCCTCCTCCTGTCACTAACCGATAACTCACAATAACTCATAATCTATGACCTTCCAACGCCCACTTCCACAAGCAAACCTCACCTACTTTCCAGGATACAGTGCCATATTTATTGTGGTATTTATATATTTCTTAGCCCCTTAACATCTGTAAAGCTGCACTGTTTTATTAGGTTCCTATCTTAAAAAAAAAAAAAAAGCTCTTTTATTTATTTTCTCTATCTTTTTTGTCACTTCTGACATTTTTGAATGTTGTGATCCTAATCCCATCCCCCCATAAGCCCTGTGGTTTTTACTGCACAATTTTACATAGTGTGGTGATTTTTAGGAATGCATATGTTGCATTACAGCAGAATTGATGATATATACATTTTAATACTGTATAGTAAAATTACACAGTTTTGTGTTACACTTAAAAGTCCCTCGTCCTTAAGACTGTAAGCATATTCACCTAAACTTCCTTCGTTGACTTTTGTTCATTTTGTCTTTCACATGAGCTCTGCCCAACAAACGTAAGGACACAGAAGTAAATGTGGTGTGTGATATATGCAGGCCACTGGGAACGAGGCAGACCACAATCAGTGGGGGAGAAGGAAGTAAACACAAAATCTAATTCCCAACAAGTATCCTTTTGGCATGTCCTGCTTTCAAGCTGATGATCCTATCTCTCTTCTTAGGATGTTTTAATCTAATAATTTAAAAATCTTAAAATAAGAAAAAAAATCAAATGTAGACCAGTATCGAACATAAGGGTCGACGATGAGACTAATTTTCCTTTCTCCACCATTCTGCCTTTTGTGATCACCACTGCTTTCTCAGGACTTAAAACGTCAGTTGCCCCCACTCAAGTCACCCAGAGGAGCAAGAGTGTCTCCGTCAACCACACCCTTCAACACAGAAGACCTGAAATGCAAGCAATAACATAAGGAACAGAGGGACTGTTCTAACAGGCAAATCAGTGCCTAAAATCACTCTCCTAGACACCAGGGGGCACACTTATTTGGTAGGAGGCTCAGAGCATGAGGTCAGCATCCGGTAAGCACTTCAAGGGGATCTTGGGCCACCTTCCTTCCTGGAAAAGGTGATGAATGAGAGAGGACAGCAAATTAGTGACTCAGGCATCCTATATTTTAAGCCAGGGATGAACAAACTCCTTTTACTGGCAAAGAAACCACAAAGGAAAGAACTGGGTGGAGAGGAGGGATTTCTCATATGCTTGCATTTCATAACATACACAAATGTGTCATATATTCCTTTGCATATATCAAATATTATGTAATAAAATATTTGAAAAATTGAGAGCAAAAAGCATGAAGGGAAGCCAGTCATTCTCAAATGGTCCGCCTGGCTCTCTCTCAGGGGCAGCCTTGGAGGGCCCCAGCTTGGTGGCCCAGTCCTGGCTTCTCTGGTCCAACACGGCAGGGCACCTGAGCCAGCTCTCAGTTTCAACCAGGAGAGTGATGTTCAGCACCACCTCCTATCGCTCTTTCTTCTTTCCGTACAAGGACTTTCTGGCCGGTCTCATTCCAGGGTATCACCGAGTTATCTCTGCTCCACTTCCATACTCTGCCTCCCACTCAGTGACAATCATCTTCTTTTGAGTACCCTGTTGATCCAACAGTCTTTCAAACCCAATGGAATGTCTTAAACAAAGCTTCCTACCAACTGCTGTTCCCTTGTACTGCAAGGGACTTCGCCTCCCACCTACCTCATACCTTATCTTATCAGAGACCCTGGAAGATCTTTTACTCCCTTTTCCACACATGCCTCTGGGCGGTGGGGAGATCTTTCTCTGGATGTGATTCCCAGCCTCATCTTCTTTGCTTTTTACCACCTTCTTCCTTTCTGAATTTCACAACTCCATTTCAGAACTAGTTACGATTACTTTTATCAAGGACTCTTCAACCTGAGATCCAGCCATCTTTCAGCCCTTGAAGCCAATTGTGATTTATTTTTGTGTGTGATTTGTTAAGAAAAAATATCTAAACTTGAAAATAAGTACCCCCCAACCCCCAAAAAAAGACAGTGTCCCTTTAAAGTTTTACTGGAGGTAGTAGCCTGACCTGCCTACCTTAAGTCACCTGTGGCTCTATGGAAACAAACTTGCTTGACTTTCTATTTACTACATTCTGTAGCGTCAGATATTCAGGCATAGAAAACTGGTAAGTTCAGAACATTTCTGTCAGGTAACCTCAAAGGCTTCGTTTTAATGTTGGCCTGTAAGACATTAACCAGTTTTGCGCCTAAATTTGCAATCTTATTCTTCTATTCTTTTTTTCTACTGTGTAAATAGTTGCTTCATTGCTCTTTCTTCTTCTGTCCTGACAATGACCTTCTGGCCGGTCTCCTTCCACTGTGTCACAGAGTTATCTCTGCTCCCCCTTCCTTACTGTCTTAGATCCAACTTTGTCATACAGTTGGTTTCCTCATTTATAATGTCAATAAATCTTTGATATGTGGTGACTTTTCAAAAATTTTATTCTGCTACATTACATACAGTAAGTTTTACTTTTAAATGCTTTTCTTATATCTTGTGCTCCACAAGCACACGGACAAAATCTCCCACTGCTCTGTAACTTCTCTAAGTACTAAGCACTCGGGTGCAGCTAAAAAAAAAAAAAACCCTGGCATCAATTTAATAAAATGCTCCCCAAAGCAACTTTCAGGCAATCTATAAAAATGGCAATCATGCTTTCTGAACCCAAACTGGAAGGGCCAAATGGCCTCACAATGAAACAAGATATTTTTGAAATTTAGATTATCCTGGGAAATCTGGACAAATCTATATAATTTCTGCAAAGCTTCTACTTTTGAAATAGGTATGTGAATACAAGAGTTTAAATGTGTACCCACTGTGTGCTGGCCCACAGAGACAAGAAAATGCCCCGTAACTGCAAGGAGTTAGTGAAAGTGACACACCACAACTGCCGTGATTGTCACAGAAGATTAGGAGAACATAGGGGACAAGGAGGTCATAGGGAACGTGATAAAATCACTGACTCCAGCAGGTCGAGCTGGACTGAAGGCTGACGGGGATGCGCGTGCGTTCTATGCCCAGGGAATCTCAGAAGGCAAGGCTCAGAGGCCTGACGCTGTGCGGCAGGCCACTGAAGAGAATGGGCGACTGGCTGGGCGCCAGGCCCGCAGGAAGTCAGAGCCAAATCATGATGGATTCTGCAGCACACGGTAGTGAACTTGGTCTTTCTCTTTACTCAAAGAAAAGCCCTAGCATGGGCTTTGCTCTAGAAAGAGGGGTCCCTCCAGCTCAGCAGGTGCTCACCCTGGTTTGTGCAGGGGAGCCGCTGACCTGCCCAGAGCCCCGTAACGCCATGAACTCATTAAGAGTCGTTCTGAGCAAAAACTCAGGGCTAAATTCTGTCTTGAGAGGAGAATATCAGAATAGCTCAAACAAAACCTCAAATAACTTTGTCAACTGATGAAGAGAGTTTTCTGAAAATCCATTAAAGAAAAGATCTGGTTATGTATGAGGTGCTAAAAAAAGGATCCACAGCGGGAAACGGGCCACCTCCTAGGGATGGTGTGAGGGAAGTGTGGCAAAGAACCATATTAAGGGAGAAAAGGAGGATGTCAAAATGCTAAACGAAGAACTAACGGGAAGGCAAAACAGAATGGGGATTCCCAAGTTTAAATGAAAGAGAACTGGCCGAAGAACTGCCTATGGAACCAGCAAGACCAGGCTGAGAGTACAGTGAGGTAATCGCTGTGCTGCCTTTGGAAAATTAATCTCCCTGAGACTCAGTTTCTCTACTTGTAACTATGTCAATAATCCAAACTCTGACAGCTATATATTAGTATACAGGAATATGTCTCAGCATGTAATAAAATATATTTGATTCTTTCATGTTTTTGTTTTTGTTTTTTTAACATAAATTTGAAAAGGGGGTTTTAAGGAGGTATCTCAGGTTGGGTTCCAATTTAATCTCGGAATAAAAGCCAGGTCACACTATGATGCTTAAAAGCAAAAGCAACTCAGTGACAAAGCTAATAGATTTATTTTCTAATTAGAAACCATATTTATGTTTTATTTAAATGTATAGAAAGTGGATAGGACTGAAATTAAATTCATTTCGTACTGACTCTATGCCAACAATGACATAATAGCTACAACTAATGCTTGCCTAGTACTTTACTAAGTACTTGGTACTATAAACCCTGAGACCAGTATTATCATTCAACTTTACAAGTTAAAATAAGGGTCAAAGAAATTAAATAACTTGCTCAAGCCCCTCATCCCTCCACATAAAAGCTACAAAGTGGCTGGGCCCACATTTGACTTTAGGTCAGTATTCAGGCTTGTCCGAGTCTCTCCTCTATGCAGTTTTCCCCTACAGAACAAACATTTCTTGGATTTTACATTTACACTCATCACAACTTGGAAGACGCAAGACAGACCTGGAATAACAATAAAGTAAGGAGAGTTTCGGGGGGTGTGTGGTGGGGGGCACTTATGTACTCCATCTCATTGCTTCCAATATTAAGTTCGATGCTAATGGGAGAGTAATTTCAGGGTAAGCATGCATATAACTGACTCATGGGGGAACAGGGGAGAGATTTTTGCTTGGCTCTTTGTATTTTGTAAGTATACCTTTCCACCCAAATTATTAAGTTTTTCTCCAAATGAGACCTTCTACCTTGATAAGATATCTGTTCCTTTCTAAAAGTCTCTTTTTAAATAATAATAATAATAATAATAACAATAATAATAATAAACAATAATCAATAAAGACACATCCCTTAAGACGTGTTCTACGAATATTAACTAGGCCAAACACAAAATTAAATGCCTTCGACTGGCACAGGGTCTGAAAGAGAAACTGTATGAATAGCTGCCAGGGTCGGGTGCTAAGTGTTATGGTCAAAAGAAGAACCTGCTGGAACAGCTAGGGCTTTTCCTGCTTAAAAAGTTTTTGTTGTTGATTTTTACTGCTATTTATCTCATGTTTGTGAGTATATGTATATTTATATATTTCACATACAAACTTTAAACGTGATTTTTTTAATTGGAAAAGAACTTCATTAGCACTGTTCTAATTAGCATTAGAACTTCATTAGCTGTTTTGCTTTTAACACTTTGCTGGCACTTTCTCATATACTGTGTATATAATCTTCAAATTGCCCTGTGAGGTAACTGTTTCAAGCACTCTTCAATGAGTTAATATGTGTAAAGCACTTGGAAGAAAGCCTGGAACACAAGTTCTTGAAAAGAGATGGTGACGGTGATTATGCAAGAATAAACAAGTCCAAGTCCAAATCCAAAGAGGGAGCAAATGGCATGGTCCCAGGTAGGCGGGCAAGGGCAGCCACTGAGGAAGAGACTTTCTTCTCTCCCGCATTCCAGGCTCGGGCTCTTCCCACAGCGCCCTGCTCCAGACCTGCTCCAGACGTCCAGAGGTCGCCCCAACAAGCTCACTCCTCTCAGGAGTCCCTCCCTGTGGCTGCCCCGCCTCACAGAGGCTGGCTCTAGAACGCTGCAGTCAACGACCAAATGCCACTACAAGTCCCTGCCCGTGCTAGAGCCCCACCCTGTGCCAGGCCTCCCATCCTTACCTAACACCGGACTGGAGGCACCAGATCGTTGCCACCCACGTTTGAAAGGCTTAATCCATTTATTACTTTGTAAGAGGTCAAGACTAGACTCTCGGAACAATTAAGAAGAAAAAAACCTGAATCAATTAGTAGTAGTAATAATAAAAATGGTATAGTAATTGTTAGCATTTACTGAGCTCTTACTATGTACCGACAATTATGTTAAGCGCTTTGCATTGGTTTCCTCATTTAACTCCCCAAAGCGCTTTGAGGTAGATACTATTATCACCTCCACATCACAGACAGGGAAAGTGAGGCACAGAGAGGTTAGGTAACTTGTCCAGCGTCACCCAGTCAGCAGGTGGTGGAGCTGGGATTTAAAGTCACGCTCTTAGCCAGCACGCTATACAGTGCTCAGCAAGTGCCTCGCTTGCAAATGAGCATGAACACCCCAAGCTCAGGAAGGGAAGGATTTCCCCCACCAACTTTTCCAGTGCTCCCTGGCCCTCCCTCTGCTCCCGCTCTGCACTGTACTGTTCTCTCTCCCACTTTCTGGGAACAAGAGACTGAAAGTTGAGCAACAGCAGAGTAAGATGCCAAGGAACCGATCCTGCAGCATGCTGTTCCTGATGAGGGCATCGAGTTCCACAAGGCCAGGTGGCACTGTCACCAGTCAGGGACAAGCCTGAAACTGTCCTCCTGGAAACAGGGTCTCCATAGCAGGGGATCCAAACCCTTTTTCAGTCCTTTAAACCATTCAGGAAGGAACGAGGGGCGGTGGAGAGAGAGAAAAAAAGCACGCGCGTTGACAGTGCCCAACAACCCACCATCCTGCCCTCCCATCCGTTACCACACCCCAAATCTCCCTGAGACTATGGACAAAAATACTACTTGCAAAGCAGGTTATTAAATCATGCCACAAACATCCACCCAGCACCTGAGCACTATGCTGGGAGCTGGAAGATCCTGCGTGCCTGGCGTGGGACCCAGCACACACGGACTCCAAAGTGCTGGTTTCCTTCCCACCTCCCAACCTCACAGGGAAGATAGAGAAACCCAACCAACATGGAGTTGTGACAAGGGTGGGGACTGACCAGTGCCTCCCAAAGAAAGGGCAGTCACAGAGTAGAGGAAGGGCTCCTCCATCCTGGCAGGCAGCAGGAGCTGAGCCTAGAAGGCTGGAGAGTTTTCAGAGTCAGAGGAAAGGGTACTGTGGCAAAGGAAACAGTCGGAGCGAACCCAGGGCAGCAGGGAACGTCTTGCAAGTTGCCCAGGTGGAGAGCGGGGG
>NW_006440626.1:3013101-3021104 GCF_000325575.1 Pteropus alecto
GCCGATGAGCGGGGCGCGCGCCGGGCGGACAGAGCGGAGACGGAGCTGCTGAGTTAGGCTGTGGAAGGTCTTAAAGGCACCACGTGGCATCTGACTTTCACTTCAGCGGCATGGACAGGCACAGCACACAGAGTGGACATTTGTCACTTCTGCTGGTCTGTCATCCAACCTTCCCCTCCCATTGGCACCCTGAGCTTCCTTTTGGAGAACCCCCACAGGGCAGTCTTGGTGGCAGAGATCACCCTGGTGGCGGGGTTCTGCCCCGGGGCAACCCTCAGCTGCTGAGCCTCCCTTGGTTCCGGCCCATTTTCTAAGTCCTGCCCTCCAGCGTTTCTGGTCACCCTTGCACCACCCTTCCCATGAACTCTGTCTCTGTGCAGGCCAGCCACAGGCAGTGTCTGCTGCTCACCGCCAGCCTCCCGCCTGACACTCGGCACACTGAAGCAGGAGGGGGGCCTGATCCAAACTGTGTGTGACGAAGATCGCATCAGCTGTCAAAGGTGCAGTCTGCAAGTCGCTCACACGCCCCAGGACCCATCAGGCCTTTCGAAAGGGCTGTCTGCTCGGCCTGGAAGACGGTCCCTCTCTTCTCCCACGCCTTTACCCTTAGGATTAAGATGGCTGCTTCACGAGTACCTCTGCCAGAGGCCTTCTCTGATCTCACCTCTCCACTGGGAAGGTGCCCCTCTAGGCGCTGTCCTGGACCTTCCAGATTCAGACCTTTGGGGGTGTACTCTGATGGATTCCACGGCATTTAAAGTTTGAGAACTTTTGTCCTACACCAAACTCTGGCCACGCTGAATCACGTTTCCAGAACAAGCCAAATTATTCTCAATGCTGGTCCGATTCTGTCAAAACACCCTGCCCCTTCTCCTTTCTAAAACTCTGTTCACTCAGCTGTCACAACTCAGCGCAAATGCCAAAGGCCACGTGAAGATTTTCCTGGTTCCCATCCTCAGTGCTCCCAAAGGGAGTTTGTGCCAGGGTTGCGGCCTCTGGTGTGCTTTGCTTTGTATTGTGACTGGTTGTTTACATGCCAGTTCCTGAAAGCCAGGGATGTTTCATTCACCTCTAATATTCCAGAGAGTCCAGCACTGTGCGGGGAATATAGTGGGTACTTATTTATGCTGAATTAGGTAGAATAAACTTTTAAAATTAAATTTAAAAATTTAAAAACAACTTGTGACCAGAACAGGGGGTCCTACAAAGGCTTCCGGAACCACTCCCACCTCACTCCCACAGGGCAGGAATGAGCAGGGGATCCTGCGCCAAGTTCAACTCCTGATGCCACTTCATCAGCCTGGGAAACCTCGGACAAGTAATTTTCTCTCTGTCTTGGTGTTTCATCTGGAAAATAACACTAAAAATTGAGCATCTGCCTCACAGCACTGTGAGGAGGACAGACGCATCAGAAGGGTTTCTGGAAAGCGCAAGGCCTCACGGGAAAGTTCACGCTTAGGAAGAAGCGTTATTTCCCTTGTAGCTGTGAGACAGAGAGGGCCTGAGCTGAGCAGACACCGCATAACAAGGCAGTGCCACATCTGGTCCTGCAGCGGAATTTCGTCACTGTTCTAAACCAGACCCTAAACCTAACAGACCAGTCACACAGGGCCAGATGCAGAAGTTAGATTATTAGAGACATTTAGACACATATTAGCAATTCGAAAGGCCTGAGGGATGTAGAAAGAACTCTGTTTTCCAGTTCCTCAGCCCTGCAATGGTTTAGGATTCATTTCTACACAGAGGTTCCCCAGGGAGCCTTACCTTGAGGCCCAGGTGGGACCCTGCTACTTTTTAAAAAATTCCATCATGTCAACAAAGTTTAACCCTTGAATCTCATGGTCCAGAAACCAGGAACACTTTACCTTGCACCCTGTGACTGCTCCTTTGTGTCCCGCTCACCATACCTACACAGGCTCTTTAAAAGGAAAAAAAATAAACATTCCAAAACTGTATTCTAAAAAATGGCCTCTTGGTCCTAAGAGTTGTCTTGCAAACTAAAGTTCCTCATTCATTCTCAGGAAGAGTCAAAAGATAATGAGCTCCCGCCCTGTAGCTTTAGCTCGCTAAAGCCTTGCAGCACCTGGATGTAGACAGCCCCAACCCCCACCTTACAGGTGACCAAGGCCCAGAGAGCTGTGGGACCAGGGGAAGTCGCTTTAAATGCCAGCATAGTCTCTGGAGCCTCAGTCCACCAACACCACCTTGTGTTCACAACTCAGGAGCCCCCTTACACACACAGGGATGGGACACGGGTTAGAGGAAGAGTACATGGGTTTTGGAGTCAGACACTTCTGGACTGAGGTCCCCCTTCTACCACTTACAGCTGTGGAGTCTAGGCCTCAGTTTCTTCACCTGTAGCATACTGTCGAATTGGAGAAAGGATTGAAAAGTAAAACCGTATCATGAGACAACCTCACACTGCAAGGGCAGGGACCTTGCTTATCGGGCAGAGCCCAGCACAAAACAGGCTCCGGGTAAGAGTCTGAACTGCCCTCTGACCAGACTCACTGCTGGGCATGTAGTGGGTGCTGCCTATGTGGTCATTTTAAAATCTGGTGAAGGATGGGAAAGCAGAGGTCACTGAAGAGACCGTCAGAAACCAAGGAAGAACAAGATGAGTCTTGTTCACCAGGAGAACACTGGTGTGCCGCGGGATAAATGACAGCATGTCTACGCAGGATCCAGATGAAATGTCCCGTGTTCACTGACAAATACATGCATGCGAGAAGAATTAAATGCGGTGGGAAACAGCTATTACAAGTCGAGGTCCAGTCCTGCTCAAGGAATTTATAGAAAGCTCACCTAACTGGTTCAGAAAAACGACCAAGACTGATTCTTTTAAAAGGTCAAAGGCAAGTACTGTGAGAATGAGGCTATTCATAACAAAAGGACATTTTCTAAAATGTATGCAGATTTTGGTGAAGAAGTGGTCTTAAGAGAATAGCAGCGAAAGGAAGCAACTTGCAGAACATCATTTACAGGGATGGGAAGCCCCTCAAAATTTTCATGTGAGGATGCGCTGGAACATCAGGGCAGCAAGGGCTGCCGCCATGAAACTGCATGAAAGAGAACTCAGAACAGAGTCCCAGGGAAACGATGAGAAACAAGAAGCCATTTTCAAGCCCTCCAAAGCAGAGGGCTGAAAACAAGGAACTGCTGTACCTCAAGGAGCCACGTTAAAAGTAGAGAGCAAGCACGCCAGGTGAAGGATCATTCTGAGCGACCAAAGCGGCACATGAGTAAGACAGTCACAGCCGCTGGGGTCCTGGGCAAAGGAACGTGTCGGGCACAGGCAGGGATTGCTCAGAAAGCTGGCTGCTGCGCACGGCCTGTGCGGTGGTCTCGAGTAGAGTGAGGAAGCAGGAGGCCAGGACAGAAGGGTCTGGCAGCTCTGGCAGTCGTGTGGCAAAGACAGGTAGAATAAAGGAACCAGCGTTTGGACTCTGCCCGGAAGGTGTGGGAAACAGGCCCCCTCCTTCACACTGGTGGGTAACGTCCACTGTAGAGAGCAGTATGACAGGATCCATCTAAACCACAAATGCACAAAGAGCCAGAAGAAAATGTCTGTTCCTGCCCCTTTCTATTATATGATTTATTTCATTTGATTCTTGTATCATCTATGAAGAAAATCTCAGCAATCCCACTGCCAGTCATTTATCCCGAATTTAAACTTGCACAGATTTACAGAGCTATTCGCCACAGCATCGTTCTTAGTAGTAAGACTGAAAACACCCTCAAATGTCCATTAAAAAGGGACTGGATCAATGAACTACAGAGTATCCACAGGATGGAAAACCATGCCGCAGTGAAAAGGACTGCGCAGATCTCTGAGATGTATTAAGTTAAAAAAAAAAAAAAAAAAAAAAAAAGAGCAAGGTGCGGAAGAACAAAGCTTAGAACGTGCTACCTATTTGTGTAAAAATTAAAAAGGGAGCAAATATGAAGATCCATTCTCGTTATATGCTTATATTTGTATTATTAGTAAGTTCCGAAGGAGGTAAAAGAAACTAAAAAATGAATTACTTGTGAGGAGGTGCGGGCTGTGGGCCGTGGACAGATGGTGGGCTGGGAGAAAGACTTTTCCCAGGACTCTCTAGTTTATTTTGCTATATGTATGTACTACCTTTTTGAAAAAATAAAGATATTTTCCAAGTCATAAGTCCCAATCGCCACAGTAATTTATAGCACTGGAAAGGTTTTAAAAATGAAAGGGCTACAGCTGGCAGTATGAAAGAGTTGTATGTAACCCAGCTCTTGGCTTGAAGAGTCCTCTTTGGGAAACACATACCAATGAACTGACTCCGAAGCGATCTGCTCATGAGTTTAGAGCAACAGTACTTATGATAATGAAAAACTGCAAATAATGCAAATGTTCCACAGGGCCATGGTATGCAAGTGTTTGCCTATTCAGATGGATTATGTTGGATTACATGGCTATTACACCTCAACTATTTCAACATATAGCAAGCTATAAATGAGAATGCTGTAACAACTTGTGTGTACATCCATAAAGTTCAGACGGAATCCAGAAAGATACAGACAATTTGATATTCACGAAGTGCTATTTGAATAGAGTTACTTGAGAACCTATTTAAATACAAAATTGAGGAGAGAAAAGATCTAGTTGAATGAGAAGCAAAAATGTACTTTTAAAAAAATGGCAAGATGTCAAGCTGAGTATGAGAATGACAGAAGCTTGCTGAGTGAGAGGCAGACAGCGCTTAAGAACGTTAGGCCAAAGGCCTGGGTGTGAATGTCGAGAATGTTTGTCAAGGGTGAGGCCAGACTGACCCTAGAAGGAGGAGAAACCCAAGAGACTGGTTTGGTGGTCTGAGCAACCCCAGAAAACGTGTCCCAGGAAATGAGATCAGGAGCTAAAAATGGGTCGAAAATAAATAAACTGTGAGTAACAGCAGCTCCTCTAACCCAAACATTAGCAACTGTGATATATATTCAAGTGTCAAAACAAAGCTTATGTGTACATGGGTAAAAAGTAGATCTCTGCTTCACCTCACTAAGCAGTTTTTCCAAAGTATAACTCACCCAAGAAACAGGAAGTTGGGGAGTCAGTTTCTACACTTCTCTTTGCCTTGGCCTCCCAGTGGTGTGCTGGCCACACCTTCTCCAACACTCACTGGGTTGGCCACTCCAACTTTCCCAGTGATGTGGACGCCCAGGCTGGGAACGCACCCAACACCCTGAACTTGAAGAGTTTCCTTTCCTCATTAGACATACGTTTACAGAGCACCTCAGTACCAGGTACTGTCTGGGGACTCTGCCAAAGATGGAACCTCAGAGACCCAAGACAGTGCCACCAAAAGGTTCAGGGGCTAGAAGTTCCTTGCAGGCTGGGATGCAGGTATCTGAAATGGGAGCCCTCCAGAGCTCAACAAGCAGGGACAGTGACTGACAGCTCAGTCACATCAGTGTATATCGTCATGGAATTCAGAACACCAAGACAAGATCCTACAAGCCACCCGAGGAGAAAACAGGACACACACAAAGAATCAGGAATCGAAATGGTATCAGATTGCTCAATTACTAGAAGCTAGAAGATAATTAGGCAATGCTTTCAAAATTATGATATAAAATTATGTCCAACCTAAAATTCTAAACTCAGTCAAATTATCAAATTGGAGTGAGGGTAGAATAAAGATATTTTTAGACGGACAAGGTCCCCCAAAATTTACCTCCAATGTACCCTTTCTTATGAAGCTAGCAAAGGATGTGTTCCATCAAAACAAGGGAGTGAAAAAAATAAGAAGGAACAGAGGCTTCAATATCGCCCCCAGGGTGATGGTGAAGGGTATCCCCTGGATAAGTGCAGGACAGCAGACCTGGACAAGCATCAGATGGGGCAAAATAAGGGAGGGCTCCAGGAAAGACATCAACAAAGGCGATAACAGGAATTTACCACCATACTGAGAGTTTCTGTCACAAGATTTATGGCTGAATTAGTTATGGGAACATGAAAAGTAAGCAAGTGAATAAATGGGGCTATTATAAGCCCTAGGAAAATACAAACAGCCAAATGTAGATAGAGGATCTACCCAAGAGAAATGAAAACATGTTTACACAAAAACTTGCACACAAAAGTGCATGGCAGCTTCATTTATAATAGCCCAAAAAGTGGAAACAACTTAAATGTCTACCAACTGATGAATGGATAAACAAAATGTAGTGTATCCGTACAAGGGAACACTGCAGCAACATAGGTGGACCTGGACACATTATGCCACATACTGTATGATTCCATTTACATGAAACATCCAGAACAGGCAAATCCACAAAGTAAATCAGCTCACTGAAAGGTTCATTCAACCTTCTGTGAAGAGAACAGCTGCCTCTACTTGCTCTTCACCCACTCATGACTTCTTTCTGGTTTATCTAGCTTTAGACCCCCTCGTCTGACTGCTCTGTCAAAGGCCGACCTCCTAATTGCCAGATCCCACGACACTTTTCATGCCCTTGTCATCCTTGCTGTCTTCTGCAGCACTGTCTCCATCATCCATTAACCGTTCCTTGAAAAGCTCACCTCCCATTCCCTCACCTGATCTGGTCTCCTGGCTCCATCTTTTCCTCCTATTTCACCCCATCAACAAGAACTACTCCTCCATCTCCATTCCCAGTTTTGACTTTCTCCTGAGTATCTGCTTCCCATTTCCTAATGGAAGAACCCCACCCCCTTCATCCACCTCAATTTCAGCCCATTTAAAACAAATTTTTCATCATCTCCCCAAAACAGCTCTTCCTACTGGCTTCTGAACCCTCCCAAGGCCCCAGGATCCAAACCTTGATGGGAATCTTAGAATTCCACCCCTGCTCTGCCTCCAGAGGCCATGTCTCATCATGTCTGGCAACTTACACAATGGTCACTTCCTATCCAAGTCCCACCACCCCCCATCATCTCACGCCCGGATGGATGGCTGCAGTTCCCTTCTGATTGGTCTCCCTGACTCCAATCTTCCTTGCCCATCACCACAGTTGAATTTTCTTAAAATCCATGATTAATGTGTGATCACCCCGCCTGAAAACCCTCAGCAGTTCCCTCCCTACATTGCACAGAACACCTGAGCCTGGTGTGAAGCCTCCGCACAATGTGGCTCCAACTCGCCACGTCTCAGTGCTTATCCTCTACTGTTTCCTTACGCACACCACATATTCCAAGAACTCACTTGCAGTCATTCATTTTTTGATTATTCTCCCACGTGCTTGTCATGCTGCTTCCGCCACCCAACCAGCAAAAAAGCCACCTCTACGACTATGCCTTTCCTGGTATCAGTGAAGATTCTGCTTTTCTGTCTTTCCAGAAGACTTATCACAGTGCATGAAGCCCTGTCTCATAACACAGATACCTACCACAAAAGACAGTGTCTAGATCAGGGGTCCCCAACCCCAGGGCTGTGGACCGGTACGGGTCTGTGGCCTGTTAGGAGCAGGAGGTAAGTGGCAGGCAAGTGACCAAGCGAAGCTTCATCTGTGTTTGCAGTCTCTACCTAGCGCTAGTATCATGGCCTCAGCTCCACCTCAGATCATCAGGCATTAGATTCTCACAGGAGCACCAGTCCTTGGTCCAAAAAGGTTGAGGACCACTGCTCTAGATATTCTATAATCAAAGGCCTGGTGGCCTAGGACAACAGAGCATTCTGCAGTGAGACAAAGCCCTGAAGATCAATTAACACACGTTTTGTTGGGCCTACAGCATGTTTCTTAAAAAAAGAAAAAAAAAGAAAAAAAGGCCAGCATTAAAAATCTGGATATTTTGCACAAAAATCCAGACTTGGGCACACCCTGAAAAAGAAGTAGGCAAGGGAGGCCTCCCCCGAAAGGCCTCCCTTGCCTACTCCCTTGCCTGCTCTGGCTATCAGTCACTCTATAACGTGGCCCCATTTTATTTTCTTCACAGAGCCCTGCCCAAAGTGTTCATTTATTTTTTTTGTTCGGCTTGTGTTTTCTCCCTCAAGAACTAATGTTTCCTGAGAAAGATGAGACCTTGTGTG
>NW_006440626.1:3021121-3023130 GCF_000325575.1 Pteropus alecto
CTGTCCATTACGAGGGGTACTTAGAGGCCACTCAAGAGATGTGAATGAGTAAATGGAGGTGGCCTCCTTGGGCCCACATCCTTGAAGGACACTAATGAATTGCAGCAGGGCCAACGATGCCAAATGAAGGATTCCTGCCCACTGTTTGCCCCTCTTGGGGACAGGCTAGAGCTATCCAAGTTGTAAGTATCCCCTCTCCCTAACCAGACACATACAAAAGTATATGTATCCATACCCAGAGTCTCTTCTTCCTCATATGACTGGCTCCTAGAAGCATCTGGGCTGGACACCCGTGATCTAATCCAACCCCAGGGGCTGTGTCTGGTACTACTTAGAATCCACATTCAGGCACTTCACAAACATTAAATTCTAGGTGCAAGAAATACAATGTGAACAAAACAAAGGCCTTTGCCCTCATGGTACTGACATTCTGGAGAGGGAATGGATGGGTAAGTACTCAGGGATATCTGTGTCTGCAGACCTTCAGCTTGCCCAACTTTTCTTGTCCTCTAAGGCCCAGGTCAAGGGCCACCTCCTTGGTGGAGAATTCATGGTAAGCCAGACCTCACCAAGCTCCCTCAATGTGGACTTTATCTTACTGTTCTGCACAGTTGTGAGCTGTATTATGCTCAGCACCACAGTTTTACTGTTATTCATCTCAAGCACCATGAGGCCATAAAATTCTTTCCTATCTTTCATGTTCCCTACAGCTCAGAAACCACAACTGGCACTTGAATACTTGCTAACTAATTGAAGACAAGGAGCCACTTTCCCTCAAAATCTGGTATGAGGACCTATGAAGCCACTGAACCACTGTGGTAGTTTCCAGATGTATATTTCACTCAGAAATCTATGGTGATAAAGTTAATATACATGACCACTAAGTAATTTAACACATTACAAATTAAGACAAATAGGGGTTGACTATGGAATGGGAATATGAAAAGAACATGAATTTCTTTGTATGAGCCTTCTGGTGGGCAGCTTCAAACATACTTCTTACAGGCTGTGTGACCATGGGTAAATTAATGAACAGCCTTGGGCCTCACTTTCAGGATCTATGAGAGGGGATGAGCATGGTATAATGGTACTCTCTACCTGATGGAACTGTTAAGGGCTGAGAACATTAATGTAATGTAATGAGTACTTAACACAGGCCTACAGGCCTGGCTTGGAAGTGCTCAAACACAGTAGCTGCCCTTGTTAAGTTCCTAAAAGCACCCTCCCCCATTTGTTAACACATCGCTGCATTTAGGAGCACTGACTGGAAAAGTCTGTGGTTGGATTGGGGCTGCAGTGAAGGGTCTGACCACAGTGCAAGGGTGACCAAAAATGGAAAGCAAGGACATGCCAATGGGTAAAACATTATAGAAACAAAATGAGAAAATGTGGAATTGGTCCTTTTCAACTAACTGCTGCCACTTATCTCTTCTCCTAGAAGAGACTCTTCTGCTGTTTCAGTTTCTTCATCTGTCTAATGGGGATGTAGCCATCATACCTGCCTGCAAGGCTGTACTGATCTTGGACTTTGTAAAGTCATGAGCACAATGCACCTGAGTAACTGCTTAAGAGCATGGGTTTTGGACCATCCTAAAGTGAATGACCTTACAAGTTAACATCAACTGGAAAATAGAAGAATATCTATCCTGTAAAATAGAAGAATATCTATCTCATGGGATGGTAGTAAGGGATAAAGTGAAACAATATAAATTATTTGGGGCCTAGAACATCAAAAGAGGCCACTTATTATTATTATAATTACTAACCTATTCATTGGACTTATCCCCAACGGTCAGGTGGAAGCCTGATGTGACACCAACTCTGGCCCAGGAACTGGGCTTTGTAACCAGCTGGGTGACCTTGGGCAGGTTGCTAACCTTCTCCAAACTTTGGTTACCCGTGGTAACAAAATGAGAACATTGCAAGAGAGGATCCCCGGGCTCCTATTCGCTCTTGCACCGCGTCGTTAGTAATGCCAGAACAGAGCCAACCCGCTCCCCAGCTTGTCC
>NW_006440626.1:3023184-3050098 GCF_000325575.1 Pteropus alecto
CAGGAACGCCCATGTCTCCATTCCGGAGATAGACGTCCACACTCCGCCGCCACCGGTCGCTTCATCAGCAACTTGCTTCTGCAACCGCTCGCTGCTTAAAGTTTCGAGAGCGACGGGAGACCCAGCCGTGGGTCAAATCCAAAAGACCAGGGCTGGGGTCGCTGAGCCTGGGGGCCCGGTCCCGGGAATGCCAAAGCCACCCCCGCAGCCGGGTGAGGAGTGACAGGTGCGACGCGGAGCCACGGGCGACGGGAGAGCGGGACCCGGGGCGGCGCATGTGGGCGCGCGAGGGAGCCGGCGGCCACGCGCTCTCCTCAGGTCGCTCCCTACCGACCCCCGCGACGCCCCCAGCTCTGCGCTACCGGCCTCACGACCCTCGCTCCGGTTAAAGACATATGGCGCCGGGAGCAGATCCCATGGCCTTCCCGAGCGGAGCAGCCAGGCTGGGGTTCAAATCCGCAGCGCCCGGAAAGGCTGGGGATCGCTGGGGCGACCGCGCGTGCGGCGCGAGCCGGAGCTCGGGGCGGGGGGGGCACGTGCACCCGCGCGCGCCGCCGTAACCCCTTCCTCCCCGCGCGCCCCCGCACTCCCACCCACTCACCCGCCACTCACCGTCGATGTCCCCCAGGGTCAGCTCGTCGCCAAGCTCCGTGAGCGTCTCCATGGTCTCCAGACCGCCCAGCTCGCCGCTCTCGTCCATCGCTCGGCTCCGCGAAGAGGCCTCCCTGTGGTCCCGCTCAGGGAGATGCGGGGTCAGTGCCGCCGCCACCACCCATGACACCCCCGCCCGGTACCGCCTCACCGGCCGGTGCCACCCTCCGCCATGTTTGCAGCGCGCGGGAGGGGCGGGGCGGGATTCCCCCACCCCGACCCGCGCCTTCTGCGGCCCCGCCCCCAGGCCGCGCGCACCCCTGTTTGTTGTCAATGAGACCAGGGCCGTCATAGCCAATCGGCGCGCGAAGCGGCGCGTGGGGTGATGGCGCGTCATCGATCAGCAGCTCAGATTTGCATAGTGAGGTCCCTCCTCTCGCGGTCTCGTAGCGAATGCGAAGAGGAGCCTTCTGGTTTTAAGCCCAACCTCCTTCTCCTCGTTTAAAGGGGCCGCTCGCTATTCTGCTGGGTCTGCTCCGCAAGCTACGCCATCCACTCGCCAAGGTCTAAAGGGTTAACACGCTCCCGGCCCGCGGGTCGCCCCCTGGAGCAAGCTGTGAGCACATTACGTCACCTTCCCAGCGTGCTCCCCCCACCCCACCCCGGCCCTGCCTGCCTGGGAGAGCGGGTAGAATCAAATCTGGCCCCGGAACGGTGGGGCCCGGAGGAGTATCAACACTGTTAAAGTCGCGTCCCTCCCAAGCCCCTTACAGAGGCTGAAACGGAGGCTCGACGTGACCGCGAGCCGTCCAAATGCAGAGCGCAGTGATCACCTTTGCTACTTTGCTCCTACGGCGACCGCGTGCTTCTTCCTAAGGATCTCTTGGCACGTCCCTCAGAAACCGCCAGCAGATCTGTAAAACAATGCCAGGGGCCGGGCGACCACTGGCCTCCTGAGGCGGGACCCAGGCACGAGCATTTTGACAAAGTTCTGCAGGGATTCTGACACGGAGCCCACTCAGATTCCCACTCCTTCAAGCACCACACTGCCGCATCTTGCAGCTCGTCACGATGTAAACAACTGTGCAAACTTCCAGGAATTTATTCTAAGGAATAAAAAGAATGAGTGCTCAAAGAAGTGTGTTCAAAGCTGTTCATCCCAACGTCCTCTAACTGGGAAGCCTTGTAACGAAGGCATTGATGAATAAATTATAACCATACGATAGAATACCATGGCATCATTAAACATTACCTACATAAATATGTATCTGCCGACAAAGGCTTTGGCAATATATTGTTAAAAGGGAAATGTTTCCTGTGAAGGTCAGGACTTAGGAGCTCACGGGCTGTATGGACGCAGACATACCCACCCGCTTATGCACTGAGTGACCTCAGGCTGTTAGGTAACCGTTCTAAGCCTTAGTTTTGTCATCTCTAAATAGGAATAGTGCTCCCTCACAGTTGAAGATTCAGTGAGATCTGCACATTCATTTGATATTTATTGAACACCTCTGTGGCAGGCAAACAGTCCCTGCCCTCTGAGAGCTTCCAGTCTAGTGAAAAGACAGACAATTAAACATAAAAACCTAAGGAAACCTAAAATTGAGGTGAGAACTGTCTAGTGTAGCCAGGACATGGACAAGGGCCAGCCAGCATTTGGTGTATAACCTGACATATAGTAAGTCCCCATATAAGGTAGCTATTGTAATCGAAAAAAAATGGAGATCTATGTGATCATGAGAAGGGCAAAAAGGATGGAGGGCCCACCAGCAAAGTGTCAGTCATGGTTATAAGAACGGTGATTTAGGGTGAATTTTACCTTCTTCTTGGTATTTCAGTATTGAGTTTCGTGCTCTACCTAAAGTTAGCCAGGCAGCTCCAGTATTGTTTAAAACTTTTTATAGGACATGGTTCCATAGTGTAGCGGTTAGCATGTCTGCTTTATATGCAGAAGGTCCTGGGTTCACACCCCAGTGGAGCCATAGTCTGTGGTCTAGGGCCACACCACCCTGAACAAGGCTGATGTCTGATCTTGGAAGCTAAGCAGGGTTGGGCCTGGTTAGTACTTGGATGGGAGACCACCTAGGAAGACTAGGTGCTGTAGGCAAAAATAATAATTTAAAAAAAAAACCTTTTATAATGAACTTATATAACAAATAGTCTTATTTTGGGGAAGAAAGACAAGAATGTTCTTCTCATTGTCTACTTTCAGGAAAGCAAACCCTGATGCCCTGCTCTGGACCGAGCACTGAGCTGGACAGTGCCATCAACTGCACCTCTCAGTGGCTCTCATGGGGCTCCCCACACTGGGTGTGTGTGTGCATGTGTGACTGTCTGCTGGCCTACCATGACTCTTTCTGATCCAGTGCCCTCCCATCCCACAGCCTCAGTAACTCCCTGAAGAGTGCTGCCTGAGCACCGGGGCAGGAAGGTGGGCACTCCCACGGCTCCCAGCAGGACCTGCCAGGCCCTGGTTCCTAGCAAAGTGGTCTGAGGGGGCAAAGTGAAGGGTCAGTAGGAACTGTGAAAGAAAGGTGGTGGCACTGGAACCAGCCTCAGCAAAACACTGACATTCTCCCTCTGGTCCTGAATCTCACCTAACTGAACATGACTTCCAGCTGACACCTTGACTTGGCTGGGAGAACTGAGGCTGGTCCCAAAGAGAAAACAGCGTCAGACAAGTCACTACTCAGGATCTGAAAAGGGAGGGTCCAGACTAGATGATCGGACACCCACCAGGGCCTGGGCACCTAACTACAGGTCATAGAAGGGAGTGCTGCATGTTTTTTCATTTACTACTTTTGATGCCTCCTCTTTTGGGCCTTTTTTCACAGTACTTCCCCTCCCCAAGTCTTTCAGGAGTCAATTCAGATATCAATTCCTCCAGGATTTGTAAGCAAGAGCATGTACACCATGGTTTGACACAGAGGTGAGGCTTCTGGGTAGAAATAACAAGTTTGGTTTTGGATAAGCTGAAATGACTGAGGGTTATCCAATGGCAAGAGAGTTTAAGTGCCGTCTGCTTTGTGGTCTGAGGATGCAACTGTCAAGAAAAAAAGAGCAGGAGAGACAAGACCAAAAAAAACACTTCATTTAAGGGGCAGGTGAGGAAAGAGGGATCAGGAAGAGACAGCGCAGATGCAGACCAAGGGCAGAGACCCAGGACAACACGGTGACCCAAAAGCTTGGGCAGATCTTCTCAGGAGGAAACTATCAATAGCATCTCTCTGCAGGCAGTGACTGGGGACCTGGAGGAAGATGTGGAGGTGAGATAAGGAGGGAGAAGGGCTGGGGACCAGGAAGGTTTTGCCCCCAGGGGACATCTAGCAATGTCTGGAGACATTTTGGTTGTCATAACTAGGAGGATTGCTACAAGCATCTAGCAGGTAGAGGCCAAGAATGCTGCTAAATATTCTACAACACAGGACAGTCCTCCTCACATACATAACGAAGAATTATCTGGCCCCAAATGTAAGAAACCCTGCTTTAGAGCATAATGGGGAGCTCCCAGACTGTAGGGGAGCTCCCAGACTATAGGGGTGCCTCAGATTGGGCCTGGAAATTCGACAGACAGGAATATCCAAAACCATGCTGAAAACACTGCTGAAAACATCACCGTTTCCAGTGCTGCGCACCCCTAGAGCGGGTCTGGCCACTAGGAACTCCCCCCAACCCTGCCTGCTGTCCCCGGTATCTGTGGCCACTGCCTATACCAGCACCATTCACAGGCTGGTGCATCTGGTTGGTGGCATTTCCGTCACTTTACTGAATCCTAGGGGCAAGAAAGCTGAACAAACAGTACTCTGAGGCCTTTACAGCGCGCAGCAGGGGAGCTGGGCAGACTGCCTGCAGTAACACTCAAGGTGGAGAACAAGTGACCACAACAGTCAACAATGCACCACAGGGAAGGAGAGAGGGGGAGAGCAGGTTGGCGCTGTTTGTTTTTCTGAAGGTGTCAGATGGGAAAACTTGGGACCATTTGAAAGAGGAGAGGAAGTTATCAACCAAGACGGAGAGGCTGAAGGTATGGAAGGAAGAGCCTAGGAGGACAGAAGTGTCAGACAGGAAAGAGGTGAAAACAGGTAAGACTGGTCCCTTTCTTGGCTGTGCATACAGTGGGTGCTCAGCAAATCTATGGGACAAAGACACTATCAGAGGAGGGTCCGGTCCTGTCCCTGAGAAGCCAGGCCCCAACCTCCGAGAAGAAGTTCAGGGCTGGGCAAGCAGTTCGGACATTATCAAATTTATTTTCCCAGTAAAGCCACAAACAGAGAAGGGGTGGGCCAGGGTTGCTCAGCAAGTCTGATGGGCTGAGACAAGTCTGGTCTCCCTTGGGCTCTGTCATGGTGGGGGTGGGGGGGTGGGGCGGAGCTGTTCCTGGGATGATTATATCTCTCCTCTTTTAAGAGGCAGACAGACTCTGGCTTGGCAAAGTCACAGACAGAGCTAGAATTCCCACCAAAGCCTCTCCCTCCTCTGCCCAGGAAGATCATGACTAAAGGGCAGCTGCCCACTCAGGACTTCTGCTTGCATACCTCCTGAGCTGGGGAGCTCACTCTCTGACCAATCCAGCTTGGAGCAGCCTGGCCATTACAAAGCACAGCCTTCTGCAGAGATGCAGCCTGTCCCCCTGCAGCCCCCACCCACACAAGTCGAGGGCCTCCCAGCACTGCCAGAGAGGACAAGTTGACTATTTCTGTGGCTGTTCAATGACTGTACCCAGATAGCTGAGGACAGAGATCATGTTGCTCCAAGGTCATCTGGGATTAAATACCCTCCCAGGACACTTCTGGTCCCTTCCTAACACGGATCCTTTGTCAAGGGCAGTGCTGAGAAAGGATTAGGAGACCTAAGCCAAGCTCCTCTTTCGCTGCCTCGCCAGGGGCTGGAGCTCCCCAGATGAGACGGGAACATCCTCTAAGGTGCTCTCTACATCTCTGAGGGCCCCTGGTCCCCCAACCCAGGCCCCTTGCCACCTACCTCATAAAGGGCCTCACAGCTACCTGAGGCCCAAACTAGGGTTTGCTGACCCAGAGGGTTTGCTGGCTTTTATTGTGTCTCCGTTGGGGGCTAGAACTTGTGCCAGGTGGCTCAGTGACACAGTGGGGTCAGCAGCAGGCGTGGCACCTCCACACATGGCTCAGAGCCTGGTTCTGCTACCTCCCCATGATGGGCAGCAGCCAGCCGGCCAGCAGTCCTAACCCACCAGGAGGGTTCAGCCCTGGACTCCTCCTGCCTCTCTCAGCATCTCCACAGGGTTAGGTCTGCAGCAAAATGTCCTCTGAAGGTCCCCTTGAAGCCCCCTCCAGGAGGAAATCTGGCCTGCCGCCCAGTCCCTTTAGCTGGAGCTAAGAGCCAGCTCCAGGGAGCCAAGCAAACGTGGCCTCCCCCTCACAGGGGCTGGCTCTCGCCACCAGTCAATGCCGCTGCACTTTAGCCACGCTGCCTCCTCCTGGCCGCTTGGACCCTGGGCTGCGACAGGGCTATAACTCGGACTGCGATCGTGAGATCCGCGGGCCTTTCCGGATCTCTTTCCGCTTCTCCTCTTTCTTACGGCGTTTCTCCTCTTCTCTCAGGGCCTTCTGGAAAGGGTCGGTGCTGGAAATGAACTGAGGGCAAGAGCAGAGTGGTCTGATTTAGTCCGCTGGCAGCAGTTTACTCTGAGCCAGGCCGCTGTGGGGACAGAAAGGTTGCTTAGACACAGATCCTGTCCACAGGGAGACTGCAGACATGGAGATAATTAAATGGGCTTGGGGACAACTGCTGAGAGGGTCCTGAAAGATAAGCAGAGGCCTGACAAGCAAACAGGGTGAGGGAAGGAGAACATTCCAGGCAGAGGGACAGGTAGGTGCCAATGTGTGAGCCTGCACAGGCATCATAGAAACAATAAACAGACTTCTCCAAGGGTGAAGGTGCCTGATAACCACATATGGGCTCCAAGCCCTGGGTGCCACTCTTGTGGAGGGAGGGTAGCCAGAGAGAATGAGAGATAGCAGGCATCCTGTCTACGCAAGAGGTGTACAGGAAACAGGCAGGTCAGATTCTGATCTGTAAATTGACAAACCCTGAAAAAGGGGTGGGAAGAAGAGAAGATGACGGTACCCAGGTTCATGGCTTCCATAGTTGGCGGACAGTGGTGTCCGGTAGATGGGACAAAGGGCGAGCAGGGGTCGGAGGAGAGTGAGGACTTCAGTGGGGGTATTCTTCCAGAATGACCCCCAGACCCTGTCCTCTCCCTCTGCTCTCTTCAAACCTATGACTTGTTATGTCTGTATGGTCAGTTACTCCTCAAATTCACACCTCCATAACTAAACGCCTGCCTGGCACCTTCACTAGGATGTCCCGAACATGCTCCCAACTTGGCATGGCTCTATCTCCCCAAAACCCAGTCCCCTTCCAGCGTCCCTGTCCTCATGAACAGTGGTGCCCCGCGCCCCAGTCTAGGCGAGTAGGGAAGCCACTGAAGAGCCCCCACCCTTCACCAGATACCCCTCTGTCTTCATAGAGTCCATCATTAAGGCCTGGCTCATTTTAACTCCTAAGTCTCTCTCAAGCCCACACACTTCTGTCTCTTCTATCACTACCCCCATCTCCACCCCTGCCCCTCTCCCAGTGACTCTGACGGCCTCCCAAGGTCTCACCACACCTACTTTGGTCCCTCTTAAGCCATTCTCACTGCAGCCAGATCTTTTCAAAATGCAAATGTGACCATGTCATACTCCTGCTTAATCCCTTCCATGACTCTCTATGACTCTAAGGGTAAAGTTCCACACAGTTGCATCTGCAGGGCTACCCTGCCCACCTCTGTTCCTCCCTCACACTCCCCGCCTTTTGGTTCTTGGATTCCGTTTTCTCCTACTTCTAGGCCTCTGTACATGCTGTGATCCAGACCCAGAATGCTTTCCACCCCCCGCCTTCTTTGCCACATCAACTCCAGCTCAACTGTCACACCCTCTGGGACCTGCCCTGACTCCTGGCGAGGGTAGGAACTGCCTCCTCCAGTTCCTTCTCAACGCCTCCCTTGTGATCACCTGCTTCGTGTCTGCCATCCCCACTGAATAGGACAGGAGGGTAGTGTCTGACATTGCTCACTTGGCCATGAGCCCCTAGCACAGGGCCTGCCTGGCTTGTCGATGGCATTCAGTATGTATTTTTTAAGTGGATGAATGAATCATGTTAGAATATGAAATACAACAGTACTCAAAATTCAGGTAGCTATGCTATAACATATACCTATTTTATTCGTTCTTAGGGCAGATTTGACAAATGTTTGATCAAGGTAGATATTAAAACAAACTAGGAGCTCCACCTTGTGGAGTAATCTACCTATCACATTAGATTGAGCCATGAAATCTGGAAGATGGGCTGAAAACAAAGAAGAGTGACCCAGAGGGGGTGAATGATATGTTCAAGTCACACAGCAAGTGGGAGGCCCAACTGGGACCAGCCCCCAGGCCTCTGACCTCTCTGCACAGTGCTTCCCCCACCACACTCTGCCTTCTAGCCCTATGAGTTAATTTTGATTCTCTTAGGAGAGATGAGGAGCTGGGAGACCCCTCAGGCCACCCCCATGCCCTCTGGCTGGGGACGGGCAAGTCAAAAGATCCTGGTTCCTCAGCCCCAGCTGGCTCAGCCTCAGCAGGGGAGCCCAAATCTAGCTGGGGCAGAAGAGAAACACTGCCCATCCCTTTCCCGGAGGATCCCTTTCCCACTAGGCCTGGTTAATGCCCACTTTAAGTTCCTGACACTAAACTCAAGTGAGCCCTTAATGCTGCCTGGCAATCCAGACCCCAGCCAGTCCTATGCCTGCACCATCAGTTCCTCCCTAAGGGGGCATTTCCATCAAGATGCAAACATGCCATAATCTCTCCCATCTGACTAAATTCTCCTCAAAACCACACCCTCTTCCAACTCTTCCATCGGTCTGCTCCCCTAGAAAACAAACTCTTCAAAAGGGCTGTGTGTACTTCCTGTGTCCAATTCCTTTCCTCTCATTCTCTCGAAATCCAATCTTTTGTCCGCAGCCCTCCACCAAAACAGCTTCCATTAAGATCCCTAATGGCCTCCGTGTTGCTAAAATCCAGTGACCAGTCCTCAGGCCTCATCTTCCTTGACCTTCCAGCAGCGTTGACAGGCCCATCACTCCTTCCTGTAACTTTCCTCACGTGGCGTCTGGGAAACACCTTTCTTAGGTTTGCTACTCTTGTGCTGACTGCACCTTCTTGGGGTAGCTAGTTCCTCCTCATTCATGACCCCAACCTCTAATTGCAGCCGCATTGAAGGCCTCAGTCCTCACACCATTTCTCTATCTGCCCCAAGGCCCCCCCGCAACCCAGGGTGATGGTGTCCAGGGTGATGGTGATGGTGGCCACGGCTTTTGATATTTTCTTCGTATGCATGACTCACATTTGAACTTGAGTTTTAACTTCTCCCCTGAAATCTAGAGCCCTATAGCCAACTGTGTCCCCGCCATCCTCAATCAGATGCTCACCAGGTCCAGAAACAAAGTCTTGATCCCCAATCCAGCCCTTAACCTGCTCCTACCATGGTCTGCCCATTTTAGAAAATGGCAGCCCCATTCCTCCACATGCTCAGGCCGAAAATCTTCACGTCATCCTTAATGCTTCTCTCAGTCTGTATCTGCTTCCTTAGCAAACTCTATTGGCTGTGCATTCGAAACAGGAGCAGAATCTCACCATTTCTCACCAGCCACACTGTGTCACCCAGTTCAAGCCACCATCCACTCCCAAATGGAAAAGCACAGCAGCCTCACCAGTGTCCGTTTCCACCCTGGTCCTCAGACTATTCTCCACACAGCAGCCAGGCTGACCCTTTAAAGGGGTAAGTCAGAGCCCGTCACCCTGCTCTTGGAGTAAGTGCCAATGCCCCTGAGAAGCCCTGCAAGGGCCTTGGGACCTGGCCCACAACTCTGATCGTGCCTCCTCGCACTCCTCACCCCTCCAAATAAGCTTCCTCAGGGCCTTTGTGCTTGCTGCTCCTTCAGCCTGGAATGTTGTCCCCCCGGATTATATACTGGCTCCCTCATTTCCTTCAGGTCTTCTCAATAAGAATCTGTGTCCAAGTCACGCAAAATAGCGACTGTACCTCCACTGTACCCTGGAACTCCTTAACTACATTCCCCTGCTTTTTTCTCCATAGCCCTCATTGCCACCTACCATAGTATATATTTTTTATTGACTATCTCCTCCAACAAGAATGCCACTCCCAGGAGAGCAGGGCTGGTCTGTTTCTCTAGTGGCCAGGATTCTGTAGGTGCTCACTAAATGCTTAATGAGTAAATATGCTATGCCTCTGAGCCCCTGTTGAAGCTAGTCCTTCTGTCTGGAAGATATTCCCTGAGCTGGTCTACCTGGCAACCCTTACTCATTCCAGAGCCTCCACCACCTATCTGTAGAGGCTGGGTCAGGCTCCCCCTCAGGGCTCCCACGGCTCACCACTTCCACTGGCACAGTGATCATGCTGGATTGGGACCGTGTTTCCCTGCCGCCAGCCCCCTCTAGACAGGGACGGCAGCCAGCACAAAGCCTGACACAAGTTGTCTCTAGCGATGGCTATGTACAAAGTAGGAGAGGACTCCCAGAACACTCGCCAGTGTAAAGGGAGCATCTGAGGGGAGCTGAGCAAGCCCGGGTTCTGCGGGTAGACAGGTCCGTGGTAGACATCGAAAGTGAGGAAAATCTTGGGTCTGCCTCCAGCCAGTGAGGAGAGTGTGTTGCTGCTATAGTATGTCCAAGCAGAGCACATCACGATGCAGCTGAACCAGATCTCCCCTGGCGTCCACTCTCTCTGTGGTGCATGCTCTCACCCTCCCAGTTAAGAGATGTCTGTGACCTGCAGGGTGAGGAGAGCCAGCACCACAGCAATAAAGCCTCCCTGTGGACATGTTCTCCTTGGGAAAGGCAATCTACCATAGCCTTGAGCATCCCTGCTGGGTACACCAAGGACCCAGCCCTCACTGTTCCTTACCCGGGGTACTTATCAGGGTTGTGACTGCAGCAAGCAACGCTGGGGAAAGTGTCATCTTGGTTTTACATGAAGAGGTGGTGGCTTCCCTAGTTGGGAAAACTATATCCCCAACTCTGCTGCCTGAAGTAAAGCCACTGCCTCAACAAGGTACTCTATTCAGAGATGACCCTAAACACTCAGGCCTGGTCCACTGATAGTTCAGATGAATTAGTAGCAAGTGGTGCTATGCAGAAAAGAGCTAACATCGCCAACCTGAATGTCATTCTTTGAAACGCCTACTTCCAAGGTTAGCTCTTGGCTGGAGTCTGGGAACTTGGATTCTGAGAGGGCTCCCACCATCCTAAATGATAAAGTGGCTCCCTGTGCCTGAGCTGTTTGTGCAAACAATGTGCTTTATGCTGAATACCTGCTTTCGTCCTGGGGGTTCTCAAATTTTGTATGTGCTAGGCAGAAGGTGCCTATGTGACCAGCCAGCAGTCTTTAATGAGCTTCCCTGATAGACAACTTTTCACACATATTGTCATCTGTTGCTGGGGTAATTAAGCATGCCCTGTGTGACTTCACTGGGAGGGGACTCTTGGGAGCTTGTGCCCGGTTTCCCTCAGACTTCACACATGCGCCTTTTCCCTTTGCTTTGTGTGCTTTCACTGTAATAAACCATGGCTGTGAACATGACCATAGAGTCTGCGAGTCCTAGTGAATCATCAAACCTGGGGGCAGTTTTAGGACCCCTGACATAGCTGTCTATGGGCAGCAGAAGCCAGTGACAACACTGGAAGACTAGCTGCCATAAAGGCCACTTAGACAACAACCTGAATTCAAAGCCCACATCTTTGACTAGACAATACTCCAAATGATGGGCATGTTATATTTTTACTAACTGTTGTCAGTGTCCTAGCCACTTGGTTTGTCACTTAGAAGACTGCAGACTGGCAGATCAAAGACAGCCATCCCTCTTCGGGGCCATGAACCATGGAAACAAACTGTGGTTGACAACTGGACAGTCTGGGTCTCTCACTTAGATGCCCATAGCAAGGCCCTCTCTCTGATAAGATGGACCTGATTCAAAGTGCTGATCAAGGCTACATGACACAGATGACAGTCATTACCAACCACCGGAATGCACCACTGTACTAGAATTGGCAACACACCGTGGACTGGCACAAAGTCAACTTTCTATTTCTGGTTGGACCACCTGAAGTCCCTGGTCGGAATGGTATGGACTCAAGCTCACTAAAATAATGACCAATTGGTTGAGTACATTCCTTGCCAAATCCCTCTACAGTAGTCCATGTGGGCTACGATGTGAGATATGATATGCCTCTGAAATTTTGTAAGAATGCCCTTGCCCCCATTCACATCTGACCCTTCTGGACATATATCTAGATGAGAGTAGGGGATGATTGAAGAAAAAGTGAAATTATAGGTCCTGGCATATGGCATTCCGATTTTGTAGCAATAATCCTAACATCCAAGGAGAGAACAGCTTAGATCCCAGGAGGGAAGGGAACAATTAATCCTCTTGGTCCTTTAGATCCAGCACTGCCACTTGGCAAAACAATCCTAGGGTCTGCCCAAGCCAAGTGGCAGCTGCAGATGACAATCTGACCAGCTGCTGGGTGTGTCATTCTCAAACATGTGATAGAAAAACTGACATGCACAGTCAGTAATGAACTATTCTGTTGTGCCTGGCCATCAAAGGCAGCTCCTGAAGTGACCCTGTGCAGACGTACAGGCCAGTACAACCTTGTTTCTATGTGACAAATACAATTCCATCTCCTGATGCCTGTGTGGCCTGGGGTTATACAACTCAGAGTTCAGCAGTGTCCCAAGTCAAGTGTAACATGTGGGAGACAATGGGCCATAGAGTATCTCTCCACTGGGGATGAAGGTTGCTCTGGGTCCATCTGTGGCCATCTATGGCCCCCTGTAATTACTAGCAAGAACATCAAAGATCAGTAGGTCAATCTAAACTCCTGTGTGGGTGGTAATGGGTAACAGATTGGCCTTAGACCACAGTCTGGTTGTCTAAAATAAGACCTTCTGGTCCCCTCAGCAATGATCACAGCTGACTGAGTCTGGGACCCTAGAGCACATGGCCAAGATCAATACTGCAAGCTGGGCTCATCCTGCTGCTTAGTCTTGTTGATGGCACCTATAATTAAATGCAGTATGAGACAAATTGAACAAATCTCACCCTAGCCTCTCCCGGTTAGATAAACTGAATAGTATACTCATGTAACAATTTGAGTTAGGCCAAGACATGTAGGGCTGAGAGGTGGACTGTGGGGAAAGCAATCTGCCTTGGACCTGAGCATCCCTGCATGTTCCTGCTGCGTACACCAAGAATGCAGCACCCTACCTGACCATGCTGTACCTGGGCCATTTTTCAGGATTATGTTTGCAGAGAGCAACCTTGAAGGTAGAGGTGATATCTCTCCGCAAAGAGCAGGTTTGTTTCTGTTCACTATAAAAGCAGTAAATTTCCCAAGCTTGGTGTTCCTTGGCAGTGATGCAAACCCACTGTCTGCACGGCATGCCTGGGCCCCTGTGTTACCCTTGGGAGACTCAGGGAACAAGGAGAACCAACGTGATCAGGCCCACAGTCTGGACATAGCTTTCGCTGTAGAAAATTCTGATGTCTCTGACCTGTTGGCAACCATGAAACAGTAGCAGGCTAGCTTGTTAGCTTGCAAGGAGGGTACAAAATCTGAGACCCCTCGTGGACCGTGACACCCACCCTGCACCAAGGGTGAGCCTGTGACTTGATAAGTCCAAGCCTCTAGCCCTTCTGGCCCCCCTGCCACCTCTGATCCCCTCCTCTGCTCCAGTTCATGTGACCCCATCTTTCATCCTTTCCAACAGCTTCCAGCTCTCAGAGCCCACGCTGAGCCCCTAGGATGAGAGCATGTGAAGAAATGTAGGACAGAAGTCCACCTCAGTGATCAGAGGCTCAAGGGCAAAGAAGAGCATGACTTGACCTCCCCTGCCTTCCCTGTCATTCACCTCATGTGGGGTGCCTATTATACACTGGGTAGGTATGTTCACAGCCTCTGACTGCCCCCTACAGATGGGGTCCACCTCCCATGAACAGACAGCCTGAGGCTAAAACAAGGGCAGTGGCTTGCCCAAAGGCACCAGTGAACTAGTGATGGTTCCTGGACCCAGTCCCAGACATGTCTGGCTCCAAGTCCAAATCCTGCATGCACCACCCCAAGCACCTGAGCCCCTGCAGGACCTGGCTTCCCATAACTCAGCAGAGGCACAAATCCCCACAGCTCACCTCTGTGCGGTCTACTTTGAATGGGTTCTGGAAGTCAGAGTCTTTCTCGCTGATCCCCAGCTCCTGCGCCATCTGCAGATGAGGAAACGCTAGTCATCCCCTGCCTTATCCTGCCTCTTGCTCACCCGCGGGCCACTCCCTCTGCATAGGAACCCACGCCCAAGGCTTGCCAGATGTAGGCCAGGTGATGACCCCTAGGGACCCAGGTCAGCACAGAACCCCTTGAGATGACACCTCAAGGTGCTGTGAGGCTCATAACAGGAAACACAACTAAGGGCTTACATTCAGGCCTAGCTGCAGGCAGAGGCAAGGCTCACAGCACACCATGAGACAGAGGGTCCAGACCTCCTCTGCACCAGTCCTTACCAGGCTGAGGATGGGTGAATGGGGCCCCTGGTCAAAGACGCCTGACTGGTTGCAGAAGCTGATGCCCCAGCGGATGAGGAGATTCCAGTTGGAGTTGCGGTCAAAGTAGTGGTGCACGATCCTGGGGAAGCGCAGCACCACATCGCCGAAGAAGGCCGTGTTCTCCACCACTTGGGAGAAAGCTGGAGAGAAGACCCTGAGGAATAGCCAAGGCAGATGCCCTCCTACTGCCCTCCTGGCCAGCCCCAGGCAACCGCCGGAGAACAGAGGCAAGCCCACCAAGCAGAGGAGGGACCAGTGCCTGCTGCCCACAGGCTGCTGCCCCCATGTGCAGTATGTGCTAAGGGCCTTATGTACACCAGATCACTGAATCCTCAAAACCACCTTCAGAGAGAGATGTGGCTGCTGTTCCTATTTTACACAGGAGAAAATGAGGCTCAAGGGGCTAGCGAGGTACAAATATAGGCTACTAGCCCAGGTCCGTCTGACTGCAAAGGCCCTGCTCTTTCTCCTGTACATCATAGCTTAGAAGACTAGTTTACTGTGGGGACCAGAGGGGTGGGTGTCATTTTACACATGGAGGCATATGCACCACAGGAGGCTTTGCTGGCCCTAACCTCCCCGACTTGTCATCCAAATGCCCACAGCAGGACCCTGGCGTCGGCACAACTATCACATCTGTGAGGGGTCAGGTCTGCTAGGACAGCTGGGCCACATATCAGGGTTTGTTTTTTAAAAATCTCTTCTAATTTTATTTTAAATGCTTAAGTTCTTATTTAAAAATAATTTTAGATTTATATAATACACCACAGAATTCCTTCACTTGGTTTCCTCAAATGTTATTATCTTACACAACCACTGTACAACGATGGAAACCAACAGATTAACATTGCTACAATACCATTAACGACTCCATAGACCGTATTCGAATTTAATCGATTTCCCCACTAATATCCTTCCTCTAGTCAACAGGTCACTTTAGGCTGAGTTTAGCGTCCATCATAGTGGCAGGTCCCCCCGACCCAGGCTAACATGAAAAATAAGTATGGATCCAGTCCTCTTTGAGTCCCGCAGGTAAGGCCCAGGCAGTCCTCACCAGCACTGACCCGGCCACACAGAGAGACAAGCGGACTCCTCCAAAGATATGCCAGGTTGGGGCAAGTGGGGCCTGGAGACCTGGGCTTCAGAACAATCTTGAACCTCAAAGAACTCAGGGATGGGTTTGGTTTACAGAGCCAAGGCAAACCACTTATCCTTTTTCATCTGAAAAAATGGAGCTAATAGTACCTTTCTCAGTTACAGCGGAGATTAGAGATGATATTTGTAAAAGTACCCAATATTCAATATTTAAAAGCTACTTTTATCTTTTCATCCTCTCTCAGTGTAATCAAAATTTTATTGCTAGAAGGTAACCAATTAATGGGAAAATTACCACTGGAAATTCTTAGAAGAGGGGATGAAGGGACACAGAATATTCTTTCATCTTATTTAGCCATGCTTGTCCCCTCTTAACTCAAAAAGGACTTCAGGGAGTTGGGGCTTTCAGAATAGTAGTAAAGAGTGCTGGTAACTGCCTGCACTGGCCAGTTATTGTGACAGGGTTGTTTTTTTCACCTGTAAATGGGAACAACCCTTGCCTTCTCTACCAGAAGGGTCAGGGTGGTGGAAAAGGCCAGGACCCCTGGCGTGATAGCAGGCAGAGGCTCCTTCCTGGTTCCCTTGCCCCAAGCACAAAGGAATACATTTGTGTCAAGGGCACAAAGACTGGCTCTGAAGCCCAGAAATTCTTGAACAACCATATACTAAGTGCCCATTCACCAAAGAGGAACACTTGGAAGGTGCCACAAGAGGTACTTCCAGAGGGAAAAAAGTGACAAGAACAGGAAGGAAAAAACAACTAGAGAAAATCAAAGTAGTCGGGAGGAGGATGGGAGGAGAGTGGGAAGACCATACCATCCTTCAGTTTCTCGTCCTGGGGGAAGGGCCCATCTGGGAGCACATCCGCAGCAATGAGCACTGTCCGGGAGTCCTCCAGCACCTGAGAGACCCCCGCCTGGCTGAGTAGTTTTGCAGAGGCCTTCACAGACCAGCCCCAGCCCCACTCACCTAAACCCTACTTCAAACCTTTTGAGCATGCAGCCTTCCCTAACGGAATACCGCCCCCTTAGGTAACTCCTACTCATCCCTCAGTGCCCAGATCAAAGACTAGCCCTGCCATGAGCTGCCCTGTGCCTGCACGTACCTTAAAGAGCCCCTTGAGCATGACATCAAGGATCTTGTACTGCTGGTGGACATCATTCAGCTGGACCAGGTTTTTCAGTGCCAACAGCTGCTCCCGCCGCTTCACCTCAAACATCTTCTTGTCTGAGCAGCGTTAAGGAACGGGCACCAATATTCCTGCCTGGATAATTCAGTGGTCTCAACCCAAAGGTCCCATTCTTGACCAATGAGTATCTGCAAGGGCCACAGATGCCCAAGCCTGAGACCACCCCACCCCCCTAAACCCCCAGGGAAGGAATAAACTGTCTGAGAAGCATACGCATCCTGCAATGTATCATTTGTCCAGTTCGGAGGATTCTGCAACCAAGAGCTTGAACACAACCATTAAGGACCTGGCTCTTGCCCTGCCCTCCCCTCCCCTCCCCATGGCGTTCCCTCCATCTCCCACAACCATTCACTATTTCCAGAACCTCCACTCCTCTGTGCACTCTGCCTGGGATATCCCCCACCCTTCTCTGAGTTTCTATTCTTTCAAGACTCAGTTCAAAAGGCACAGCAGTGTTTCTCCCCTGCCCCTCCCATGTTCCATCAGAGCATTGATCAAAAGTGCAATATGAGGCTTCTGAAGGCCTCAAAGCCAGGGACTGGTCCTGACTCATCTTTGTGTCCCCAAAGCCTGGCCCAGAGTAGGTGGTCCAGGACGCCAGTGCCTGAGTCTCTGCCCAGGGTCTCGCCCACAGGTGTTAGGCATATATGTACAATCTGTAGAGCCCTCATGGCTCTGAGAGAGGTGCTTTGCCTCCTCCATCTAACATAATAGGGAAACTGAGGCTCAAAAAAGAACTGACTTGATCAAGATTTAATTATAGAGTACCTTACATTTTCTCTCTTGTTCCCCTCTGCTGGGCCTGCTCCATCCCTGGAATGCCCCAAGGGATTGTGGGTATAGAGAGAACTCATTTATTAGACTCCTCAGGCACAGTTCATTAACCCCATCTTCAACCCAAAGGATACAGATCTCCAGGCTCGGGTCCAGGGAGGTCCTTAGGGTACCTGTGACTCCCGTTCCAGACAGTAGCAGGATAAACAGGAAGGCCAGGAACTGAAGAAGGTCCATGTCCACAACCCTGGAGCTAGGTAAGTTATCCAGAGAAAGGAAGTAAGACTCAGAGCTTAGTGTTATATAGAGTGAGGTGAATGGCAACTTCCCACAACATGGCATAGCCTCCAAATACCAAGAACCCTGCTTTGGGAAGCCCTGGAGCCCCAGTCCTTAGCCCAGGGTCTGTGAACAGCAGAAACACAATAAAGACTATGGGATGGTAGGAGGGAGGGAGGAGATAAATGTCATCAGTGCAGGGATGCTTAGAGCGCAGGGATTAGCATCTGGAGCTCTGGGCTGGAGCCTTTGCTCTTTCCAACTGTGGGACCACAGGCAAAATGCTCAGCCTCTCTAAGCCTCAGCTTCCTCACTGTAAAACAGGGATAGGGAGGTCACTTCCGTGCTTCAAGGAGGGAGGAATGGGTGAGGCACTGTGCCTGGGGAAGGAGGGGCCTGTCAGTATCATTCTCTCTCAACCCACCCTCCTATCCTGGCCTCCCTAGGAATGTATCTGGTCAAGGAAACCCAAGAAGTCATAGAGTATGTAAAACTTCTGGTCTTCCCTGACTTCTGTCATCAGAAAAGAAGGGATGCAGGGCAGGAAGGGAGGCAGGGCTGTTTTCGGGTAAAAGGGATACTGCTCACTCACTTTGGAACCATAGGCACCACAAGGAACACCTGTTCCTATTTAGGCAACATTCCCCAATTATTGAGTACCTACCATGTTCTAGGCAGTGTTCTAAAGTTGGGAGTACAGTAGTGAATAAGATAAAACTCCCTGCACTCACGGTACTTATTTTCTCAGTAGGGGTAAGAGACAACCAATTAACTTGTAAAACAAGCACAGAAAGATGAGAGGGAGTCAGTGGGGTGCAATCTTAAATACAGTGGTCAGAGAAGTCCGCAAACTCGGATGACCGGGGCCCAACTTTACCAATGTGGAAACCAAGACAGTCACTCAGCTATTCCCAGGCTAAACCAAGAGTCTAAATGGGCATAGGCTATCTCTGAGGGGGCGACTGTTCTACTAGGACACCTGCCGCAAGGGAGAGATGCTCAGTTATTGACAGTGAGATCTCACAGAGGTCATGTAGAGAATCGTCCACACACCACACATATAACTGAAAGCTAGAGAATGAAAAGTAGTCCAAGTTCACCCAGGATCCCCTAATTTCCAATGTCACGCTCCAGACTCAAGAAAACCGGACCCAGGCTAGAGCAGAACTTGGGGCCAGGGAAATATCAGATGGCAAGGTAATGACTGAAGTAGGGAAGAAGTGAGAAAAGAAAGCCGAAAAAGGAGTGCGTGGGGGCGGATCCTGCCTTCCCTGTTACTCCCACTTATCTGGCCTCTCAACCCCGCTCCTGGCCCGTGCGTTCTGACCTCTTCTCAGCTCCGCGTAGGAACCCATTCTGCAAGAGTGGCGTGGTGGTGGTGGGCCCTGAGCTTGCGGACCCTGGCCTTTCGGGTTCCGGGAGGAGAGAATGAGCCTTTCCAACGAGATGAGGCGACCGGGAACCCGAATTTCACTCCCCTGCAGCCTGTTCTAGGCCTGCGCTCGCCCCACTCCCACTGGGAAACCTCCTGCCCGGCGACCCCTCCTCACCTACCAGGATAGGCGATGCGAAAAGGGGCAGGCAGCTAAGCCCTCCGCGTGTGGCTCGGCTCGAGGGTTCGCTGGGAAGCCAGCACAGGCGCCGAACCCCACAGTAACCGCGACCAGCAGCACTAGGACCGCAGCCCCGCCCACTGCGCCGCTCCTGGCCAATAAGCGCTGGCCGCGTCGCCAGCGAGGCTGACTTCACTTCCGGCCCCGGCTCGGCGGGCTTGGGCACAGCTCGTGTGGAGGTACTGTGGAGTTTTATCCCAACCACCATGCGCCGCCGTAGGGGTGCGTGGTGCTCGATAAAGATCCGGTTGGAGGAAGTTAAGTCGGCCACCAACTTTAAGGGTGCGTCAAAACCTGGGCCCTGACACCGGCCGGGAGCCCCGTCCACGAAACTGTTTCCTCAGCTGACAGTTTTGGCAAGATCAGTTTAGCGGGTCGTGACTAGCAGTTTTTTGTTTTTTTTTTAAGGAACCTGCAGTGCGCAGTTAGTGCATCACCTGCTCACCTCTCCGGTCCACCAATTTCTAAACGGAGTTCGTCAGTTCATTAGGACGAAGTTTCTGCTGGGTCAGTATAGCCAGATCCGAGAAGTAAGGTGGGTTAGCCAGTTCTGGACACCGGGGACCTCGGCAAGGCAGGCGGGAAAGGAGCGAGAGGCCTGCTGGGCTGAGCTTGGAAAGGGAGAGGCTAAAAGAACCGCACACGTGGGTATACAAATGCAAGCTCCGAGGAGGGCCTTGAGAGAAAGGGACACGGGATCTGCTTTACCCAGGAAGGTCTAAGCTGGGACATTTTCGCTGAACTGGAGAGCTGGAAGTTCAGCTTCCTTGCCTGGAAGTTATACCTCTCCATTTTCACATGAGGTAAAGCAACGGGTAAAGTGCCTGTCAGCACGGGGATCGCAGCACCACCAAACACATGGCCTTTCTCTGCCCGTCCAGCCCCGAGGATGGCCTGGCTTGCGTTTTCTGCGTACAGCCAAGGCACTCACTAGCACTGTCACTCTTTATGTTACCAGAGGAAATTCGGCCCCCAGCGCCGTCTCTGAGGAGACCATCTATCCTGGCTGAGGAACCAGGAAGAAGGGGCCAAGATAAGTTGAGAGTGAAATGTTTTTGGACAGCTCACACAGGCACGTGAGTGTATCATTTTATTTCCTGATTCCGTTTCAACAGTGGAATAAATGGATTCAGATAAATGGCTGCAGTGTCATCCATTTCCCCAACTATTGTGGCCTGACTTTGTCTTCTTCAGGTCTCAGTTCTCTCCATTTCTGGACCTTTAAGTCCCGAGGGTCAGTCTCTGATGTGGGACAGAGATACAGCCACCCCTCCCAGGCAGCTGGCAGCAAAACATGAGGAAAACAGCAGAGACGTGGGGCCAACCAAAGGAGAACCACGCTCCAGAGCCCCAAAAAGGCAGAAAGGGTCAGACAAGAACAGAAGTGCTCCCAAGAATAGTGGGCTGGATTCTAAAATCCGGACCTGAACTCTGGGGCTTGGTAGTTGCTATGCGACAGGGAATTATTCCATAAAAAGAAGAGGAAAGCTGGGAAGGCAGCCGGTGGGGTAGGGGAGGAAGTATCACCACCACACACACACCAGATGAAAGTGTCTCTAGACTATCACAACAACCCTCCAAGAGGGCCTCTGACCACTGCCCACAGCCCCAAGCTTTCTCAAGGACATACCAGTTACCCAGCACCACCATGTTGTGTTGAGGGAAGCACCTGTGCCAACTGAGCTGGGGAACTTTCTCCAGAATTCTTGGAGAAGGACTAGCTCCTTCCTGAGTTTGGTGATGTGGCTTTGGAGACAGGCAAATCTGGGATCAAATCCTGATGCTACCACTGTGTGATCCTGGGCATGTCATTTAACCTGTCTGGTCTGTTACAACTATGTTAATACTTTTAGCTGCTATGAGGATTAGATAACAGTGCATGTAATGTGGCTGGCCCTTGGGAGGATCTTAAACAGAACAAGTCATTGTCATCGCTATCACTATTAATTATTCTCACTGACTCTTGCTTACTTTAGAGGACTGGGCTAGAGGTAGCGCACCACCCTGTCCTGAAGAATGATGCCACACCATCCCATAGCCTGGGTGACTCTGCCCTGGCCAAAGCTCCCAGATGCAAGAAAGGATACAGCATGTCTTGCAGGGGTGACTGGGCTGAGGAGCCTCTGGGGGAAAGGCCTTCCAAGACCTGTAGGGTCTGGGCTATGCTATGATCAGCTGGGAGGCCCATGCTCTGGACCTGAGGGGAGAAAAAGGCAGAGAAGACAGGTCTCCCAGAGCCCACTCCACACAGGCCCTCTCTACCCTCCACCCCTTGTATCCACCACCTCCATTGGCTGCTGTGGCCAGAACTCCCACCCTCCACACAGAAGATAGTGTGGAGGGTCTAACCTCAGAATGGCTACATGGCATCCCCTTCCTACCCACCTGCAATAAGAAGCCATGCAGAGCCCGGAGTGTGCTGTTCGAGAGGGTAGAGAGGTCAGCCAAAGCTGCGCTTCGCAGAACAAGATCCACCTCTTCATGAGAGAGGATGCTTCTACTCTGGAACCGCACAAACTGGTCCAGGGAGAGAAACCCCCAAACATGCAGTGATTCAGCATCTCCATTCAGACATTTCCTGTGCCCCTGCTGTGCTCTGCACTGGGCTGAGGACACAGATCTGTAACCAACAGCACCCTGCCTTCAAAGAGCTCAGAGCTGGTGGACTGGAGCAGGGCTCTGTCATGGGAAAGTGGGATAAATGAGGCAGACTGCAAGACCCTGAGTTAGTTGGTCCTGCTGCACCCTTCGGTACATTCCTCGCCTGCCCCTTGGCCTTGTACCACACACTCATTGTCAAAATGGACCATGTGTGGTTACCCAAACACACTGCCATGTGCTTGTAGCCTGTTCTCACTTCACTACCTGGATTACATTTCCTCCCCTTTGCCTATTAACCATTCAAGCCTCAGCTAAAATGTTACTTTCACTGATGAATGTTCTTTCATTGTAGTAAAGACAGGTACTGAGTGCTCACTACATTCTTATTCACCTCTCCCTCCCAGCTCTGGCAAAAGTACTTACTCTCTTCTCTGTGCTCCCCCACCAAGCACTGATTTATTCATTGATTCACTTCACTATCACAGACTCCCTGCTTTGTTGTTTATTCAGTGGGCACTTACTGCATGCCAGGCACTTAGCATATCTTCTACTCTATCATTTATACCATCACATCTTAACTATAGTGTCCTTGTCTCTCTCCTTTTCTAGACTGAAAGATCCTTAAAGGCAGGGCATTTCGCTCATCAGCGTCTTTGGTACCTAGCAGGCAGGCTAGGCTCTGGTCAATGTTTCATGAATGAGTGAATGAAAGTGTCTGGCTCTTTTGGGGTGAGGAGATGTGGGCATTTAGAGGAGTTCTCTGAGCAGACCTCTTGTAGGGTGAAGGCTTGCCCAGCCCCTCTAACTTCAAGGATTAGGGTTACCTAAAGTAAGGTGTGCCTGGCCTCCACAGGACCACCCAGCTCATGACATTCTTCAGACCACAAGACCATCCTTTTCATACTTACCAGGGTCATGAGCCTCAAGATCTCTGGTCTGAGGAAGGAGCTGCCTCCGGCATCCAGGAAGGTAAACAGCAAAAACCGATTCCAGGGCTGGGAAGCCACGTGGAGTGCTAAAGGAAACACCAGTCACCCTGGATTGTTACTGCTGCTTTTCCAAAGGCTTTGGAACATTACTAAGGAGGACTTTCTCCTATTGGCTCAAAATGGGCCGCTCAGCTAGAGGCAGGGCATTGGACGAGCTGACCCCAGGAAGTTTCTTTCTTCCCTGGGATTCTGTCCACCTATGCTGCCTGACTCAGGAAGACCACACATCCCATATTGTAGGAAGCAGGCAACAGGAAGTGCTCTGCCACTTAAGAGTTTTGTGACGGTGATTGGGTAAGTTGCTTGACCTCTCTGAACCTCAATGTCCTCATCTGTATACTGGGCAAAACTGCCCTTGCAGAGTTAAAAGAATTTTTAAAAAATGAATGCAAATTTCTGATCAGAGGATGGCAGTCTGGGTCAGGTGGCAGGAGCTGGCACCATCTCATTTCCCCCATGGGAACATTAGAGAATAGGGAGGGATTCTACCGATGTCTGGGCTCCTGGCATGCAGATAGTCAAGCAAGGCCTCCAGGCAGCCAACACAGGCATGGGACAATAGAGGATCCTTCTGCAAGAAAACAACAAAAACAAAAACCATAGGTTTTGCTATCAATGGATTTTGATGCCAAATAAGAAAAAAAATTTGGTTTTCAGAATGATTTGGATTTCATAATTTCAGATTGGGACTGCGGCCCTGTAGATAATGAAGAAATGTTTGTTGGTTTCATCTCTCATGTACACATACAGCACAGTGCTTATACTGATGATTTACCTACATTTAAGACACTGTTTTGTTTCAGGAAAGGAGATGGGCCCTGGGTCCCACTAAGAGATTCACAGATTACAGACTCTGTAAGAGCCTCATAGTTTATCTAAGACAGTGGGTTTCGACCTTTTTTTTACAAAAAGCAGCTGAACCTTTCATCAAACAAAATTTTATGCTCTAATAAGCATATGAAAAGATCTCATTATCATTAGTCATTAGGGAAATGCAAATTAAAACCACCAAGAGCTATCACTGCTCACTCACCAATAGCTACAATTAAAAAGACACAGCCCTTCTACCATAAGAGGATACAGCAAGAACTCAGTGATCTGGAAGAGGGCCCTCGCCTGACCCTGCTTGGCACTCTGGTCTTGGACTTCCAGCCTCTCTAACTGTGAGAAATAAATTAACTATTATTTATAAGCTCTGCCCACCCACACACAGGAAAAAAAACCCTGACAATATCAAGTGTTGACCAGAATGTGGAGCAACTGGAACTCTCATATACGTCTCTTGGGAAGTAAAATGGTGCAGGCATTTCGGAAAATAGTTTGATGATTTCTTATAAATATACACTTAACATATGTGGTAGACAGAATTTTAAGATGGTTCCATGACCTCTACTCCCAGATGTTACTCTTGTGATTATGTCACATCATAAAGCCAAGGGAAATTGTTTGGGTGGGCCTGATCTAATCACACCATTCCTTTGAAAGCAGTTTTCTTTGGCTGGTGGCAGAAGAACTAGAGATTGGAAGAGTGAGAAGGATTCAACATGCACTGCTGGTTTGAAGATGGAGGAGCCATGTGAGAAAGAATGTGGGCAACCTTAAAGAGCTGAAAGAGGCCCCTGAGGAAAAAGGTGATTCTTTCCCATATACCCCAATAAGTACCTAGCCTAGCAAACACCTCAATTTCAGCCTTGTGAGGGCCCTAAGCGAAGAACCTGGTCGAGCTTACCCAGACTTCTGACATAGAGAACTGTGAGATAATAAATGTGTGTTGTGTTAAGCCATTAAGTTTGTGGTAGCTTGTTACACAGCAATAGAAAAATAACATCATTTGACCTAGCAATCCCACTCCTAAGTATTTACCCAAGAGAAATAAAAACATATCCACACAAAGACCTGTACTAGTATTAAGGGCAACTTAATTCATAATAGCCAAAAATCTGGAAGTCCCAAATACTTATCAATAGGTCAATGAATAAACAAATTGTGGCATAGCCATATAATAGACTACTACTCACCAATAAGAAGAAATAAACACAACAATATAAATCTCCAAAGCATTAAGCTAAGAAGCTAAATATACAATACCACATTTTTTATTATTTCATTTATATGAAATTCTAGAAATGGTAAAACTATAGTGACAGAAAGCATATCAGTGTTTGCCAAGGGTCAAGGATAGGGAGAGGGGATTAACTTCAAAGAGGCACAAGAAAACTTTTTGGGTTGATAAAAATATTCCATATCATGAGAATCAGAACTCATCTAATTCTACACTTAAAATCGGTGAATTTTATTGCATGTAAGAAATCTCAATAAAACTGATGTTTTGACAAAAGATGTTTATAATATAAAAAGTGATTGTTTTTAAATGTAAAAACAAACTAACAAAAAAATCCTATGCTCTCGTGCTATTCTTTAGAAGGCAGCAGCCTGGTGGTTAAGGGTATGGGGCAGACTTGGGTTTGAATCCTTACTTAGTCACTTACCATCTGTGTGACCCTGGCCAAGGTAACTTAACCTTGTTGAGTGGGAATAAAAAGATTACCTGAGTTGCTGAGAGGGTTAGATGAGCAATGGATATAGTGTTTAACCAGTGCTTGGCACAGAGTAAACGCTCAATAAATGGTAAATATCTTAGGAAATGCATAACGAAGAAACATACTCCTCTCTTTAACAAGCCCTGAGTCTCCTTCATAGAACCCCTAAGGCCTCCAAGGCATACAGCTTGAAGTCATTGAGCTAACCCAGTCACCTCATTTTATGGCTGAGAAAATGAGGCCCAGAGAGAAAATATTTGACCTGAGGACACCCGGGACAACTGGGTAGTAAGTTGCAAGTCTAGAACCAAACCTAAGCATTGTTTTTTGTTTGTTTAATACATATATACATATATATAAAAGGAGCCACTTTAAAATGGAGTCAGAGCTGCCACCCCAGAGGAACTGCCTTACAAGTCTTATGCCTCAAACTTTTGGAATGTTAAAATATGGCAAAATAACCTTTGGACTGGGTCCAAAGCAACACTGTGTCCCTAAGAACTGTCTGCAAAAATAACAGGACAGCAGATATTATGACTAGTGGACTGATGGCTACCTGACTGAAAACTAAAAACGTTGTTTAGAATTAGCATAACTATGTTAGCTTATTGTACCAATAGAAATGCCTTCCCTTCCCTCTATTGATGTGACTGTTCTCCTTCCCTTTCTCATAAATACCCCTCTCCTTTGTCTCCAATCAGGACACTATTTGGGTTTCTGCTTGAATCAGTGCTTCTCGAATAGCTATTCTTTTTTGATCTCAAATAAATGTTTGTTGCTTCTCGCTTTGAAAGGCCTTTTATTTAGGTTAACAGCTTTGTACCCTTTCTCCTCCCACCTAAAATTAACTCTTAACCAGTGGACACTTTTGGCCTCTTGCTAGGTATGCAAGATCAAACGGCATGAGCCAGCACACCTCAGCTTTACCACCTGGTGAGGAACTGTGGCCCTAGTGCCACTCTCTGACCCTGTATCTTATTATCCCACACAACCAGCAAAGACCCCCTAGATGGTGGGTGAAGAGCTGGGGCCACTCGGAATCAAGAAAACCAGGGACTACCATTCAGGTAACAATGGCTCCTGTTCACAAGATGTACTTCTTGGGACACTGAAAGAACATGGCTTTTGAAGCCAAAAGATTTAGGTTTGAATTCTAACCTCAAAGTGTGTGACCTTAGGCAAGTTACTTAACATCTCCGGGACTCTGTTTCCTTGTCTATGAAACTGAGATGACAATTTCTACTTTACAGAGTTGTGATGAATACATAACATGTCACTCGGTAAATGTCATCTCCCTGTCCTCCCCACCGCCTACTTTCCTAGACCCTGACATTGACATCTGCTCTTGTAGGAATGATTTTTGCACTCAAAGCCTCAAGACTTACAAAACCAATTAGCCCCTGATTGCCAATCTGGTAACACATTCTACTCCCACTGCCATCAGAAAGCCCAAGCTGAGCACAAAGGGTATCTGTCTCTTTCCTGCTCAGGCCTACTCTACTCCTCCTCCGAGACTCCCCAGGGATGGAGCCGCTGGACTGGAAGCAGAGGAGTAAGTGGAAAGA
>NW_006440626.1:3050114-3050516 GCF_000325575.1 Pteropus alecto
CTGGTTAGAAAAATAGAAAGCAAAACCAAGCAGTCCAGAGAGCCTCATTCTGAACCTCCAGGTGCTGGGCCAGATGAAGACACGGGGCTGCTCTGAGCAGGCGAAGCCGCTGTGTCCCTTCAAACCTGATACTTGTCAACACCTGTTTTGCTGTGTCCCTTCAAACCTGATACTTGTCAACACCTGTTTAATACATACTTAAAGGTGTGGCTGAGCACTGGGGCAGTGGACAGAGGAAGCAGACTTTGGAAGCACCTATTTCTCTTCATTTAGTACATGCCACTCAACCAGTCCAAAACTCTGCAATCCCACCCTCCTCCAGAGATGGGAACCACCCGCTGTCATTCCAGAGCTTCCTCACATTTCCTCTCCCAGAATAACACTCACCTCTGCCCCTATCTA
>NW_006440626.1:3050584-3059973 GCF_000325575.1 Pteropus alecto
AAGAGTGACTAGATCAACTGATGACTCTGCAAGGAGAAACACACTCAGCTCAGCCTCTGTAGCAGACTCTCACTTGAACCCATTGTCTGCACAGACAGTAAGGATTAGTCTACACTCAGCCAAGGGGTAGGCTTACCAGAAGGTGGGGCAAGGAGTCCTGGGGTTTTCCAGCTCTGCTGGTGACTGGGGTGAGTACATTTAATTCTGAGATGAGGTTGTTGGAAGGCCATTGTGTCCATATATATTGCAACAGCCATTTTCTCCCATGACTTAACCAATAACATGGAAGTTTTGATTTTCATCTGATTTGTGTCTACTACCTAAATAATTTCAAATTGGGAGATGGTGGGATACAAGACTGGCGTACTACTCACTGGCCCTCTAAGCCCAATCAGGGGTCTCACCTTCTGCCCCAAACAGTTTATCCGGTATTTTCTTCTAAACACACACAATTCCTGGAGTTCTAGTCAGTACAGTGTTTTGTTGTTGTTGTTGTTGTTAATTACATCCCTAGGGCTGTTTGTGCCTCTGACAAAATGGACCACTACCCGGCTCTGCCCAGAACCTCTGGGAGATGGTTTGAGAACTTCGTTTGCCCTGCTCTTCCTCCACTTCTTCCCAGCAAATCCTTAACTTTTTTTTTTTTAATCCTTTACTTCTAATCCTAAATCTCTTCACAAGTTCTGTGACCCTGTAGCAGTCACATGACCTCTTTGAACTAGTGTTATAGCTGGCTTGTGTGAGAACCACTTGAGATCATAGATACGAGAGGGCTTTGGAAACTGAAAAGTGCTAACTGTGTATTTGCTGGCATTGCTATTTTTAATTCTACTTCTAGCCTCTTTCTCCTCAGTGACCTGGGTCTATCTTTCCACAGTGTACTCCTGGTCCTCTGGTGCATGAGCATCCCCTCTCCCTAAAATGGAATCCCAGTGCTGGAAGAAACCATAAGGGTAACCTACACCAGTGCCCATCCCACCCTCTAGCAGGAGTTCTTGCTGGGGACACCTAGTTTTTGCTTGAAAGCCCCCAGCCAACAAGACTCCTCTCCAGTCCTCCCATTCCGCCGTTAGTCCTGACCATGAGAAAGAGTCTCCTCCTGTCTTCCTGTAGCTCCACCCACTGCCCTAAGTCTTTATCTTCAGACAAACCCAGAATGAACCACCTTCTTTTCTGCTCTGGAGATGCAGATTTACAGTCCTGTAGCCCTTTTAGAACTAAGCAGAAGGGAAGTATGCCCCTGGCTCCTCCTTACTCCCATGCCACCCAAATCTCTCCAGTGACCACAGCCCTTCTTGGGATCTCTCCCCTGCCATGGACCTGTCCTCTTCCCACTACATGACCCAGCATAGTGAACCTTATACATTTTCTCCATCCTTATTTCAACCAAAATTTCTCTGCACTGTGCTCCATTCCTAGGATAACAAAGGCTGTTCTCATAGGCCCAAATAGCTTAATGCTAAGACTTATTTTGCAGATAGAGAAAATGAGGATCAATAAGAGGAAGTGACTTGCTAAACTCCTTCAGAGTTAGCGGCCAGGCGGGGGCTACAATACAGATCTGTGTGACTCTGGCCAGTGCGCTTACAACGTTCTGGAGATGGATGGTGTGGTGTTTGCACAACAATGTGAATGTTGTGCACAGATGTGCTCGCAGGACACGACTCAGCAACCACACGGCCAGCACAGGGCCCACTCCTGGAGCATCCTCTATCTCCTTACACTTCCTAACTTCCCCGACTCTGTGCACAGGCCCAGTGGAGATCAATCCTTGAACACAACCTCCCACAATCAACAGCCACATCACAGTCATGCAGTCATTATTTGGGCACCGAGGTGGGACTCTAGTCACAGTCCCACCTCTCCCCCAAGGAATATCTGCAACTCCTCTCCCTCATTTGCTGGCTCCTTCCTACCTCCCTCTTCATACTCCGTAAGTATTTTGCCATTAGATACCCCATAAGTACTTTGCCATCAGAACAGGCCATATGGATCTGTGACTGTCTGTCTTGAGCAAGCTGCACAGGGCAGGAAAAGAGAGTCTAACTAAAACAGCATAAACATCTGGGGCCTTGGTCATCCTACAGCGACCAGCTCATATTTGAAAATAATAGACACAAACTCCTTGAAAGAGAGAAGAATTAAGGGTAGGAAACAGGCCACAAGGCCAGGGATAGGAAATTAATCCATATCAGAGATTGAAATGGTGCTGCTGTCCAGATCTGTAACATCTCTGCCCTTAGGGACCTAGGGCAAGTCACTTGATTTTTCCAGCCCAGCTCAAGCATCTCCCCCAGCAAGCCTTCTCTGACAGTCAGCCTGACTCTTATCTTATACCAACCTAATGGTTACATCCTGTGCTCCCACAATGCAGTGCTTCCCTTTAGCCCAGCACTTACCACACTATGTTACCACCTCCTGTCTACAAGGCATCATTCTCCTCCTAACTGTTAACTTCCCAAAGGCGGGCACCTGATTTATCTCCACGCCCCCACCACCCTTCACAGTATGTGATTCTGGAAAAACAATGATTTCTAAGAATCCTCTAAGCTCTAATACACAAACCCCTCTAAGGTGGACATCTACTGCTTTTGTTTGCCCAGGATCCATTCCTCTTTCTTGAAACAGTTTTTTTTGTTTGTTTTTGTTTGTTTTGTGGAATCATCCCTCTCCCATGTTCAGACCGCATGGGTTATGAAGAGCTAGTTATGCTCCAGCCTCCAGGAAGAGGGCACTGACCCAAGCCAGGCCAATGAGACTCAATTCTGGGGACTACTAGGAAAGAGAAACCTTTCTGTTGGTCATCCTGCCATCCCATGACAACAAAGCTGACAGAAGTGTAGAGCCAAGAGATGGAGACAGTTCTGATGACTGTCTGAGCCTCTGGGATCCAGCTGTGCCTGAAACCAGTACTGACCCTTGGCCTAATACTGAGATAATTTGAGTTTCATTTCTGTCACTGTGACTTTAAAAGCCCCAATCAATCCACCTTATAGGCCTTGACAGGCAGCCACCCCTTCCTGCTCTTGTCCTGGAAAAAGCAGGCTCCACTACCAGGGTTCCCCTCAGCAAGGGCTTTACCTGCACCAAGAGGTTCTGCAGTCCAATGACCAGAGACAGTACTTGTGATGTTCCCAGTGGTGCTAGGAGAATGTCCTCAGGGGCTGGTGGTGGCTGGGCCCCTGAGGGCACCAGGACCACCAGGGCAGAGGAAAAGCTTTGTTGCAGGGCTGTCCGCAGAAAGCATAAGATGGCAGCTGAAAGCAAGGAAGTCCTTACACCCAGTTCCTGCCTTCTTCCCCACCTGAACCCAGCTCTGTCACAGGGGAAGACAAGGAAATAATAACTGGGGTAATCGTGGACTGGTCTGGGAGCGGGGTTCCATCTCCGAATCCAGGGGAAAGCTCTTCTTTTACTGCTAGAGGTGCCTGGGCCCACACCTGAGAGCAGGGCAGCCTTTTTCTTCGGAAAGCTGAGGGCCTTCAACACTTGGTCCAGTTCCACGGACAGTGTCTGGTGAACCTGCCACAGAAGGGGGTAAAGGGATGACCTCATATTCTGGGAGCTTGGGTAGAAAATAACCTGCCCAATATCTCCTCTACCCACCCACCCACATATCCTAGCTGCATCCAGAAGGACAGAGGAGGCCATACAGAGTCTTCTGAGCCTCACCAGTCCTGGATTCTGGAACGTGAGGAGGAAAAATCAAGCTTTTACCTGGAGAACCCTGCTTCTTCCAAATCTCCCCCATCCTCAAGAACCTCCTCCACCAGGGAGCCTTCCCTAGCTTCATCTGTGGTTCCATCCTTCCCTGAGCCCACCATCCACCTAACTTAGATCTGGAGTCAGATAGCCTGGAATCAAAATCCTGGCTCTGCCACTGGCCAGCTGTTTCGCCGTGGGCAAGTCAATGCACTGCCTTACTTCTTTCATCTATAAAATGGGGACAATGCCACCTGCTTTCACTCCCGCCAGAGCTATCATGATGAACAGCTGAGGAGCAGCCCTGGTGAATGTGCTCCTTTAATGTCAAAGCAACGGCCAACGGAGGGTTTAGTAGAGGTGGCCAGATTCAAAGCTATGAGCCTGCTTTGCTCTCCTTGCCCAGAACAAAAGCTGCCCACAGGCAGGAACTACTTATCCTCTGCTTGGACCTATCACAGTCTGGCACAAAGCAGTTCCTCAAAAATGCTTGTTGGCTGGTGAAATCAATAGGTTCTAGGCAGAAGAACCAACTTGCACAAAGGCAGGGAGATGCAATACTAATATGAGATGTTAACAGAGGAAACTGTGGGGGTTAGATGGGAACTCCCTGTGCTATCTGCTCAATTTTTCTGTAAATCTAAAACTGTCCTAAAAATAAAGCCTACTAAAAATCAATCTAGCAATCAAAACTATGCAATCAAGCAAACAAACAAAGGTGTGGAGGTGTGAAAGAGCACAGCTGACTGGGAGAACAGCAAACATTTGGTCAGAGGACAGAAAAGGAGGTGGAATGGTGGAAAGTAAGGCTACAGAGGGGCCAAGTAAGAAGGGTCTCAGCAGCATGTGGAGAACAAAAACCCAAAAGAGTTTGGGGCAGAGGGGAAGTGTGGACAGACTGGCTGCAGAAACAGGTGATGTGGAGGAAGCGAGAGGTCAGGGGCCAGGAGACTGAATAGGCCACGGTCGTGGAGAAGATAAACAATCAGGCCTGAGCTGGGGCAGTGGGAGGACTTAGGGTGGATGTAGTTAGGTCATTGATTAGGTATGAGCTGAGGGCCAGGGCAGAACCAAGAACATGGTGCAGGCTTTCACCTGGGCAGGCGACTGCAGGGGTATGGATGGGTTCGACAGCCTCACAAAGACCAGCAGGAAAAGTTCCTGTCCCAAATCAATTCCATGGGCAATGACTTGCAAATCTGCTATGGCATAGATTTGCCACAGCTTGCTGCTATTCTAAAGGCTTAACTTTAAAACTAACTTCACTTCTACACAAATGAGTGTGTGCCTAGCACTAGACTGGCACAGGGCTGGACACAGGGTAAGGATACCACGAAGGCTAGGAGATGGTGTCTGTTCACAAGGAGCAGTCAAGCCTTAGGCAGGAGACACCCGAATGTGAAACAGCCCACAGAAATGCCTATGCCGGGCACTGTGATGACAAGTCCTATAGGCTGAGGAACTGAGAGGAAAGGAGGGGCTCTGTGGATACGTCCACTGCTCCCTTGTTCCCTGCGTCACCTTCTCGAACAATCACAATGACAGCTTGCACATGTGGGACACTTCACAGCTTGCCACCCAGCACTTCAAGGGCACAGCCAGGATTCCGCCTCCTTGTCAGTCTGACAGTCCACTCCCGCATTCAAGCCACAAAGAACCTCGCCACTCCCCCAATATATACACCATGTCCTAAAGTTGCACAGTTTCATGCCTTTGCTCATGTTCTCTTAATCTTGAATGTCTTTTCCCACTATCTTTGCCTACAAACACAAGTTCCCCAAGTGTGGGGTACATGCTGTATTCATTTTTTATTCCCTTGAGTTAGACTGCGGCCTGGCATGTAGGTGATCTACGTGTGCTAAACAGATTAATGTAAACCGACTGGATGTTTTCTTCATTTTGTAGGCAAGAAAACTGAAGCTCAGAAAGTTAAATACTTTGCCAAGATTACACAGCTAATAAGTCAGAGCTGGGACCAGAACTCAAGATCTTTATCATTCCTTTGCATGCCACCCCATGCCCCAAAGCCATGGGGTTAGAGACTAACCTGCAGACTGCCATCGTGCTGCTGGGCAGAGAAGGAGGCTGTGAGCAGCCAGGCAGAGCAGAGGAGCGTGGTCTTGGGAGAGCCCTCCTCAGTCCAGGTGAGGGCCAGCATCTTCTCCAGAAGCTCTATCAAAGCCGTGCTGCTCAGGAGCACTGCAGCAGCTATAGAGAATCCAGGCAGGGCCAGGGCCACATGAGTTATATAGGAGCCCCAGGTCAGTGACACCATGATGGTTAGTTAGCACCCAGTGGGGGCTTCACACACACGGTGAATGAACTCAGAGATCAGTTTGAGGCTCTAAAGGTCCTAGCTTCATTCCAAAACCACTAGTTGTCAGAACCAGAAAGGACCTTACGTCTATCTGGTCCAGCCACATCCCCCCTTATTTATTCTTTTAAGATGGAAAAATTGCGGGCAGCAGGACCACAGACACTGCCCAGAAACCTTCCCCTTCACTATCCCGGCCTGGGCCCCAGCACCTCTTTTCTGACTGCCCGGCGTGGTCTGATGAAGGCTCCAATACAGGAAATTGAAGGAGGGCTGCAGGATGTCCACGTCAGTGGGGCTGCATTTCCCACACAGCTTGCTCACTGCAAGAGACGAGCATCCCCAGGCACCCATCATGCAGCACTCCATGGCTTTAACCCACACTAGCACTCACACTTCTCACAGATAATGGCTCTCAACTGACTAATTTCAGATTTCAGTCTTGGGGATGAAGCACAAACTGTCCCCGGTATTACAGCCAATGGTAAGAAACACAGTGACATACCTCAAGGCATGTTCACATTCTCTATGTGAACAAACACCCAGCAAGCAGCCACAGGCGCTTGTTAGAGCAGGCTGCACAGGTTTAGGTGGTCAAATGGCACCCTGTAACAGAGCTCCTGCCAAAGCAGACTCCAGGTTGGAGGGTCTGCAAAGGTCATCTAGGCCAACCCGCCACCTGTAGCATTCTCCCAGCAATGGGACACCAACTACCTTCCCAAGGGAGCTCTGTAACCATTCACATGCAGTTCCCAGAACTTGCCATACTCCATCTCTCACATCACCCCCACCTGGCTAACTCTTTAACTCCTATTCAGCAATCAAGATTCTGCTCAAAGTTCACCTCCTCCATGAAGCCTTTCTTAACTTATCAAGGCAAGATGAGATGCCGCCCCATGCTCTCCCAGCCCTCATCAGAGCAGTTCCTACACTGTAAAGTGGACTTCTATAGAACACATCCCTTTCCTTCTGGGAATTGCCACTCCTTGTTCTCCTGTCTCCAGGACCCAATATAAAACCTACCTAAGTTTCCATTCATTCTTTTGGCAGCCACATCACACTTAACTTCTAAATGGCTTGTGGTCAACAGGACAATCAGCCCCCCACCCCCTCAAAAACCCACACCCTCACCACTGAACTACAGTCCTCTACCACCAAAAGCTCTCAAATAAAAGTACTTGGGGATATATGTAAACGTATACAACACTTCACATGTATATTTCAGCCTTGCTCCCAGCTGAATGTCACCCTTGACCTGAAAGGCCAGCAATGACGAGCATCAACTTGGGCTGGAGGTCCTTTCTGAACCTGACACTGATCTTCTCACGAGACGGTCTGGGCTCTAGACCAGGGAAGAACCACCCTCACTGAGGCCAGAGGACCTCAGGCAATGAGCACACATCATTTCTCCTATTAATTTCAACCTTTCCTCAACAAATCTTCCTGAGGGTGCTGCCTATGAACTGGCAACTGCATTAATGAGCAGTGGAAGATCCTAGTGAAGTTCGGACTGTGGGTAGAAAAGAAGCCTCGGGAACTGGATCATCAGATCCTGAGTCAGCTGTGGAGCAGTGTAGAGAACTGAACTTGTACCAGCAAAAATGAATCTACATGGATAGTATCCATTGAAGGCCTACTGTGTGCCAAGTAGTGTGTGGCATTCTACATCTACGGTTATTCTTATCTCAACCCTAAATCAGGGAAGTACTATTATTTTATCGAACCTGAGGTTCATAGAGGCTAGGTGACTGTCCCAGGTCACATAGCTAGGGACTAAGCTAAGAACAAACCCAGGCCTTCCCAATTCCAGAGCTTGTGTTTACCACATAATTTTATACATACACACACACTCACACACACACAATTTGTATGTATGTATTTTTGGTCTCCCGGACAAGCAGAGATAGATCTGAAAGCTCCCTTAGCAAGAAGCCCACAGGAACAGACCGACCCAGTAGCCTCTTCTAAAGGGATGGAAGGATGGAAGAAAGGAGCACCCACAGAATGCCAAGCCCCAGGCCCTCAGTCACTGTCCCAAGCAGCCGGCACCTTGGTGAAGGAGCTTCATGGCCATGCTGTCCAGTTCTCGCTCCGACTCGTTCCTCAGCTGCACTAAAGAGAGAAGGCTCAGCAGCAATGGCAGGTTCCCCGAGGCTGTGAGGAACAAGGAGGGCAGGTGAGGGGGCTTGATGCTCAGATCACCTCAGGGTCAGAGAGACACCCATCCAGCTGTGAATGGTTTGCTGGAATTTACTACTACTTCCTGCCTTATTCCTTCTTCATTAGGGACAGTGGCAACTGACATACTGTGTGCCGACTCTTTGTTGGATACCAGGAATTCAATATTTCACTTAATCGCCTTAAAATCATGTGAAACGAGGATTGTTATTCCTATTTTGCAGTAAAGAAAATGGAGGCCCAGAAACGCTGAGTTACTTCTTCAAGGTCCCATAGCCAATAAGTGGCAGGGCCAGAACTTAACCTCAAATCTGAATTCAACGCCCACAGTCTTTCCACTACGTGTTTCTGCAAAATCTCATGACTCTTAAACACTATTACCAGTTAGATGTGGCTTATCCTTCTCTGCAAAGGAAAGACTTGGTTCCTCCAGACACCCTTAAATCTATCTCCAAACCCCCGCCCTCAGTCAGCACTGGATCAAGTGCCACAGCTTTACTCCCACTTCCTCTTAATTGCTTAGAAATTTAAGAATTCACTTTTCTAAAAATAAGAAAAGACAAACCAATCCCAACCTTTTCAGTGTCTTTATACCAAAAAAGAAGCTTAATGTACCAAACATTAAGCTTCCTTGACTCCAGGAAGTCCCATTCCAGGTTTGGAAACTACCCTTCTGGATCTCACTCGGAGCTTCTAATACATCACAGCCCCACCCCCTCCCAGGCCCCTGCTGGCTGCTGTTCCCTCCCTGGCCTCTCTTACATTTCCTGCTTTCTTCTTCCCGAATGGTGGCTGCCATTCTTGTGACAAACAGCTCTGAGCACATGCCATGTAGGGTGGGGACACACACACGCCACACCCACCCATGCTAAACAGAGACATTAAACATAAAAACACTTACACCACACACACACACACACACACACACACACACACACACATACCCCAAATTAAATATGTTGAGCAACTACTTTCCTATGAGAGGAAGGAGGTAAAATTTATTAGCTTAATGCCACACTGGCATGACTTATCTTTTGTAGAGAAAACTTTGATTCTCTCTCCTAGAGCAGACCTCATTAGGGCAGAGATGCCCACTCCTTACTGACCTTTAAGTCAAAATATACCCCCAGCAGCTGCAGACTGACCTTCTGATGGGGAGGCCCCATGTTCCACCAACAGATGCTGCAGGATCAGC
>NW_006440626.1:3060011-3084244 GCF_000325575.1 Pteropus alecto
ATTCCTTCTCAAAAAGGTCCTCAGGACCACCAGTACCTTGTGGGCTATGTCCACTGGGCTGGAATAGATGAGGTCCTGAGAAAGAGAGAAGAAAGCCAGAGCTCAAAGGGCATCACAATTGGGGACAGGTAGACAGTCAAGAAGAGAGGGGCCAGAAAAGGGTCCAGGATGATAGTGTCACAGAACCTGGGGAAGGAAGTGCTCATTTACTCAGCACCTATTATGTACTACTATCCTGTTCATTGTACATAGGTCCATTCTAAGCAAAAGGAAACAAAGGCTCAGAGAGATGACACGATGTGCCAACAGTTACATAAGCTAGTAAGTGGCGCAGCTAGAATTTGAATGCAGGTCTACTAACCAAGCCCAAAGTTCTTTCTACTTTCCAGGATGCCTCTCATGCAAATGGAAGTATCAGGGTCAAGAAGAGGTCATTTCAGGACAGCTGACCTGAATGGCCTTAAGGGAGGAGAAGGGGGATGGGGATGCCACATGGCAGGGAGGGGATGGGCTAGGACAAGAAGTGAAGACCAGGTCAGGCCCTTTCTCTGCCATGGCATCTATTTCTGCCCAAGCTATAAAGGCCTTGGGTTCACAAGGTGGGAAAGGACATCGTATTTTATTCGCTTTCAAAATTATTTTAATGAGTGTATGTTAAAAGCAAAGCCAGTCAGAAGTTGCACCACAGGCTATTCCACTGATATAGCTCTGGCACCTACCAGCCTGAACAAGCCAATTCCTTTGGACAGGCTGATGTGCTGGGCCAGTTAGGGCTCGGCGCTATGAATCCAAGGTCACATACAGACTCCCTTTACAGGGAGGATAGCTCTTGACACACAAGAGAGATATGGCTACAGGGCACCCGACCAGATAACTCCAGATGTGCTGATCACTGGGTAGCACAGGGATGTCTGGCCTTGGCTCCTCCACAGCTGCCAGAGTAACAAGTATAATATCGATAGCAACCATCTCATTAGGGTCTAATAATGTCAGGTACTGTGCTGTGTTTGAACAGTAGCTGTATGTTTATTTATACATTATCTGTGTCTTCATAATAACTCTTCCAGGTAGGTGTCAACCCAATTTTTCAAATTAGGAAACAGGTAGACTTAGTAGTTTGCCTATCAAGAAAGCAGTGGCATTGTAACTTTATGAGTTAATGATGGGCAGAAATGATATCGGCTCCATCTGTGTCACCTTATAGGACTAATGTAGGGAGGAGGCAAGAGAACTAGATATTAAATCAAGCTATATTCACAGGGCAGTGAGAGTCTGAGGTCTGGGTAGAAGACATCTAGAGGACCCAGGAGTGAGCCTAGAGGGGCTTAGACTCTCCTACCGCTCCCACAGCCGATATCATAACCTGAGATTTGTTTCTAGCCTCACTATTCTGATTCTCTCCCTTCGGTGATGCTTTATAAGTCTCTACAAGGTGACAGAGATGAAACAAGTATCCATGACTTCCTCAAGGGTAAGAACTGACCAATCATATATGAATTATCCTTGTATCTCCAATGCTTAGTGTCTGCTAAATACCAAATAAATGTATGATAAATGAAAAAGTGAGTGACTGAATTCAATGCCTCTAAAAATCTGTTCTTCCTTGTCTTTCTCCAACCTGATCTCCTGTGACATACCAGACCAGTCACTGTCCCTGAATTACAATAAGCACCTTCAAGCTGCTGTTAACGGCCTGGCAACACTTTCGGTTGTCAAGTCCTTTGAGAATCAGCATATATGACAACTTTTCTGTCCTCCCTGCCACCCAAGCACTCTCTCTGACCTTTACTGCCACAGTTAGTACAGTTGTTAGTGGCTTGCTGTGTCTGATTCCCTCACCAGCCTGTGGGGCAGGGACTAGGTCCAATTCTTCCCTGTATCCTATGAAATATAATATAAACAGAGCCACTTAAAATGGAGTCGGAATTGCCATCCCAGAGGAACTGCCTTGTACACCTTACTCCTCAAACTTTTAGAATGTTAAAACTGGGAAAAATAACCTTTAGACAGGCCCTAAAGCAGCACAGAATTCCAAACAAGTGTTTGCAAAGATAACAGGAAAGCAGACCTAAAGACTAAAACTGAAAGAGACATTCTTTAGAATTAGCATCACTATGTTAGCTTATTTACATTTAGAGAAATTCCTTTCTTAGCTTACTAACACCCATAGAAATTCTTTCCTTCTACTCAAGTAACTGCTCCCCTTCCCCTTCTCATAAATACCCCTTGCCTTTATCTCCTAATTGGAACACTATATGGGTTTCTGCCTGAATCAGTGATTCCCAATAGTTATTTTTTTTTGGATCTCAATAAACACTTGCTACCTCTCACTTTAGCCTTTTAGTTTTAGGTTAACAATTTCTAGTACTCAAACCAACAGCTCTCCTGTTAGATGGAACACTGGACTGGATCGAGGATAATATTTCTCTTGTTCTGAGAGCTCAGCTTACTGGAAAGAATATTAGAGAGTAAAAGTCTGGGTTTTAATCTTAACTCTTGTGACCTTGGGCAAATCTCTCTCAATCTATTTCTTCATCATTTAAAAGTTAAAAATAATAAGATACCATCATTATTATGTCTCTCAGAGGATCTGAGTTGTTTTTTTTTTTTTTTTTTTTAGAGAGAGACTTGGGTCTGTCCAGGCCCCTAATTCAATGAGTCAGCAAATGAAGTACCTACTATCTGTGAGGAACTGACCCTGAACACTTCATCTGGCAAAGAAAATCCACTATCTTACATTGCTACTCTTTCTGCTGTCCCATTTGCTTTCTTTCTCTTCTCTACACATAATGCTTGGTTTTTAATCCATTCCTTCCCCTTTTTCCCTCCTCCAAGGAAGCCAAAGCATGAATGTGGTTCCAATCAAGCCAACACATGAACTACCTCACAGGATGACAGAGTTCAGGGACAGGAAAGGAAGATTTAAGTTTGAGTGGGGAAACACAGTGTGTAAGTGAATATGGACAGATATTCCTAAGGATGTGACATATGTAACACGCAGGTGTTATTTCCACCACAAATCACGCCAATAAAGTCAGTCAATTGGGTTTGTTGATGAGAAGAACATCAAAGGAATCCCACTGTCTCTGATGAGCTGTGTCATTCTTCCTGGACTAGGGAGGAGGAGCCAAGTAGGTGAACTGGCAGTGTGCTGCAATTAGTTTGGGAGGTACCTAAGGATGTGATATATGTAACACGCAGGTGTTATTTCCACCACAAATCACTCCAATAAAGTCAGTCAATTGGGTTTGTTGATGAGAAGAACATCAAAGGAATCCCACTGTCTCTGATGAGCTGTGTCATTCTTCCTGGACTAGGGAGGAGGAGCCAAGTAGGTGAACTGGCAGTGTGCTGCAATTAGTTTGGGACCTGCCACTAATTAGAAATTGCTTACTAAATACAGTATCAAATGTACAAATAAATTTTTAAATAAGTAAATTACAACAGTTACCTCCATAATAATATTATTAATCTCATTAATTTGTTTCGTGTGCTTTCTCAAATGAAGAAAAAAAGGTGGAGTTAAAGTCAGTGTGTTAGAAACTGCAGACAACAGGCGGCCTACTTATCTGACATACCCGATAGGAATTATAAGATGTGTTACTTCATAGAAAAGCATTAGAATTTCTGACGATTCTGGATATGCCCAGGGGAGTGTGTTGTACCTATACCATTATCATGTTAGTCATGACAGAAAAGAGGCCGAGTCCTCTGCAGTCAGATATCACCATCTACATGCCCCAGGGTTCTCTTCTGACATTAAACCCTTCTTAGCAGATACTGTTTAAGAGGAGACAGGGAGGTGAGAGGGAATGGTGACTGAGATGAGCTTTTCATAGTTATATCCACTGGGGAGTAAAGGGCACATATCTCTCAGTGAGCAGACCTCCATTAGACTTAAGACAGCGTATAAATATACAGAAACCAGGCACCTGCCAGCCGAAAGGACCTCCTAGTCATATGGAAACAGCATCAAGTCCAGGTGGGCAGAAGCTGCTGCTGGTGTTCCTGACCTCAATAAAACAGCTCCCAGAGAGAGAGGGCTCATCATCTTTGAATGCAGAAATGAGCAAGTGGTCACCTACTAGCAAAATAAGCAGGATGCTGGGGCTGCTTCTGAGTATGTGGAACAGGGCTGCTAAGCTGGCAGGAAGGGTGGGCTGTCCAGCAGAGGGGACATCATCCAGCTCCTCACAGCTGCTCTCTTCCCAGGAGAACCAAAGTTCCAGGACACGGTACCCAAACCTACTCATCAGCTCTGGATATAGCAGGAAGAACCTGAGCAGGAGGGGGTGGTGGGTGTAGACGAGATGCAGGTCTGGGATGCCCTCTAGGAATTTTCTGATGGCACTGACCACAGCCTAGAGGCAAAGAAAGAAAGGGGCTAAATATACTTCGCAGAAGACCCAAGAGACCCCAACAAACATAGTCCAAAAATGACTGGCATCTCAGTACTCCAGGACACCTTCACTGGCTTGTCCCAGTGCCCTCTTGTGAGAAGACAATCCCACTGTGACAGTGGTTCTCAGCTGAGGATGATCTTGCTTCCCAGAGAACATTCAGAAATGTTTATAGACATTTTTTGATTGTCTTGATTGAGGGAGCATTACTGGCATCTAGTGGGAGAGAGAAGGCATACCACTAAATATCCTACAAAACACGGGACAGCCTCCCATAGAAAAGAATTATGCTATCAAAATGTTAATAGTGCCAAGGCTGAGAAACCCAGCCCTATAACCGTACTTACCACAGTGTGTTGTGATTGCCAACATTTGTGCCTACCTCCCACACTAGACTGGAGCTGCCTGAGGGTAGGGACTATGGCAGATAAATCTGTGCACCTGGCATAGCGCCTGGCACAGATGGCAAAAGGTGTGTTGAATCATTTATTAACTCTCAAGATCCCCTCTACCCCCATTGCACATACAACAAAGTTGAAATTATTTAATATGTTATTCTAAGAGTTTTATATAGTTTGGACGCTTTCACTTAGGTCTTTGATCCATTTTGAGTTAATTTTTGTGTATAACATGCGGTAATGGTCCAACTTCATTCTTTTGCATGTGGATATCCAGTTGTTCCAGTACCATTTGTTAAAAAGATTATTCTTTCTCTATTTAATGTTCTGGCATCCTTATCAAAAATCAATTGACCACACATACATGGGTTGATTTTTGGACTCTCAATTCTATTCCATTGATCCATATGTCTATCCTTATGCCAAAACCACACTGTCTTGATTACTGCAACTTTATAGTAAATTTTGAAATCAAGAAGTGTGAATCCTTTTTCTTTGGTCTTCTTCCTCAAGATTGTTTTGGCTATTTTAGGTCCCTTACATTTCCATGTGAATTTTAGAATCAGCTTATCCATTTCCATTAAAAAAAAAAAAGGTAACTGGGATTTTGATCAGGATTATGTCAAATCTATAGATCAGTTTGGGGAGTACTGCCATTTGAACACTATTAAGTCTTCTTTTCCAGCTTTATTGAGATGAAATATAACATTGTGTAACTTTATGGTATACAATATAAGGATTTGATATATGCATACATTGTGAAATGATTAACACAGTAAGTTTAGTTAATGTCTGTCACCTCACATAGTTTCACAATTTTTTCCTGTGATGAGAATTTTTAAGATTCACTCTTCTAGCAACTCTCAGATATACAAAATTGTTTTGTTAGCTATAGTCAATGTGTTGTATATTATATCCCCAAACTTATATATCTTATAACTATTAAGTCTTCTGATTGATGAACACAGAAGAATGTCTATTTAGGTCTTCTTTAATTTCTTTCAATGAAGTTTTGTAATTTTCAGAGCACAAGTCCTTGCATTCCTCTTGTTAAATTTTTTTCCTATGTATATTATTTATTGATGCTACTGTAAATGAAACTGTTTTCTTAATTTCATTTTTGAGCATGTTATTAGATGCTCAAAAAATACCCTTCTGGCTTCTCTCTACTGTCTCACATGACTTAGCAAATGCACAATAAACTAGACTTCCTTCCTTGAATGTACAGACTAAACAACTTCCCAAATCTTGTTCTACTCTCAGCCTGAAAATTCTCCCTGTACCTAATCTCTTCCAGGAAGCTTCTCCTAATACGACAATCTCTTTCCCCTTGTGATTTCGTAGTTCTAGGCCAGTCCTTCAGGCTCTAGAAGAGCACTCATTGTTGTTGTTGCCTGCCTTATAGGAGATCTTTTTTTCTCTCCCAGCAAACTGGTGCTCCCTCAGGATAGAGAACGTTTGATTTACCTCAACCCTGACAGGGCCCCACAAGGTACCTGGCACATATCAAGTGGTCAGTCCACATTGGATGAGTTGCTAAAATGTTGAAAAGCAAATTAAAAAAATCATTGTGCTTATTTGAGTAGTGTTTCAGGTCTTAGGAAATGCTGATCAAACTGGAGAGAAGTTACTAAAGTGAAAGAACTTCCAGGAATAGGTAGGGCCTGATACTCTGAAATGTCCATTTCCCCAGAAACATCCACATTTCAACTATTGGGGGTCCTCTCTCACACACACACCTAGAAGTTTCTTGTCATACTAGAAAACCCAGACTCTGTCAAAGACTACTAGTGTTGTATAAAAAGGACTCAGGAGCTACCTTAAATAGGTTCCCACTGGCCAAAGAAAGAACAATTTGAGCTTCAAAGGATAATAACTACTGTGGATTGAAACACATAAAATATTTTTAAATCCATGAGTTCATAACAATACTAAAAAAATCTCTTTGTTCACCTTTGGAGAAAGCTAGGCAACCAACTCATTTTTAAAAAAGAACTGGTAATTAAACAGAAAGAATCAAACATTCAACCTATGCTTCCTATACAATCATAGTAACCAAATAGTTGAGAAGTGTCTTTTTATGCAAGTATTCCAGTTGACAAAAACAAAAGAGAATGACAGAATTAGGATATTATTACTTTGCAGTCCCTAATGGATCAAGGCAATAACCACCTATGGCTGCTAATACCACAAAAAGAGAGACAATGGGACATTGTATAGCTAGATCTATCTCACTTGAAAACCCATGCACTTCCACTACACCTTCCTGCTTCCATTCAAATTAAACCAGGTCAGACGTGGTTCCATAGTGTAGCGGTTAGCACATCTGCTTTACACGCAGAAGGTCCTGGGTGCGTGCCCCAGTGGAGACACGGTCCACGTTCTACAGCCGTGCCACCTGAACAAGCCCAATGTATGATCTCCGAAGCTAAGCAAGGTCGGGTCTGGTTATACTTGGATGGGAGAAATTCCTGGATCCCGAGCTCATACTTTTTCAAGTACAACCAGGTTTTTCGACAGAGCAATATCACAGTTGCCCCAGCAGTAATCAAAAAAAAGGTAAAATTAATAGTCAGTGAAGGAAGAGTATCTTCAGGTTGAGGCTGAAGGGTCCATATCAAAGGAGTAGAGGCAATCTTCAATGAAAAAGGCGAGATATTCTGTGATGAGTCAGACTTAGTTCACGATCTTTAAGAGTTTTAAAAAAACTGGCAAGAGAAAATTTGTACCACACAAACACCATCAAAGCGATCTGATTAACAATGATCTTGGTCCCAGCAACCCACTTTGTTTGATAAACTGTTACCAGACGGCAATAGTTCACACCTTTCTCCTCCTGCACAAACCAGAGATGGTACTAAGAGCTTTGTGCAACAACGTGGATGGATATTGAAAGTGTTATGCTAAGTGAAAGAAATCGATGGAAAAGGACAATAACCATATGACTTCACTCATGTGCGAGATATTAAAAAAACAACAAAAAACAAAAAAACAAACAAAAAAAACTAAAAGACACAGACAACAGAATGGTGGTTACCAGAGAGAAAGTGGGGTTGGGGGAGGATGAAGAATGTAAAAGGGGTCAAATATATCGTGATGGAAGGAGACCAGGCTTCAGGTGGTGAATGTACCTGAGTATACAGATGTCATATTATAAGGTTATACACCTGAAATGTAATGTTATTAACCAATGTTACACCAATAAATTTAATTAAAAAACAAAAACAAAAGAACCTTGGGAGTTGGCCAAGTCTGAATTAGACTCCTGGTGCCTCCATTAATTAACTATGTGACCTAGACAAAGTAACTTTAACCCGTCTCAATTTTCTTATCTGTAAAATGGAAATAATTTCTGCCTCCCAGAACTGTTGAGAAAATTAGCTAAATTGCATAGGCTCTGTGTATGTCAGCATCCTATTCCCTTTCACTCCCCCAACACTTTCTCTGCCATCCCCCTTCTCTATACATATAACATCATGGTCTCCCAAAGAACTGTAATATTAAGAGGTGCAGGAAGAAGAAGAGCCCCAGGTGTTTTGGCCCATACCTCATTTAGTGCATTGTCTTTGTCCTGGCAGACTGCCAGCAGATATATGGAGGCTCTGAAGACCACAAGTGGAGGGCGCTCACCCTGGTCCTGCAGAGACAGGAGGAAGCTTTGCACAGCCACAAATAACTCTGCCTCTGAAACAAACCTGTTGACCAAAGAGAGTCTGAGTGAGAAAGCTGAGATGGCTGTCTGGCTTTGCCACATCCTCCTCTAGCCACTGTCATTCTGTCCCAGCATGTCCACCACCTAATGACACCTTGCTCAAAGAGCGTACCATATATACTTACAAAGCATTATCACATGCACAGCACATGGTTCTATGCTTTGTGTAAGGCTCTATTAGGGACCAGAGACTCCTCATTCAAACCAAGAAGGTAAAATGTCAGCCAGCTAGACCAACATTGTCAAAAAGAAAGGTGCTACTTCTGGGGTTCAGGAGGCCCCACTCTGATAGCCAGTCTACCTCTCTCTTCTTGTATTTATCATTAAACATATGTGTGTTCAATGAACTAATTTCTGGGGGAAGGAGATGTCCACGCTTGTATGTGCAAGGAAGATGGGGGTTAAGAAGGAGACTGACTTTTCACTACATATCCTTTCACACCTTTTGAATTTTCTACCATGGGTATGTCTCACCTTTCAGATTAAGTACCAACTAAACAAAACAAAACAAAACACAGACAAAAATTTTTTAAATAGGTAACACTACATGCAATGTAGTATCCCAGATTGTTCCTGGAACAAAAAAGGGACAGTAGAGGAAAAACTGGTGAAATCTAAATAAAGTTTAATTAATAGTATTGTACTCTCTTACACATAGTCAATGATTTTCAACAAGAGTGTCAAGACCATTCAACTGAGAAAAGACAGTCTTCTCAACAAATGGTGCTGGAAAAATGGGATACCCACAAGCAAAAGAATGAAGATGGACACTTATTTAACACGATATAAAAAAAAGAAAATTAACCCAAAATGGATCCGGACCTAAATCTAAGACCTAAAACTATAAAAATCTTGGGGAGAAAACATAAGGCAAAAGTTTTATTTGTATTTGGCAATGATTTCTTGGCTATGACACTAAACACAGGCAACAAAAAATAGACAAATTGGACTTTGTGAACGTTTTTAAATTTTGTGCATCAAAAGACACTATCAACAGAGAGTAAAAAGGTAATGCCTGAATGTGAGAAAATATTTGGAAATAATATATTCAATACGGGATTATAGAGAACTCCTAAAAAAAAGACTCAATTCAAAAATGGGCAAAGGGCTGGAATGGACAGTTCTCAAAAGATGACGTTCTGATGTCCAGTAGGCACATGAAAAGATGCTAAATGTTACTAATGACTAGAGAAATGCAAATAAAACTAATATGTGATACTATCTCATGCCCATTAGGGTGGCTGTTAAGAAGCAAACAGAAAATAACAAGTGTTGGCAGAGATGTAGATTAATTGGATCTCCATGCACTGTTGGTGGGAATATGATCATGTGCGAGATATTAAAAAAACAACAAAAAACAAAAAAACAAACAAAAAAAACTAAAAGACACAGACAACAGAATGGTGGTTACCAGAGAGAAAGTGGGGTTGGGGGAGGATGAAGAATGTAAAAGGGGACAAATATATCGTGATGGAAGGAGACCAGGCTTCAGGTGGTGAATGAACCTGAGTATACAGATGTCATATTATAAGGTTATACACCTGAAATGCAATGTTATTAACCAATGTTACACCAATAAATTTAATTAAAAAACAAAAACAAAAGAACCTTGGGAGTTGGCCAAGTCTGAATTAGACTCCTGGTGCCTCCATTAATTAACTATGTGACCTAGACAAAGTAACTTTAACCCGTCTCAATTTTCTTATCTGTAAAATGGAAATAATTTCTGCCTCCCAGAACTGTTGAGAAAATTAGCTAAATTGCATAGGCTCTGTGTATGTCAGCATCCTATTCCCTTTCACTCCCCCAACACTTTCTCTGCCATCCCCCTTCTCTATACATATAACATCATGGTCTCCCAAAGAACTGTAATATTAAGAGGTGCAGGAAGAAGAAGAGCCCCAGGTGTTTTGGCCCATACCTCATTTAGTGCATTGTCTTTGTCCTGGCAGACTGCCAGCAGATATATGGAGGCTCTGAAGACCACAAGTGGAGGGCGCTCACCCTGGTCCTGCAGAGACAGGAGGAAGCTTTGCACAGCCACAAATAACTCTGCCTCTGAAACAAACCTGTTGACCAAAGAGAGTCTGAGTGAGAAAGCTGAGATGGCTGTCTGGCTTTGCCACATCCTCCTCTAGCCACTGTCATTCTGTCCCAGCATGTCCACCACCTAATGACACCTTGCTCAAAGAGCGTACCATATATACTTACAAAGCATTATCACATGCACAGCACATGGTTCTATGCTTTGTGTAAGGCTCTATTAGGGACCAGAGACTCCTCATTCAAACCAAGAAGGTAAAATGTCAGCCAGCTAGACCAACATTGTCAAAAAGAAAGGTGCTACTTCTGGGGTTCAGGAGGCCCCACTCTGATAGCCAGTCTACCTCTCTCTTCTTGTATTTATCATTAAACATATGTGTGTTCAATGAACTAATTTCTGGGGGAAGGAGACGTCCACGCTTGTATGTGCAAGGAAGATGGGGGTTAAGAAGGAGACTGACTTTTCACTACATATCCTTTCACACCTTTTGAATTTTCTACCATGGGTATGTCTCACCTTTCAGATTAAGTACCAACTAAACAAAACAAAACAAAACACAGACAAAAATTTTTTAAATAGGTAACACTACATGCAATGTAGTATCCCAGATTGTTCCTGGAACAAAAAAGGGACAGTAGAGGAAAAACTGGTGAAATCTAAATAAAGTTTAATTAATAGTATTGTACTCTCTTACACATAGTCAATGATTTTCAACAAGAGTGTCAAGACCATTCAACTGAGAAAAAACAGTCTTCTCAACAAATGGTGCTGGAAAAATGGGATACCCACAAGCAAAAGAATGAAGATGGACACTTATTTAACACGATATAAAAAAAAGAAAATTAACCCAAAATGGATCCGGACCTAAATCTAAGACCTAAAACTATAAAAATCTTGGGGAGAAAACATAAGGCAAAAGTTTTATTTGTATTTGGCAATGATTTCTTGGCTATGACACTAAACACAGGCAACAAAAAATAGACAAATTGGACTTTGTGAACGTTTTTAAATTTTGTGCATCAAAAGACACTATCAACAGAGTAAAAAAGGCAATCCACAGAATGGGAAAAATTATTTGCAAATCATATATCTAATAATAAATTAATATCCAGAATATATAAAAAACTCCTAAACCTTAACAATAAAAAATATCAAACAATCCAGTTCAAAAATGGGCAAAGGACCTGAGTAAGTATTTCTCCAAAAAAGATATACAAATGGTCAATGAGCACATGGAAAGATGCTCAATATCACTAATCATTAGGGAAGTGTAAACCGAAATTATGAAATTAACAGCTTCATGTCCATTAGGATGGGTACTATCAGAAGAAAAACAGAAAATAACAAGTGTTGGTGGTGATGTGGGGAAATTAAAACCCTTATTCACTGTTGGTGGGAATGCAAAGTGGTAGAGCTGCTGTGGAAAACAGCATGGTATTTCCTCAAAAAATTAAAAATATAACTACTAGATGACCTAGCAATTACACTTCTGGATATATACCCAAAAGAACTAAAAGTAGGGTCTCAAAGAGATATTTGTATACCCATGTTCATAACAGCATTATTTACAATACCTAAAAGGTGGAAGCAACCCAAGCATCCATTGACAGATGAAGTGATAAGCAAAATGTGGTACATACATACATTGGAATATTATTCAGCCTAAAAAAAAGGAAAAAAATTCTAAGGTATGCTATAGCATGGATGAAATTTGGGAACATTATGGTAAGTGAAATATGCCGGTCACAAAAAGACAAATACTGTATGATTCCACTTACATGAAGTATTTAGTACAGTCAAAATCTGGGACAGAAAGTAAAATGATTGTTGCCAGGGGCTGGAGGAAGAGAGAAATGGAGAGTTATTGTTTAACAGGTATAGAATTTCAGTTTTGTAAGATGAAAAGAGTTCTGGAGATGGACAGTGGTAATGATAGCACAACATTATAACTGTATTACTACTGAATTGCACTCAAAAAATGATTAAGAAGGTAAATATTACATTTGTGTATTTTACCATAATGAAAAAAATGGAAAAATAGTAATGTACAAATGTTGATAAATGTACCACCGTTAGTAATAAGAGAAAATAGGTGAAGAGTACAAGGGAATCTTTATTCTTTGCCACTTTTCTGTAAATCTAAAATTACTCCAAAATAAAATGTTTATTTAAAAAATGACAAAAATTATAGCCATAATATAAATATTACGCCACCAATAAAATTCAGCTCCCAAAGAATAAGGTAGACCTACTAATAAACGTACTAGCATGGAAAGATGTCTAAGATATATTGTAAATTAACAAGCAAGTTGAAGATCTTATATATTATCCCAATCTGTATATTTTTAGAAAAGAGCACTTATATGTTTGTTATGCACAGATGAGTTCACAAAAGATACCTAACAGTAGTTAACTCTTGCAGGTATATGGAGAAGTATTTGAACTTTACGCCCAACAATTTTGCTTGAATTTTTACAATATGCATGATTTTAAAAATAAGAAAACTTTTTTTAAAGAATCACATAGGTCAAGTGATTTTCAATAAAGGTGTCAAGACAATTCAATGGGAGAAAGAACTGTCTTTTCAACAAGTGGTGCTGGATCATCTATATTAGCCAAATGCAAAAGAATGAAGTTGTAACTCTGCCTCACACAATACATAAAAGTTAACTCAAAATGGATCATAAACCTATATTTAAGAGCTAAAATTATAAAAGAACTGTACAAAAAAATATAGGAGTAAATCTTCATGACTTTGCATTGGAAATGATTTCTTAGAATCAACCTCAAAAGTACAAATGACCAAAGAGAAAAGACAACTTTAATCAAAATTAAAATTTGATTTCATCAAAATAAAAAAGTTTTGTGCTTCAAAGGATATTATCAAGAAAGTAAAAACACAACTAACAGAATGGGAGGAAAAAAATTACAAATCATACATCTGATAAGGGACTTGTATCTAGAATATATAAAGAACTCTTACAACTCAACAGTAAAAGACAACGGAGTTAAAAAATAAGCAAAAAAATCTCAATTTCTCCAAGAATATATACAAATGGTCAATAAGCACATGAAAAATGTTCAACATCATTAGTCATTAGGGAAATGCAAATCAAAACCATAATACAAAAGTCATTTCACACCCACTGGGATGGCTATAATCAAAAAGATAGAAAATAACAAGTGTTGGCAAGGAAATGGAGAAACCAGAACCCTCAAATATTGCTGATGGGATCATAAAATGGTGCAATCCTATGAACACAATTTGGAGGTTCCTCAAAAAGTTAAACACAGTGTTACCATATGACTACTCAATTCTATGCCTGATATATACAGAAAAGGATTAGAAAACAAGTACTCAAATACATGTATATGCATCTTCACAGCATCACTATTCACAATAGCCAAAAGGTAGAAACAGCCCAAATGCTTGTCAATGGGTGAACGAATAAACAAATGGTGGAATATACATACAATGGTATATTATTCAACCATGTAAAAGAATAAAGTAATAATACATGCTACGAACACTATGCTAACTGGATGAATCTGGAAAACATTATGCTAAGTTGAAGAAGCCAGGCACAAAAGGTCATATGTTATATGATTCCATCTGTAGGAAATGTTCAGAATAGAGCTATCCATAGAGACAGAATGCAGATTGTTGGTTGCCAGGAGCTGAGGAGAAGAATGAACGGGAAGTGACTGCTTGACGGGTATGCGGTTTTACTTTGGGGTGATGGAAACATTTTGGAACGTGATAGGTGGTGGCTGCACAAAATGGTGAATATACTAAATGCTACTTAATTGTTCACTTTAAAATGCTTAATTTTATGTTATGTGCATTTTACCTCAATAAATAATTTTCTTAAAGCTTAAAGATAGTCTGATTTTCAAATTTTAATAAATTGTATAGTAATTCTTAAACCAAAGTAAATCACTGACTTATTTTTTGTGAACAACATCTTCAAGGATACCAAGGAATTCTCATTAGCATTGTGGACCTGTCTCTTAGCACTGTGACTACCCACCTGTCTTCACATCCCCCCCCACAAGATGTGAGCCCCTCAGTAATATACCCCATTTCTCACTTATCTCTTGTGACTCCAGTGCTTAGCACTAGCCTTGGAGAAGATGCCTCTAAATATTTATTGCACTGAATTGGACTGCAGACATGGGTCCCAGAACCTACCGCCAGCCACCAGCTCTGAGCACTGACCTGTCCTCATGAATGTAGGCCAGGTAGAAGAGGAGCAGGATGCAGTACTGTCTCTGGCGAGCAGATCCCTCCACATACTGGCAATCTGACAGGAAGTCAAGGCTTTCGGGGCTCCGGCTGCTTATCTGGGGCAGCCCGTGCTGCAAGAGCTCAGACACTGCAGAGAGTTCTGGGGGAAGAAACAAGTGGGAGAAAGCCACACAGAGAACACGGGAAGCAGGTAATGGGCACATGAGTATCTACTATATGAAGAGTACCGCACAGGGTAGCAAGCGTACATGCAGGATAAAAGGAAATCAGAATCCCTTCTTCCTTTATGCAACTTTCAGCCTACCAGGGGAGACTAAAGGTAACACGTGGAAGGACATGGATACATTTGTTCACTCATTTGACAAATGTTCACTGAGTGACTACTTTAGGCCAGGCTTTGAGACACAGGCTCTACCTCCAGGAGCTGGCAGCTGGTGGGAAACAAATAGACATGGAGATATAAAGTGTAGCATGAGGAAAATAGTTAATAATGTTGTAATAAATATGTAAGGGGGAAGAGGGGTATTAGATTTAGTGAGATGATCACGTTGTAAGTTATACAGATCTCTAATATCACTATGCAGTACAACTAAAACGAATATATTATTGTATGCCAACTATAACTGAAAAAAAACTCATTAAATTGTACAATGTAAATACGAGCAACTAATTGTCTATTATATTTCAATAAAGCCAGAAAAAAAAAAAGCAAAACTTCATTACCTGAAATGAAAAAAAAAAAAATGGAAAATGAGAAAGATAACTGCAGGACATGTGATCAGTACCATGTTCAAGGTGGAAGAGGGAGTCCTCATGCCTCCTGGAGTGGGGAGAGCAAGCTCAAAGAGAAGGGAATTATGGAGGGTGAGCGGAAACAGGCAGAGAAGGAAGAGAAGAGAATCCTAGGGACAGGAAGCAAGGTGTTCAGAGGCCCAGAGGCATAAGAGGATGTGTCATGTTTATGGGGTGGCAAGGAGTTCAGCGTGACTGGAGCATCAGTGAATAGATGTGTAGTGTCTGGAGTTGCAGAACTATGTGATGTAGTACCTAGACTGAAAAACCTTGAATGCTGAGTAAAGAATTTGTATTTTATCCTGAGAGATTCCTAGATTTCTTATGAAACCTCTGTTTCATAAATAAATAAAAATAAAAATAACAGAGTATTTTAATACCAAAGAATATGAAAGAAAAGGACCTCAGAACTAAAAATTTGAATAAAGTCAACATTATGGAAAATTCCCTACATTACCTTTACTTTCTACACTTCACCAGACCAGAGAAAGCTCCATCACTGACTGATGATGCCTCAGAGACTGATGTTTGGGGACCATGGCTGAGGGCCAGGGGAGTTAAGATGTTAAGATCTGGTTTTCAGATAGATCTTTCTAGTGTGGGTGATGACTGGTTGGAGGCTGAGAGATTAAAAGACACACAAGTTGGAGGTCAAAGAAAGGGTCAATCCTGCCAATACAATGGACCTAGGACCAAGGGAGGATGAGAATGGAGACTGTCCCACAGCAATGTGGTAGCAGCGCCAGGTCAGGTTTCCTAATTCTAAGTTTAGTGCTTTTTCCACCAAAGCACACAATGAGAATTATGATAATAATAAAACTAATATCCTGGAGCCTTGCACATCCACCTGCCCTCTCCTCTGATACATTAAAGAAGCAGTCTCCATGTAAGTAAGGTTTGTTATTCCTTCTAGTGCTCTGAGTTTTGATAAGGTCTTGGGTTCTAAGTGGGCAGATACATGGGGCTCCTCCTAGTCTGACAAGAGAGGGAGCTGCCAGCAACAGTGGGGCTGGCATTGGTGAGCACAAGAAGCTGTTGTGATGTGGCTCCAACATGGCCTTAGGCTACCACCACTGCAGAAGTCATGGTGCTATTCCCTCTGCAGGCCAGACCCCACCTGAACAGGCAGAGAGCTATATACCAGGCAGAAAGGAGTGGCTGGTATAGCAAGAAAACTAGGAGCCAAGCCATGTGGAAGGAACAGAAATGCTTGCTTGAGCTTCTGTCTCTCTCAGCACAGTGTCTCAGAAAGACAAAAGAGAAAGAGGTTTGGGGAGTCAGGAGAGATGACATGGTCTTCATAAATATCAAAAGAGGAAACACAGCCAGCACCAAGTCTTACCCACGAAGATATATATTTTGAATGAATGAATAAAATAATGATTAAATTGTTTTATGTTATACCAAGAGAGAGGTCTAGTATAGGGGAACTCCTCAGGGTAAAGAACATATCGTAATCGTCACTGTACCCACAGCAGTACCTAGGCCTCCCCCAGCATGTAGTCAAAGCTCACTGAATAATCAACAGAAGGAAAAAGTTCTAGCTCTCAGCCCTGCATCTGCTGTTCCCCCTGCCTAGATTCTGTATGGGCCTCCTTTACCTTACTCAGGGATCTTTGCTAGCACCTATCCATCTCTGACATCGAATCTATGTGTTTTTCTGCCTCTCCCATTCCATGAGAACAGGACTTTGTATCACTAGCTCTATCACCAGAGTCTGGAATAGAGTCTGGAACACAATAGATATTCAAGAAATACTTCTTGAATGAAGGAACAAAGAAGTAGAATAGGCTGTTCAAGATATTGTGTGCAGGGGTCTCTGAAGGTAACAAGCAGAAAAGAGGTCTAGTGTGGGGGATATTGCAGAGCAGGTGGTCAGGGGAGGAATTTGGCTTGATAAGCTTTAGGGTCCTTCTCAACCCTTCGACTCTGGGGGTCCAGGAGCCTCAGATTCTATCATTTTCTGATTCTACTATCTCACCTCCCTAGAAATCAGCCAATAGTTCCATTATTCCATGATTTCATGGTTCCTCTGGGAGGTGAGATAGTAGAATAATGGAACTCCCTATAGTTCCAAATAATGGAACTCCCTATAGTTCCATTATTCCATGATTTCATGGTTCCTCTGGGTAGCTTCAAGTAAAAAGATCTTATTACTGTGCTGACTCACTACCTAGCCAATCAACATGGCATCCAGACTCTAAAAGACCACCATGGATCTCAGGAGTGGTCAACCGGCAGCATCTTACCTTCTTGGGAAGGTGGTCCTGTCTTCTCTGGAGCTGAGAGGAGGCTGATGCACAAGTAGTAGAGGAAACTGGAACACACCTGGTTTAGGGCTGAGTGACTTAGAGAGAAAAGACAAGGAGAGAACAAGAGAGAGGACATTGCTACTTGGGCTGGGACAGCATTAACCCTGCTGTGTACTAGGGTTCACTGCTTTATGCCAGAGCCTAGTGAAATTCTAACCATGGCCCTGGTAGAGGAGATCTGGAGGTAACTGTGAAAAGTAAACATGGAACCTGCTGCCCACAGTTGTAAATCAGGCACTTGGCACATACAGGCATTCAATAAAAATTTGCTGAAAAAATAAATCAGGGAGAGCTACTAAGTTCCAATTTAAGTAAACATACAAAAAAGTGTTCCTGCATCAGGAAAGAGCTAGGGAGTCCTATAATGAGAAGAAGCTGTTGAACCCAAGATGGGCACACAAGGGGAACTACAAGCATCCAAAACTGACTTTGAATCCAGATGGATGCCCGTATTTTCTCAATACTGGGTGTTCCATTCAGAACCAAGGAGTGTTAGATATTACACTGCGTTTACCTTGTGGGCTATAAGCAGTAATAAATGGAACCTGCCAAGTAAATGCGGAGACAGGTGGCAAATTATAAACAGAAAGGTGAAGAAGGCTGCTCTAGAAGCCCAGCAAGACAGACTGAGGTGGCAACCTCTCTACTTTGAACAAGAGATTTTCTCCTCCAGAATTGCTGAGCCGGCTACGACTAGAACATAACTCTTTTTTGATGGACACTGCATCTCTTACCCTCTGAGAGCCTCGGTTTCCCCATTTGCAAATGAGGGGTTAGACAAATGATCTCTAAGAACTCTTCCAGTTCCGATGTGATAGGTGCTCAACTAATTATCACATGAAATGAGAGCCATTCCAGAGCCAGATTCAATAAAAGCTGTAGAAGCAAGTCCAGCTCCTGCTACCAGGTGCTGAGTGATTCTGACACTGTGTCAATCCCCCCATAGGTTTGGTCCTATGACCAAACCACGCCAGTCAGAAATTTCCACTTGTCTAGTCAAGAAAGAAACTGTCTCTTTGGCCACTAATTTTGCCTGGGATGATACATACCTCAGTCCACTGCAAAACCTGGCCTTCAGTTCCAGAGTTAGTCGTATGAAGGATGAGGCAGCTTGGGAAAAGTGGGAAGAAAGCAGAGAGCGGTTTAAAACAGTCTTGTTACAGAGATTCCCAAGTCTGGGTGGTGACAAAGAGTACTAGTTTTGAAGTCATGCAGACCTAGGTTCAAATTTTGCACCATCACTATCTAGTAGTGTGACTCTGGAACATTTATTTAACTTCTCAGAATCAGTTTCAATATCTATACCTCACAGGTTGTTGTAAAGCTAAGATAAAACAGTATTCCAAACAAGGAGAACACCAAGAGTTCCCCAACACCTGCTCCAGAGTGGGGGTACCCTGTATTCTATCCTGAGGCTAAAGTGTATGGCAAGGAATTACTCTCTCAGAGTTTCACAGCAACTTTGAGACAGCAGTTTAACCCATGATGCTCCCGGGGAGGGGGCGCCCAGCGTGCCTGCTGGAAGGGCTCCTTCTGGCCTGGTCTCTCAGTACCTAGAGTTTCCCCAGCCCTACTCCAGGTCTCCGCCCACTCACAGCTGGCAGCATCTGCTTCCCTCTTTTCTCTTGCAAGTCGGGCCCCTGGTCCTGTTGTGACTTCGTGCTGCACAGACCTCCACACACATAATAGTCTTTCTCTACATCCCTTGTTCTTTACTGCTGCCACCCTAGAAATGTACACTTCTGAAGCTGCACTCATCTAGCACCCTAAGACTGGGTCTTCTTGGTTCTTGAAGTATGGAAGGCAGGAATAGTGGATGAAAGGAAGGAAAGAAGTATGTGTCCATTGTTACAATGACTAAGGGGCACACACAGTCCTTCAGGAAATCTCCTTGTTATCGCAATTAATTCTCATTATTATCACCATGTTTTGAGGACATTGGAGATAAATTTGCCCAATGTCAATAACCAAGTGAGGGATGAAGGAAGAACCCCAACATGTTTTTCCCTCTTCCACGGCTTGCTGCCCTCTCCTAGAAGCTCACTCACTTGATACATGGAATAGTTTCCAAAGGGCTTCCTGTGCTCTGTTCTTTTCCTGGAGAGAACAAAGATCCCTCCAAACTGGGACAAGGGACCTTCCCAAGATGACCCAGATCATCAATCAGAAGCTCCCTCAAAATCCTAAGTCAAATTTACAACTGCAGAAAGCACGCCCTCATCTCCCCAGCTCTGTCCTGGCCCCTCTCCTTCCCAAAGACCTTGCTTTGCTGATTACCCAGGAGTCTCTCTACTGCTCTTTCCTATCGGCTGATAATCAGAGTAAGTTTCTAGTCCTAGGAGGTAGAAAAACCTTTCTTAACTCCATGTCCCCCTCCAATTATATTCCCATTTCTCAGATGGCCAACAAGGTCCCGCCTGACTGAGCCCTGGCTTCCTCGCCAGGTAGACTTCCCACTGCATGCTACATGACAGGATTAAAAGAAAAGACATTAAATGATAATGATAAGAAGCAAGGATAATACAGAGGTTAAGAAAGCAGGCTCTAGAGCCAGATTCCCTAAGTTAGAACCCTGAGCATACCACTCGATTGTGACCCTGAGAAGTTCGGCCTCTCTTGAGTAGCAGTGTCCTCAACAGTAGAATGAGGATAATCATAGTACATACTTCCCAGGGTTCTTCTGAAAACTAAATGAATTAATATGTGTAAAGCACTTAAAACAGTATTTCACACAGAGTAAAAATTTAATAAATGTTAATTATGTTATTAATTATTACCTTTCTCCTTCCCTTTCTGCTTTTGGCTATTCCCACTGCTCATTCTCACCATCACTACCACTTTCTAAAGAAAATAAAGGAAACTCTGACTCTGATTCCAGGCTTATGCTGCAGACTGAAGTATTTATAGGGTGACAACTGGAGAAGTAGGAAACGAAGGTTTATTTTAGGGAGAAAAAAATGACTAATGAATGAAGATAATAAACAGATGCAAGAAAGCCTAGAGAAAACTAATGAAGAGCCACTTGAGTTCAATTTTAAGAAGGCACTTCCATTATAGTTAGAGAGCAGCTTTCACCAAGAGTGCTACCACTCCCCTAAAAGGTATTTGAAAGTATGTGGGGATGTTTTTCAGTTTTCACAATGACCGAGGGCACTTCTGGCATTCAGTACTCAGGAGTCAGAGATGCTAAACATCTGGTGAGGTCTGAGGGAATATGGAATATGACAGTAATGTGGAAAGAGGTGTGGGCTCTGAACTTGACACTCTCAGAGAAGTATCAATAAATTTTAGAGCTGCCTTTAAGGACTTCACTTTCTGGATATTTCCTTCCATTCCACACTGGGCAATAAGCGGATACTGATTCTGAACAAATATGTAAACACCCCATCCATGGGTTATGCTCTCGGAGTATCTGAGCAGCTGCCTAAGGTGCCTGCCTCCCTACCAACTTCCATACTTGCTTACTGCCTACCGAGCTTCTTGGAGAATTTCTCCTTCATGTGGGGAACGATGACAAAGAGGCTGTGTAGAATCGAGAGGAAAACTTCCATCAAGGCTGGGTGAGTAGCCTGCTCCAAGTGCTTCTGCAAAGAACCAGGAGGGAGAACACAGCTCACCAGGACTGAGCTTCCGAAGAAGAAAAGTCATCAGCAGAACTGGCATCGAATCTGGAATGGTAGACTAAATCCTTTTATTTGAAGGGTACAAGAAAAGCTAGGGAACCTGAAGTCCACAAGCCTACCTCCAAGGCTTACATCCACCACTAATAAAGTATATAAGATACTTGCCCTCTCTGGGCCTCTGCATCAAAAGAGTAAAACACAAATAACAAGTCTTACCTCCCAGAAACAAATGAGATCCGACGTGTAAAAAGGGCTTTCTAAATGATAGTACAGAGTGACACTCATGTGTCTATTACTAGCCACAGTAGTGGTAGTGGTAGTAGTAGTATAGTTTACCAACTGCCTTCGCATTTATTTTTCATGTGATCTTTGAACAGTCATGAGGCAGCCTGATGGAGTAGACGGAACTCTGGATTAAGAGTAGAGAAACTTGGGATCTAGTTCAAGTACCGCAGAAAGTCGCTGTGTCCTGGGGGCAGTCACCCCCACCCCTCTCAGTGTCTCAGTTCCCTATCTGTAAATAGCCAGGACCTCGGATTGGTTCTTAAAGATACTTTCCTTTGGTTTTTAAACTAGTGTTTTTTAAATTAGAAAATACATGCCCATTAAAGAAAATGTGTGAAATACAGAAAAGTAGAAAGCAAAAATAATAATTCTATGATCTAATTCTAGATCTAGCTCTAACACTTTATAAATCTAGGGGGAAGACAGAGCAGATGAAGACACCAATGTGAACTGCTCGAGTGTAACTGTTCATGTACGCCAGTCAGGGCTGCTACCTATGGCTCCCAACAGTTACCTGCCTGAAGACGCCAGCGTGCTGGCTCACAGGCTTCTTCAAGGAAAAGAGGTTCTCTCCTGTTAGAACCAGAGCATGCTTCCCTGATGCCACCTGCTGTTCCCAGGTGCCAGTCTCGACTAACAGGAACTCTACAGGCTCGCGAGATGTCCAAACCTCAAAAAGGACAGGACTCACACAAAGTCAGCTGGGCAGTCAACAGCTCTGGATCCAGGTCTTTCTATCATCTCCATCTCAAATCAGCTCAAAATGAAGATCTTCCAGACCAGGTCTCTCTTCAGAGAGGATCTCTCTCATTTTTGAGAACACACAAATGTGTTCCTTAGTGAAGCCTGGATCACAGACTTTTACCTCTGCTCTTTACTGTGCAGAAGGGCACGGGTTCAAATCTCAGCACTGCCCTGCATTTGCTTTATAACCATAGGAACATGACAACTTCATCTTTAAATTGGGGGAAATAGTAGCACCCATCTCACAGGATCATTGGGATGATCAAATCAGGTACTGAATATAAGGCATTTAATACACCATAAACATTACCTATTTATGATTTTATTATTATTGCTTCCTACTTTTTCTTAAGAGGCATCTTATTAGTTTTACAACGAAACACTACACTTTGTTTTTAAAACCAAAGGAAAAGTGGCTACAAGAACCACCCCAATGAGATACTCCGAAGGTCCAGTTGAGTAGTTACTGCCTTGCATCTCTAGGCCTGGCTCACTCTCACATTCTTCTCCTCTCCACACTTCAATCTGTCCATGGCTCAGGGGAACCCACCATCACCATGGGGATACAGAGGGAGTCACAGGCACTGAGAAGAAATTCTGAAAAGGCCTCCAAGGTGTCTTCCTTCTTGGCACTGGGAGCTGTGAATGGATTCTCCTGGGCCAAAGGCTCGCTCTGGAATTCCACAGCCAACCTGGAAAATCAATGTGTGAGTATGTGCACTACTGCGTATGTACCTTGAAGGTTAACAGCATCCTCCCAGGGAAATGCCTGAGCTCAGGGTTCAGATCTCCTATCAGCAGATCTGGAGAAAATTTAAGAGGCCTCAACGAAGGAGACTCTGTCCTCGGCTACCTCTGGCTTCATGCTCCCCAACCCCTCTCCCAAAACACATGACTACAGGTACTTCCCTGAACATACCATCCTGTTTGCTGTTTCACATCTCTGCCTTCACATATGCTACTCTCTACCTGGAATGCCCTCCATGGATTTGTGACAATCTAATGAATTCCACATACATACATAAAACAGTCTCTTCCTCAATAGACCGTGAGCTCCTTGTGGGAGACTGGCAAGAGCCAATCTGTCTTCTCTTTGTCCTTCCACTGCCTAGCACCAGGCACACAGGAATATAACAGACACTGTTAACGTGAACTGAACTAACCCAACAAGCATTCAGTGAACCTGCAGGGCTAAACTATTTGGGAAGAAGAACAAAGCTGAATGAGACACAATCTCATTGCACAGTAACACAAACTTGACCAGAAGGCAATCTTTAGAAACCTTCCACTCGAACTACCTGTCCTCAAACCTCCACATACCCCCTCCACACCCACACATTTCCCCGAACCCCACCCCAGCCAAAATCCTCTCTATGCAGCGAAGCATTAGAAACCAAGTGCTGCTTCTAGAACACCATTCTTTTTGTGATTCTTTTCCATTCCCACCCTCCATACTACTATTTCAGACCACAGAGGGCCCCTCACCTGCAGGCATTTCTAAATCCCTCCAGAGCACTCAGGAGAAACTTTCCCCTTCGAAGAATGGTCTTCTCCAAATCTCTGCTGGAGGCATGGCCCTGAGGTGAGGAGAGGAGAGGCTACCTGTTAGTTAAGTGCCTCCTCTGTGCCCCAGTCTGTGGTTGGAGGACTACAGACCTCCTCCTCCCACACTGA
>NW_006440626.1:3084262-3086443 GCF_000325575.1 Pteropus alecto
CACTTTCCAAGGGATCTTGGTTATAGCCTCGCAAATCTAGCCATCTAATAACTCCTCTAAACGTGGTAGAAAGGAAAACCTTAACCATCTGTGTCCCTGTGAACTGCAGGACTGGCTCTTGTTTTATATGCAGAAAGCTGTCACACACTGGTGGACATTTGCCTAACTGTATGTAATGCCCATGTTAGCTGCTTCAAAACACACAAAAATCCTCATCCCATCAACTGTGATGAACTTAGTTTCCAAAGTTAATCTTAAAAGACATAATCAGTATTCACATTAACAGCATCTTTTCTGATATTTCAAGTACATGGACCATTAAAAGCCAACAATTACAACACATTGCATGTTGGTCATATTCTTTCTAAGATTCTAGTCAATCCAACCTTAAATAATTCTGTGAGCATGCTTACAATACCTGCTTGGATAATATAAAAGACAAGTGTGTAGTAGGTTTGGGTACAAGCTCTCTGAAATTTACTATCCAAAATCAAGTACTTGCCACTTTTGGATCGTAGAGAAAAATTATTTAACCCTTGTGGCTTCAGTTTTCTAATCTCTAAAAATGAGGATAGCTATTATTAAGCCTCACAGCTCTACGGTTAGGAAAAAAAATAACATCTCATTGTAGGTATGTGGTGGGCATGAGAAAAAGTTATAAACTGTCATACAAAGGTAAAGCTTCTAAAAACACATTACAGCATGACCTCCAGATGGCAGTGCACTAACCAAGGACCTCCGGTTTAGTGGAGTCTGGGAAATATCGTGCAGCATGGCTTCAAGCAAGGCCCGCAGTTCCCCGTACTGCACAGGTGGAGCACTCTGGTGGTCCTTCCTGCATCCAGAGAGACAAAGGCAGGCTTAGGGCAAGATAAGGTACTCCAAGATACCCTCAGGTTCTGGGGCATGGCGGGGCAATGCAGTTGATGGGAACCTGTGGTTGATCAGACCCAGATCAGGTCCAGGATCTGCTGATAAAAATCCTTGCTCCAATACTTGTCTAGCTGCATAACTCTGTGCATGTTCCTCATTATCTCTAACACTGTTTCCTCATCTATTAAATTAGAATTAGTAGTCCTCTCCTCATAGATTATTCTAAAATCAAATTAGATGATGCATGCCACTTAGCACGATGCTTAATAGATACTAAGTCCTTATAAATGACAGCTATGAGCATTATTATTAAGGATACAGAGGGTTTTCTCACTGAGAAGGGCCTCCTGGTGAAAGAAGTCCTATCTAGAACTGAAGGTGCATCAAGAGATGTACATGGCCACTGTTCTCAAATAAGTGATAAGCTCTCTTGGGGAAGAGAGATCAAATTTGCTCTGTTACCCTGATGAGTTAAAAACTGGATGAACAGGTAAATGTTATAAGGACTCAGATTATATTTTAGCCTAAGAAAAAACTTTCTAAGAGTCAAAACTCTATAGAGGTAGAGGAGATTATCTAGGAAGTAGGCTCCCCATTCTTGGGGATTATAAGCAGAGACTGGAAACTGCTTTTGGAGAGTCAATCATTCTGAGCGTGGGGTAAATGTGGAAAGTAACACTTAGGGTCATTTTCAACCCTCATATTCTATGAACTCAGAGGAGACAAGAGTCATTGTCTAGTTTAATTGTAAACACCAAGTAGCCAGGGACTAGTTCTATTTTCTCACTTTACCTAAACAGAACTAGATGCATTGTAAATTGATGTTAAATAAAAAAGTGTTGAATGACTGACTACTTGACAGGGTATAAAGTAGCTGTATTGGTATCCTAGGAATGCTGTAATAAATTATCACAAATTATGTAGCTGAAAACAGCAGAATTTATTTTCCCATAGTTCTGGGGTCTAGAAGTCAGAAATTAAGGTGTTGGCTCCCTCTAAAGGCTCTAGGAAAGAATCCTGCCCTGCCTCAGCTTCTGATAGTTGCCAGCAAATCTTCTCATTGTTTGGTTTGTAGCTGCATCATTCCAATTTCTGCCCCTATCTTCACATGACCATCTACCTTCTGTGTGTGTCTTTATTACTATATGTTCAAATCCTCCTCTCCTTATAAGGGCACTAGTCATTGGATTTAGGAGCCCATACTGTATGATCTCATCTTTACAGGGATGTTATTCAGCCCAGTGCAGTAACTAAGGAGAAACCTATATTAACTCTCATCATTGGGCCGGTTTCGAACCCTCAGAGTTA
>NW_006440626.1:3086471-3088747 GCF_000325575.1 Pteropus alecto
GTATATAGTTAAGGCTTGATTTCTCCCTTCCTTCTTCATTTCTGGAAGCTCTAAGTTTCTATCCTACACTCATTGTTAAGTCCTGGTTCCATCATCTTTAAATTCTTTTCAACAATTCTCATTCTTCGCCCTTCGTTCCATTTGTGCTTCCCAGAGGCTCTCTGAACGGCCCCACTTCAGAGGGACCACCTCAGTAAACATTCTGGGAAATCAAAGTCAAAAGTAAATAGTCTAAGGATTAATAACCAGTCTAATAGTCTAAGGATTAATAACCAGCCTCCCACTCATCACTCCCCACAATTTTGACCCAACCAGCTTTCCAGTTTCTTCATGTACTCCTCCTCTTCACACAATCTGCTGACCAGACTGGCTACGATACCCTCAGTAATCCCTAAACTTTCCCATTAACATGTTTTAGCTAATCCTGGTCCTTCCACAAATCTAAATCTCTCATCCCTCATAATACAGCTCAAATACCCTCTCCTGCCTGAAAGGTGCTACTGGCTCCTATAACAATGACCTCCTGGAAGAGTTCCAGCTCTGCAGGGGCACCTCTGATTGACTGTTCTTGCTCTATGCCTTTGTTACCCTGTATTCATCTCGCCCTCACTGGAATTCATGCTCCAGATTTAGAGATTCAAATCCAGGAAAGGATAAAGGGGGAAAAGAGTCAGACAGAAGTCATTGTAATGTAAATGTTATTTTTTGTTTCAATTTTTAGAACCAACCTAGAGTCACATCATGGAGACAAATACGGTTTAAAAAGAGAGTATAAAAAAAGAGACTATAAATATTAACAACCTTTACAATGTAAAATTAAAAGCACAGCTGACTAACACTGAGAAGTAGAAGGTTGAGAAAAGAAAGGAAGAGTTGGGGTGCTAATAAACTCAGCTAACCAAGTGGGGAGTCAAGAGATATTGCTTCAAGTTAAGGGAACAAGAAACACAAGTTTTAAGTGTATTATTCAAAGGTTTGAAGACATGAGAAATTAACTAGCAAAAGTACCAAGGAAATGTAGAGAAGACAACAAAATGTGAACTAAATCTTTGTCTTTCTTACTGGCAAATCAGTAAATGTCTTAAATTGACAAAAAGTAAACAGCATTATGAGAATATCGTTTACACTTAGAGATATAATCACCAGAACTAAAACCAAAAATGAGTTAAAATTAGTTGCCTTTAGGAAGTGGGGACAGGGATTGTTCCATTTCACTAGAAATCTTCTGCATTTATTTTTTTAATATATTACTTAGATTTTTTTTAAGTGAAAACATAGAAACAAAATAAGTTACTATATAAATAAATCTAGGTTTCCTCCATTATTCCTCCATTTCCAAAATATCAAGCATCTTGCTAAAGAATAATTTCCCATCTTGCCCCTAGGGTCTCTTAGTCTGTCCATTTTAACATCATGCACGACTATCTAGTAGCAGCAAGGCATATAGCAGTGAAAAAAATGACAGTCCCTGATCTCTTGGAGATTACATTATAGTGGGGTGGGGCGGGAGGTGAGGGGACAAAAAACAAATGAATAAACAAGAACTATCAAGTGTTTGGTAGGTGCTGTAACAGCCTAATGGCTCAGTTAGGGGAAGGATGCTCTGAATGAGACCTGGATGATGATAAGAAACCAGTCATGCAAAGATTTAAGGTAAGAGTATTTTAGGTAGAAGGAACAATTAATTAGTAGAAAGGAAGTGGGGGAAAAGTCTAGATTAAAACAAAAGACTGAGAAAAAAATTACATCCATGAAATAAAACAATAAAGTGCTGTTTAAAAATGCAGAGAAATGGAAAGCATTTTTCCATATTAAAAATATGAAAGCAGAAATAAATAAGGGTTGAAGGATAAAGTCAAGAAAATCTCCCAGAACCTAGTACATGACGAAAAAAAAGATGAAAAACTGTCAGAAAATTTTTACAAATTAGATGAGCAATCCAGAATGTCCAACATCTGAATGGCAGTTCCAGAGAGAACAGAGTAAATAAAGTATTGGAAAGAAAAGAATTCAAGAAAATTTCTCTGACAAGTAGCCTCTGCAAGTTTCCTTGGCCTTGACCCAGCCCTCAGGTATACGCAGAGGTGGAAAGTTCAGCCTGCCTGGGTCTCTCACCTCAGAAAGGCCGAAGTGGCCTTCACTGCCTCAGCAGCCACCTCCAGCACAGGGCTGCTCACTGCCTCTTGGAGGGCACGGCTAGCGTCTCTGCACATGGCTGAGCTTGTGAACAGCTTGATCTCCTCTGGCTGCCTGAGAAATGGTAAACAAGGAAAGAG
>NW_006440626.1:3088778-3113744 GCF_000325575.1 Pteropus alecto
TCTTTCTCCAGTCTGGCCCCTACAGGCCTGATGCTCCACTGTTTTGCTCACCGAGTCAGGATCTCAGCAAAGAGCAGCAAGCCCTGCTTATGCAGCTCTGTGTTGTTCATCCGCAGACTTCCCTGTAGGCTCCTCACCACTGACTCGATTCCTGCCTCAAAGTGACAGGGCAGAGGCAGGGATCAGTGCTTGGCAGTTCCTTCACTGCCTGCCCAAGACAGATGAGAGGCTGTGGACAGCACATGTTTGCTGGCAGCTCCTTATGGAGGGGCCCTGACAAGATTGAGCTGATGGGACAGGACTGTGAGACCTGGAGGACGGGCCCTTATCAGATTCATCTCCCCAAAACTTAGCACAAGCCAAAGCACAGGCCCTGGCACTTGAAGAATTTAGTGAATATTGACTGAGCTGTGCCTTCTCCACACACTTCTATTCCTCCTCAAAGTATCAGAGGACCTCCACTCCTCTCGGAAGCCTTCCTTGAGCTCCCATACTTCCTGTACTTTCCCTCTACAGGAGCCCTAACCAGCTTGTTTACATTTCTATCCCTTTCCAGAAGATAGGGACCATGTCAGATATATCTCTGAATCTCCAAGTCCCAATCTGGTACCTGGCATAGAATAGAAACATAGAATATAAAATAAATGATTGAATGTGCCCAATCTAAAAATCCATATGTAATATAAAATGTCCCAGACAAGTGCTTCCTTCCTTCACCAGGAAGGAAGAGAAGGGACAGTTTCAAGAAATTTTGAAAGGATGAATCAGCAAGACTTAGGGACCAACTAGATGGATAGATATCTGGAGCATAGGAGAAAATTAAATCCAAGGCTGAATAACGCTGTTCTTAAGGTTCAACAGGAATTCATTTGCTAATACAAGTGCCCTTCTCTTTCTAAATATGTATACTTCTGCTAATCAGTGAAGAGTAGAACTGTCTGGATATTACTGCTTGCATATGGATCTGGTAATGAATTTGAGCAGATGGAAATGACCAGACCCAGCACGCCCCTCCAAAGTGTAGACTAGCTCCCCATCACTGCTGTGGCTACCCAACTTCAAAGTGCTGTCCATCCAACCCAGAGCTAGTCTGGGACCCCCACTACCAACCGTACACCGTGTGGCACTTGGAAAAGAAGAGTGGCTCCTCTGCCAGCAGTATCAAGCAACTGTAGCTAGACCAGACGAGCACTTCACTGGAAGAGGAAAGATGCTCAAAGAGGAACTCTGGCCAGAGAGAGGGAAAGAAGACAATAAATGGCAGCTGTGTGGTCATTATCCTTTAACTAACGCTAGGTCCCTGGATTTATTAAGCATCGCACCCGTTACTGCATCTGTTCGTCCACCCTCTCCATGAGACATGATCATTAATTCACAGATAAACCTGGAAAATGCCCTCAGGGTTATGGTCTAACCTCATTTTTTAACAGATGGGGAAACTGAGACCCAGAGAGAAGTACTGTTCATGGCAGAAGTGGGACTAGAACTCAAGTCTCCTAATTCTCAGATTGAGTAGCAGCATGATGCAGAGAAAAGAATTTTTAGAGCCAGAGAGGCTTGATTTTATATCCCTTCTCTGCCAACGACTAGATTTGTCAATTAAAGTAGTTATTTCCCTTCTTTGATCCTCAATTTTCTTATCCTTAAAATAGCGAACATAGGTGAAAACCCGAATGTGGCAACATTACAAAACACCTGAGGGCATATTTCCTGGCTCATAACAAGCCCTCAAGAAACATTCATTTCCTTTGCCTTCCTGGTTCATGGGTCTTTCACCATCCCTTACGAGGGGCTGATTCCTAGATGGTCAAATAAATGACAAACATCAGTAACAAATTGCTCAAGGTCATATAAGAAATCTGTAGCATGAGAATTCAGATGTTATGAGGCCTACTTTCTAGAGTCTGTCATGTACAACTGAACCTGCCAGCAAACAATCCCTCCGGTATGTATTACCAAAGAACCTCAACAGGATTGCTGCTGCTACTGTGACTCAGGGTTTCCAGTTAGAACTCTGGGGTCCTTGGAGGAGGTTAGAAGGGGCCACCTACCTGGGATGTCAGCATGGATGAAGGCCGGGGCATGCTTCGCTGGGGCGTGGACCAGTACTGCTGTTATACAGTGGGCACTGGCCACCTGCAGAATCTCATCTCTGGAGAGGAGAAGCTGGAGAAATAGGCAGCAAAAAGTGCTGCAATTACACCACTGCCAGGACCAGAAGGAAGCAGCCTGAATGCCTTGGGACAGAAGCCCTAACTGTCTCTGAATCCCTCCAGCATTACCAGTTGCCAGGCATGAAGATGCTCAGGGAGGGCACTTATGGATTATGGAAAAGAGTCTCCATGAACAGCAGCAGGTGAAAAGTAGAACAAAAGAACACAATGGCACTCAAAGAACACTAAAATCATCACCAAGAAGGGCTCAGGCCTTCACTGACAAAAGTACATTCACAGCTCTCATCTAGTTTTGATATTTGCAACAAGACTGGGACATAAAAGGGACAATTCTACTAGGAGACTCACTCTACAGTGTGTATAGAAAAGGGTTACCATATCATGCCTGAGACTGTTATCCTTAGAAAGTCCTGCCTGCAAGGTTGGCCAGTGATCAAGTTTGGGAAGTTGGATTTCGGGAGAGTTCTCATCACTTCCAGAACTGATAAAAAGTCATTCACTCTGACTAAACTATTTGTACAAAAAATATAGTTTGTGTTGAACACCTTTCTTTCTAGGAGTCTGGAACTTTGGTATGTGCTAGGCAGAGGGTGCCTACATGACCAGCCAGCCCCCAATAAAAACCTTGGCCACTGAGACGATAATGAGCTTCTCTGCTAGGCAACATTTCATAACTGTTGTCACCATTTATTGCTGGAGGAATAAAGTGCATTCTGTTTGACCACTGGGAGAAGACTCTTGGAAGCTTGTGTCTGGTTTCCCCCCAGACTTCGCTCCATACACCTTTTCCCTTTGCTGATTTTGCTTTGTATTCTTTCACTCAGTAAATCACAGCTATAGGATTATACACTGACTCCTGTGAGTCTTCCTAGTGAACCACTGAAACTGGGGGTTGTCCTGGGGACCCTCGACACACAGAGGAAGGAATTAAAGCTCATCAAGATTAAGTACTCCAGGCCACACAGCTAATAAGTGGCAAAGCTAAGGCAAAAACCCAGGTCAGCCATGTCCAAATCTAGGAGTCTATCCACAACTGAAATGCCTCCTCATCAAAATTTTAGATCAGGTTACTTCTCTATTCAAAACATTTCAATGAATTTCTACTGTATAAAATCCAAACTCCTATTGGACACCGCAGCTATTAGGAATCCCTATAACACTTTCAGAAATCAAGGAAAGAGTTAACTGCAACCACAGATTTTAAGTATAGTAGATACTGGCCTTCTGAGGGGAAAGGATGAGTAGAACATATATCACAAGACGAAGAAGAGTGTGTCTGGTTTTAGAGTTTCAAAAGGAAAGGACAAAGTCATACATGTCTGGTAGAGATGCAGCTGAGGACTGAAAGCTTAAACCTATCTCAGTCATGTCAGACTTAAAAATGGACACATGAGGAGCCTTTCTGTTAGTACGTAAAGGAGTTTCTAGATATTAACCTCTATCTTGTTCTCTTTTATATAGGAAGTAACATCTATTTTAAGATGCTGAGGGTGGGGGGAGAGGGGAGGTAGATGGGGTCAAGGGGGTCAAATATGAGGTGACAGAAAGAAATCTAACTATAGGAGGTGAACACACAGTGTAAACATATCTATGCCTTACTGTTAAAGTGTATAGATGAAACTTATTGGATTTCGTTAACTAATGTCACCATAAAAAATTAATTAATTAAAAAAAATAAGATGCTACTGATGTAAACCATTATTTTATGTACTACTAAGAAAGAAAAAGAGCTGTAATTAAATGATGACATACCATGGACAATAAAATGTCTCCCAACTTCAGAGCTGTTAAGATGTGGAGAAAAAATGTGTCTTACAAAAATGATATTTAACAAATTAAGCAAAACAATAATTCTTAGTTTAAAATGTACGTATTTTTTGTGTTGAGAAACACTAACTCTAAATTCCTATCATAAACAAAATAAATTATGAAAATCTGTCTTTTAAAAAATCCTAATTATTTACCGTGATCGACTTTTCCTGCTTAATCTCCAGTCTCATTTTGGGCCACGCCTCTTCACCTCCCACCCCCATCCATCCCACTGTTTCTGGAACACATCAAGCATTTTCCTTCCTCTGGCCTCCAGTTGCTGTTATCTCTACCTGAAACACTTTTCTGCCCACTCTTCATATCATTAGCTTATTTATTTTCAGCCTCATTAAGGTGTAATTGATCACTGGCTTTAATTCTTCAAGTGCCACCTCAAATGTCAACCCTTCAGAGAGTCCCTGCCTGACCACTCGACCTGTAGATGGTATTCTCCACTACATCTCCTCCCTCTTTATTTCCTTTAGAGCGCTTACCACAATCTATAATTACTTTGCTTCTTCATTTACTTGTTAAATATCTGCTTTCTTACTAGATTCTGAATGGGCAAGAAACTCAACTGCTTGTATACCATAATATTCCTAGTGCCTAACACAGTGATGGACACATCACATTAGTGTTCAGTATGTGTTTGACTAAATGGATGAATCAACGTTGTAAAAGCAGAAACATAAACATTGACAATATGTTCCCAGGGACCTGAATTTTCGGAGAATAGCTGATAATCAGCCAAAAGTGGGAAGGACTAGCATTAGACTCTGATAAAAATGCTGGAATGGAAATTAGGCTACATGCTGGTCTTATCTTTATTTCAATTTTTGATATTTTGTACATCATAAATTTTTTTTGCATTAACTTTGATTTTTTAAAAATATTGCATTAAAATATTATTTATCTAGACTGCTGAGTTTTTTAGCACTCCCTTAAATTTTGCACCTAAGCAAGTTAAGTGCCTCGCTCACCTACCTGAGTCCCAATCTTACTAGTTGCTGTAGTCAAATAAAATGCTGATCATCCAAAATTGCCAATGGATGAAGGCTAGGACTTCAACAAAGTTCTCTCCCCCTAGGGAAGCGCTCTCTAATCTGTCTTTCCCACCATCGTGCTGCCTTGGTGCACTGTGAGAACAGAAGACCCTGTACCCCTGCTGAGAACAGGATCAAATGTTCTAACCAGATGCTACCATGAACATCAGGATGGCAACAGCAAAATGAACACAGAAAAGAACCCGATATGAGATTTCTTTTTTGGTCAGAGACACAGGACTTGCTCTTCAGAGTTCGCAAGCCCTGCATGGATCATTCTAGAGGCATCCCAGAAAAACAAGGAGGAGCAGTTTGCTCTGGATTTTTAATACCTAACTCATTTTTCCCCAACTGTCCCTTTTCAACTTCTGACCAGGGTTACTCCTCCTTCTTGCAGAAGGAGTCCCACAGTCTAGTCAATCAATGATAGTCCTGCTATCAGATGTGATAGTAGCTCTGCCAAGCTCTGGACTGAGCACTTTAGAGAGATACAGCTAAACTCAGGTCCTGCTCTAAAGAAACTCCTAGTCAATCAATCACAATATGGTGAAGTAAGCACTGTGACAAAGGGGCACATTCTGCCTAAAGGAGCCAAGGTGACAGGGGAGCTCTAAAGGTCTTGAAAACTGAATCAGAGGTCGACAGACAAAGGAGAGGGGAAAGGCTTTAAAGGCAAAGAGAAAGAGCATCAGCACAGGCACAGAGACAGGATAACCTAACATATGCAAGACCAAGGAGAGGTTGCATATGGCTGGAGCACTGGCTTGCAGGGTAGAAGAGACAAGTAAGTAAGGTTGAAGGGATGAGGATCCAGAGAAAGAGGGCTCTAGGTACCAAGCTGAAAAGCTTGAGTTTTATCACTAAAACAACAGAGGTAGCTTTGTTTTTGTAGCTGCCTGTATTCTCCATTCTCAGGCAGCCCAGATGTGAAGGGGAAGATGTGGAAATAAGAATTCTTGAAGAAAAATACCTACTTAGAGTCTTCTAACAGCATATTGTTCTAGCCAGTAAGAAGGATAGAAGGAGTGGTGGATGAGGACAAGGCCCAGGAGGCATTTAGTTTCCTTATTAGTGAACCTAAAGACAGAGAATCACAAGACAATGACCTTTTTGAGCACCAAAGGCAGTGAGGTCTCTCCTGGTGACCCCTCAGCACTGTCAGTACTTTCCACTAATGCAGACTTGTTCATGATCATGGACACAAAGAGATCATACTTCAGCAGCTGCCTCAGCAAACCTAGAAAACAAAGAGGTTGGGAAGTCAGGCGAGAGAAGCACAGGTACCAGAGTATACTCAAAGTAACCCTTCAGACACCCCCTAGAAACTTCATGTTTCTGTAGCTATTCCTAAGTATTTTCTTCTTTTTAATGCTATTGTATAAAGGATTGTTTTCTTAATTTCTTTTTCAAATAGTTTGTTGCTAGTGTATGGAAAACAAGGAGGAGCAGTTTGCTCTGGATTACAACTGATTTTGTATCCTGCAACTTTACTGAATTCATTTATTAGTTTTAACAGGGTTTTTTTTTTTAGTTTTTAGGGTTTTCTATATATAAGAATTCTAGTACTATGTTAAATAGAATCCCACCCTTATCTGTGCAACCTCCATAATGACATTTACCACACTGAACTCCAACTGTTCACATCTGGACTATAAGCTCCCTCATAACAGATCTTGTGTTGGACCATCTTTATGACCCAGAGCTCAGCACAGTGCCTGGCCCAGAATGAATGCTATGTGTGGCTGGACTGTTCACAACAGAGCTCTTGGCCCAAACTGTGAAAAGAAACTGCTGTCACCCACAGACTATGTTTTCTCTGTAGCTAGTGCTTTAAGCAACCTCAGATAACAAGCATCACCTCTGGACATCACCTTGGAGGCCAGAGGGAGCCATAGATAATTTTCCAAATAGGAAACTGACCGGATGTAAACTGTGCAGTGTGAAGATTAACTTGGCAGCAAGTACAAGATACACCAAGGCAGGCAATAAAGATTGGAGGCAAAAAAAATTGCTGTTGCACATTCTTTCCTGTTCTCCTTCCAAAGGCAACATTAAGATGTCACACCAACTCTGGGCACCTTTCACAGTCTATGCATCTTGTCTCCTGAACCCATGGCTTCTACCCTTTGCAAAGCAGCAAACTTCCCCACCACTAGAGAGCCAATTATCACAAGTCTTCAAGCAAAACCTCAAATGCTTTCTCTCTGTTCTCTCTCCAGTCTCATGTCTTACCTAAACAGTTGATCTGTAGCTCCTTTGTCTGGGCACCATCCAGTATGGAAAGGAAGAGAGGACACAGCTTCTCCCGGAAATGGCCTGAAAGCATCTCAGCTGCCATTGGTGAGGAGAACAGCTTCCCATACAGGTAACAGACAGAAGCTTGTATCCCCTCATTGGGGTATACTAAACCTCTCAACAGATGCTCCATTAGGTCACCTGTCCAGAAAACAACCAAGCATCCACGGGAACTGCACATGTCAACTGCTGTATGAAACTCCAAACTATTGCCCCCAATGGAGTAGTAATGGTAATCGCCAATAATCCCCCACAATAAATGATTTCTGGGCACTTAATCAAAAGGGAAAACTAAGATTTAGAGCAGTTAAGTGATTTACCCTTGAGTAAATCCTCTGTGAGATATTTATTTGCGTTTTACTGATGAAAAAGAGTGCATCTATATTTCACAATTAATTCCTCCTTCCACAAAAAAGAAGATCCACAGTAGGTAGCTTGTGTTAAAACAATCGATTGAAATAGCCCAAGTGTAGGGAGCTAAAGCTCCCCAAATTCAAAATTTGTGTTAAAACAATCGATTGAAATAGCCCAAGACCAGAATTGAGAGTATTTTTTTTTTAATTGGCTAACACAGAACACATTTTGCAGATGCGAAACCTAAAGCCTAGAGAAGGAAAGTAATGACTTCCCGGTGTATGCAGTGAATGGACCACCCGGAAAAAAGTGTGATCAAAGCAGATGACAGGATAGTGGCAGCTCTTCCCCGGAGTTCACTCACCATGCTCCATCACAAGCTTGTCTGCCAGAGTAGGAATGGCATCCACCAACTTGCCAAGAAGTGTCAGGGTGGCAAGGCTGCCTCTCATGGAGGGCACGTTACACAGCTACAGAGAGTGAACACACCCCACTCTATAAATTAAGATCAGGACAGATCCTACCAAAATTTATCTTGCCATATCCACACCAGTGCCTATCTTGTACGTGTCTCTCACCACAATCAGTAATCAGCCTCTTTAGCTAAATGTCTATCTCCCCAGTTGGACTGGGAAGCCCTGGGGAAAAGGGACTGAGTCAGATTCTTCTTAGAGTCCTCAGTACCTAGCTCAGTACATGTTTGTTAAACTGAACTAGTGTATTTTGTCTCTTATAGAGCCAAAACCTGGGGAATGAAAGTTGGGAACATCATAAAGATAGAATTCCAGCAAAAAATATATATATATATCATCATCATTACTATAGCTACTATTAAGGAATACCCTATTTGCCAAGTACTATGCTTGGTACTTTACAGGGAGAGTCAATAATATATATTTCTACTAACTAGCTGTAGCACCTTAAGTAAGACTCTTAACTCCTCTCGTAGGAAATAATAATAGTACCAATTTCATAGGGTTGTTGAGAGGATTGAATGAAACTATATGTAAAGCATCTAAAACAGTGCCTAGCATATAGAAAGTGCTCAAAGTATTAAGTGGCATCATCATAATGATAAGTATTGATATATAGAATTATAATAAGTATTGACATATATAAGTCCAATCTGATATATTAATTGCATGTAGAGCAATTATAATGATAATATAACTTGTAATTAAATGTTGCTCTTGATGGTTAGATGAACATTTGTCTTCCTTTTGCAAAAAAAAAAAATAGTGATTTTGATATTCATAAATCTTAAAAAATGCAAAAACTGCTTGTTTAAATGATATCTTTGACTATATTGAAGAAAGCAGGTTAAACGTACCCGCTCAGTGCTTACCTTAGATCCTGATAAAAGCAAATGCCTTCAGTACAAAATACTGTATACAATTCAAATCAAATAAAACTACTAAGTCAAGACATAGTGAACATATTTCCTTGACAAATTCTTCAAGGAAATTTGTACTGTATTTAGTAGCATACAGAAAATGGCCATGAGATGATTTTGCCAGAACAATGAGACTTCACCACATGGAGGTAGCATTTGGGAGATTGAAAAGGGAAGGAAGGAAGAGGCAAAGGATACTGAAAAAGGATCAGAAGACCCAGGCCCTAGCTCTGGCTCTACCACTGACTCAGTGACCTCAGGCAAGTCCCTTTTCCTCTCTGGAGTTTTATTTCTCCATCTATCCAAAGAAGGGTTGGTCCAGCTCTAAAATCTGAGGATCCTAAGGGGTACTCAAGAGCCCACAGCTATTTACTGACCTCTTTGTGGCACTCGTCCAGCAGGCAATGAATGGTCTGCTCTAATTTCAGCTGAGTTGTAAGCTGGATAAGGACTGAGCAACACAACAGCATTATCAGAAGACAAGCCCGTGCCCAGAGTTCACCTTTTGTAACCCTTCTACTCAAGTCATTTGCTTGTGTTAATTTGTATTAATCTTTTCTATCTCCCCCATTAAACCATGTGTGCACATCCAGACCAAGAAGCTTCTGGTTTCTTCATTGTTTTATACCAATGGTTCACAACTAGGCTGTATATTAGAATTGCCCATGAAGGTTTAAAAAAATACTAATGCCAAGTCCCACCCAAGACCAATTAAGTCAGAATCTAGATAATGAGCCTAAGCATCTGGATATTTTCTAAGTTCCCCGAGTAAGTCTATTGTAAAGCCAAGGTTGAAAACTACTATTTCATATCACCTCTTCTTTTTTTCCTTCCTCAGATTTTGTTCCTTCATATACTAGAAAACAGAATTATGAGTTCCTTTGCCAATAATATTATCCCACAACCTGCAGCCCGCCCTTTGATACAATCATTTTTGATGCTTCTGTTGGTGTCTCTAAGGAGGGGTGGAAAAGAGGCTCACTCTGCAAGTTGTGGGAAAAGCTTTTCAGTTGCTGCTATGGGCAGGCTCTGCCACTTCCAGGGTAAATAAGCATTCTAGGATAACACAGAAACAGGAAGAAAGCAGGAAGCAAAAAGGAAACAGTAAGAAAGGAACAAGTCCTTCTTCTCCCTCTAGTTTTGCAGTCTCCATCTTGTACCTACCACCTCACTGAAGTTCCTGGGGTCTGATGAGGGTTCTGCAAGCTATACTGACACTAACCAGAAGTGAATAGCTTTAGAATTATAGCCCCACTCAAGAGTGGCCTTGAGGAAAATGGTGAAGGGAAATCTGCCCACCCCTTCCAGTGGTCAGAACTTCAAGTAGTATATCTGTTTGTCCACATTGTCTAGACTGAGAGATGGTTAGAATTACATACAGATGGTTAGAATTACATACATATTGACTTATGATTTGTTACAGCTGCTAGTAGTTGCAGATGCTAACTCTATGACTGGATGGTTATGGACCCAGCAGCAGCCAAGCGGCATCCTCTCCTCAGAGGTCTGAGTTTCCTATACGGGGTCCTTCCTGCAAACTTGTAGTTTTAATAATTCCAACTTCTCCCTTTGTTTCCCCAGCCTTAGGAATGGGAGCTGCTTTCTGAAATTGCTACCTCCGTGAAAACTTGTTCATTTGTATTAGTCTTTTCTATCTCCCCCATTAAACCATGTGTGTACAAGTAGACCATGAAACTTCTGGTTTCTTCATTGATTTATATCAGTGGTTCACAACTAGGCTGCATGTTCTCTTTTTATTTTGTTACCTAGTTAATAATTCTTTAAAGTTTTTTCTGCTCAAATAACTGGTGTGGTTTGTTTCCTGACTAGATGCAGTTCTTGCTCTTTCTGCAAGAATCCTCCCATCCCAATGCTCGTCTTCCTTCTTCTTGAGCCCATTATAGGTAAACCAACACACTTCCACAGCTTTAATCACCACCTATGGCAGACAACTTCCAACCAACTAAATGAATGTAATAAAAATAGAATTTTGTACATGTCTTTGTAACAGCACTTATTAGCCTTTGTAATTTACCAGCCAATCTCTTCTCTAGATTGTAAACTCTTAGAGGACAGGACCATGTTTTATCTATGTATCTCTAGTGTCTGACACAGTACTTAGCTCAGAGAAGGTGCCCAAGACAGAAATGTAAAATTAATGATTACAATTAAGTGAGCTTTCTTTATCTGTCTCTAAAATTAAATATTTCATCAAGGGTTCAAATAACCAGAGCAGCAATTCATGCTAACAGCCTCAGATGGTAGGTACACAGTTTCACCTTACCTTCAATACAGAGGTCTGCTACACTCCCATCTTCCACACTGCATAACAGTCCTTGGAGCAGAGGAAAGTAAGAGAGAGATAATTAATAGATAAAAGAAAAACAAACCCACGAAGGCATACTGTGAATTCTAAAACTATCAGCAGCTTTAAGCAATGTCCCAGGTAAATTCTATCCTCAGCACCAAACACCTAGACTTTCAATGACCCACTCTGATTTTAAAGGAATAAAAACAGCTTGGCACCGCATAAAAGCTGTGTGCTCTGAAGTCTGTTACATACCTGGGGTAAAATTTCATTTCTGCCAGTTATACCATGACTTCCTTGAGCCTTGGGGATCATCCTCTCTCCCTCAAAGGACTGTCTTGGCAATTAAAAGCCTAAAAAACCTCTACCAGAGAAAAGCACCCCGTAAGAGTTAGCTCTCCTCCCCGCTGAAAGGGCTCATTCCATAGGACATTATAATTGTATTTAAAGAAGGGATCCTTTAATCAACATCATTTTATACAAGAAGAAACTAAGGAGAAAGGAGTAACTCAATCAGGGTCACAGCCAGGTAGCAGAATCTGGTCTGGAACTCCTGATTCTGTTCAAAGACCATATAGACTGGACTCTTTGAACAAACACACATTTCCCATATTCATCTTCAGCTAACTTCTTAGCTGTAATTACCATACAATGCATCATGTATCTTAGAAAGGTGGCCATTTCTTCATCATTGTGACAAAACAATTTGCTAACAAATTAAACTGTTACTTCACAAAAAAGCCTAAATTATCCTTCCAAGACCATTTCTCCAAGACCCCAAAAGCAAATATACATTCCAAATACACAAAATTCATGCCAAGTTTCCCTTTTAATCTCACCAAAAAGCATGTTTATGAAGTGGATACAGACTCTCTGATCCTGAGCCATCAGCTGCATGACCAGGGAAGCGTGCCTCACGAGAACATCTTGGAAGCAAGACAGTACATGCTTCTTGCGCACCAGCTTGGAGTAAATGAAGAAATATATTCAATAGCAACCAAGTCTCAGCCATTCTCAACCCAATGTAATTAAATATACAATATATAACTTTATAAATATAATTACAAGATGATACTGGAGGGATCATCTAATTCATAGTAAGATCACACTCCCTGGAGAGAGCATGGAAAAGGGCATCATTTACAAACTGGAATCCAAGTGTTTATACAGAGGATTATACATGGGCTAAGCTTCCTGATACCTTATACTTACACATTTTACTGTTCACAGATCATTTGTCTACTTGCTCATTAAAGTCTAACAAGTTGGTGAGCAAGGAGAAATAGGTATTATTATAGCCATTTTGGAGATAAGAAAACGGAGGCTCAGAGACTTTCCCAAGGACTCAAATCTAAGGCTCCAACCAGGAGACCTCTTGTCAAAGGTGAGTGCTCTTTCCACTTCAACAGTCCAGCATGGGGATACTGGCGACCCTTTGTGAACCTTACAGAGATAGAGAAAACACATCCTTCCATTCAAGGTAGACATAAATCTTCACACTCAATTCACTTCCATGTACAGGGAACTGAGTAGTAGTTGTGCAGAGTGTTCAAAATAGTAGAAAAAGTTAGGTCAAAAAAAGGGGGGTGCAAAGAGGATAGAATTGACTATATCATCCCTTCAATTGGTGAAAGCTGAAGCTAAGAAAATTGTGTTCAATAAAAGGTGAAGAAGTTGCATCTTCTTTTATTGCCTTTAAACTACACTATTGCAAGCCTCCTATTTTCCTTCACCAATTCCTTCTACATAATACATTAAGCTAGTGATCTAAATGAGTCACTCAAAAATTCTCAATGACTCCCCTTCAGCTGACAATCTCATTAAGTCCAAGCTCCTTAGCTTGTATTCATACTCTTCAGGAAACTGATCTTAACCTGGCTCTCCAATCTCAACTTCTCTTCAAACACTCTAATTACCTCCCCAAACTCATCCTTGCTAATACCTACCTCCTGGGGTAAGATCCCCATCTCCTCTGGTCCAAATCTTACCCGTCTTCTCAAGCCGAATTCAAATGCTTTTTCTTCTAAAATTTTACATTTCCTAATTTCTCTACATATCCCACACAGCATTTGACCACAGATTTGTCCATCATTTAAATTCCCAGGAATGTATTTTATTTTCCCTCACTGTCTTATCCATCTCTAACTATCCAAGAACGACAGCCTCAGAACATTTGGCCTCAACAATATCTCATATGTTATTAGCTAGCCCATCAGTTCTCAAAGTATAGTCTGGGGACTCTGAGAATGTTCAAAACCCTTTCAGGGGATCCTTGAGATCAAAATTATTTTCATATAATGCTAAGATGCTATTTGCCTTTTTCACTCTTATTCTCTCACAAGTGTCCAGCGAAGTTTTTTGAATATTACATGACATGTGATATCACAAGTTAAATGTAGAAATATGAGAATCCAGCTGCCTTCTATTAAGCCAGACATTAAAGAGACTTGCAAAATTTTAAAACAAAGCTAGTCCTTTCACTCTCCCTTCTGTTTTTGGAAAAGTTATTTTTCCTTTTCAAATTACTTGTCACAGAATTATACACTTAAAATGGTTAAAATGGTAAATTTTAGGTTATGTACATTTTGCCAGAATAAAAATTATGTTAATATGTAGCCAATTTACTATTTTTAAATAAATCTCTCTAAATTTTGATTACTAATACAGTAAACATCAGTGGATATAACCCACCCTCTTTGGGGTCCTCAACACTTTTTAAAAGTGAAGAACCATCTAAGATCAAAAATTTGAGGACCACTGATCTAGCCCTTCCCCCTACCAAAGGCATGAATTCCCAGCCCCGTCTCAATGAATTTGAGAGAAAAGTGATCTCTCAAACTTTTCTTGGATGCTTCCATGGACAAAAAACTTAAAAAAAAATTAAAAAAAATAAATTAAAAAAAAACCCCTCATTGCAAAGGTGGATAGGCCCCAAGGAAGGGAAGCCATGTTTCAGCCAGCTCTGCCTATTAGAAGTCTTCCCTTTCACCCCACTTCTGCCTAGCTGTAACTTCCACCCCAAGTTCTTGCCATCACAGAGACCCAGGCGGCCCTCTCCTCCACACTCACACCCCTCAGAAATCTGAAGGGAATGAAGAGCCCCGGCGCGTGTGTGCCTGGCCCACAGGCTGAGCAGGGACTAAAATGGAGGGAGCCTGAGCTAAGGCTAAATCCTGGGGAAAGGGAGAGCAAGTCGGTTTTCAGCATGACAGCTAGAGAGGACAAGGGAAGGCGGGCAGGCGTGCCGGGGAGTCTTGCTGGGGTCCCGGAGGTCCCAGAATGAGAACAGGCAGGGGTAGGCCCATTTGAGGCACAGCGCCAGGGCAGGGCCTGGGGTGGAAAAGGCGGCCTGTGGGGTGGACTGGGGCGGTGCCGCAGAGAAAGAAGGCCGCCCGGGCCGCCTGAGGGGGTGGCCTGTGTAGGAGCAGATTCGGCGCGGCGGGTGAGCCCGGTTTAGTTTCGGAGGTGGGTCGGGGTCAAAGAAGTTAGGCTGGCAAGGGGCGGTCCTAAATGGGGGAAATGAGGATCCCGATTCGCACCGACACGCCGGGCTCCGGCAGCAGCTCCAGCACGCAGGCCAGGCACAGACGAGGAGGCACGGGCAGCAGCCAGCGCGGGTCGTGCCGGTAATGGGCCCTCTCGAAGAGCAGCGCCGCCTCTTCGTCCCTCCCAGGTGGGGGAGCACCTGCCGCCGCCTCCCTCACAGCCATCTCTGGGCTTGCACGCCACCGCCGCAGCACGTTTTCCCGCGCAGTTTGTGCGCAAGCGCAGTTAAAGAGCCCTGCGCCTGCGGTGGGGGCGGGGGGTGAGTAATGCGCCTGCGCAAAGCGAGTGGGACAAACTCTCAGAAGAGCAGTGACCCCTGAGGGCAGATGAAGGACGTAAGGACCCTGGAGAGCATCCAACCGAGCCCAGAATGGTTTGCTCTTAGAATCTTCAGAAATTCGTCTTCACATCGAAGGTTGTAAAGCATTATAAAGAAGCTGTCATTAGCCTTAAAAAAAAAAAAAGAAGCAATCTATTTCTACTATTAAAAACTTAAAGATCGCGGATTTTTATCTAAAAGCTACTAGCATTATTATTTTAAATTTACGTGACACCTTTCTCTCAAAGAGTCTAAGACGTTGCCCTTAAAATGTTCTCTCACAGAGGGCTGCACAGCACTTGAGACTTTGTGAGCGCACAAGGAATAGTGAAGGAGAAAAAATACGTTAAATATGTTTATAACAATCCGTCAATATACGAAGATTTATTTAACAACAAGGTGCCCAGCGACTGGTTAAAGTTGAAGGAAGTAAGTTCAAGAGATGTTTTCCACAATTAGAAGCACTGTGACTGATTGGAAAAAATGCTTTCCATGGCAAAATAGTTTGGAAAACAATGATTTATTATTCAATGGAGTATTATGAAGTAATGTTTGAGAAAAGTAGATATTAACATGAAAAACTATTCATTAAAATGCTAAGTGTACAAAAGATAAATAATTGTATATTAAAGTATAGAAAATAAGCAAACAACATTCAACACATCTTAAATATGTTATAGCAATAATTCATATTCAATGAAGAAAAAATAATACTCTGATATATTTTCTTCTAGACATTTTCTATACATTTTTACAACAGCAACATACAAAGGTTTGTAAACTTTCTTGGAGAAAAATGTCATGTACATTTTCTATATCACTATATATTATTCTATATGTATTTTAAATGCGAACAAAGTATGTATGCTTTTTAACAAAATTTTGAGCCAGGAACTGTGCTAGGAGTTAGAGGATTCAAAAGTAAACAACAGACAGTCCTTGTCCTCAAGGAGTTACAAGTCCAGTCAAGGAAACAGATAGGCAAATTATTACAATAGAGTATATATGTATTAGTTGTTTATTTCTCCATAACAAATTACCCCATGTAATGGGTTAAATGGTGACCCTCAAAATGATATCTCCATGTCTGCTACGAACTTAATTGTGTACCACAATTCTAACGTGACCGTATTTGGAGACGGGGCCTTTAGGAGGGAATTAAGGTTCATGGAGATCATAAGAGTGGTACCTTAATCCAACAGGATTGGTGGTCTTATAAGAAAACAGAAAGATCTCTCAACCGTTCCATGTACATGCACCAAGGAAAGTGCATGTGAGGACATATGAGAACATAGTGAGAAGGTGACCATCTACAAGCCAGGAAGAGAGCTCTCACTAGCACTGAATCAGCCAGAACCTTGATCTTGAACTTCTAGCCTCCAGAACTGTGAGAAAAGAAATTTCTATTTGTCAAACCACCAAATCTGTAGTATTTTGTTACGGCAGCCAAGGAAGACTAATATAACATCCTAATCCTCAGAACCTGTAAGTGTTACCTTATCTAGAAAAAGGATCTTTGCAGTTGTAATAAAGTATCTTGAGATGAGATCTTCTTGGAGAATCTGGTGGGCCTTCAATCCAATGACAAGTGTCTTGAGAAGAGACACACAGAATAAAGGAGGAGGCAGTTTGGCCAAGATTGGAGTGAGGCGCCACAAGCGAGTGAACACTTACAGCCAGCAGAAGCTGGATGAGACAGGGAACGAATTGCCCACTAGAACCTTCGGAGTGCAGGTTCTCCGGAGAGTCAGAGAGAGTGCAGCCCTGCTGACATGTTGATTTCAGACTTCCGGCCTCCAGAACTGTAAGAATACATTTCAGTTGTTTTAATCCACCAAGCTTGTGGTAGTTTGTTACAGCAGCCATAGAGAATTAATATGCCCCCAAACTTAGCAACTTAAAACGACAAACCTTTATTATCTCTTAGTTTCTGTGCGCCAGGAATCCAGGCATGGCTTAGTTAAGTGACCCTGCCTCCAAGTCTCTCATGAGATTGTAGTCATCACAAGACTCACTAGGGCAGAAGGATCTGATTCCAAGGTCACTTACATGATTGGTGGCAGGATTCAGTTCCTCCGAGGCTGTTGGAGTGAAGAACTTACTTTCTCCATGGCTGTCATTCAGTGGCCTCCTCAGTTGCTTGTCACATGTGCCCTTCCAAGTGCAGTTCACAACATGCAGGATGGCTTCCCTCAGGGAGCAAGCAAGAAAGTGAGTGAAATGCCCAAGACAGAAGCTATAATCTTTTCAAACTATTCTGAGGAGTAACAGTCCATCATTTCTGCTTTATTCTATTTGTTGGAAGTGAGTCCCTAGATGCAGTCTACACTCAAAGGAGAGGAGAATTCACAAGGGCAGCAATTCCAGGAGGTAGGGAGCACTGAAAGCCTTCTTAGAGGCTGCCTACCACAGTATCAGTGCTGTAGTAAATGATAGGCATGAATTGCTATGGGGACACTTTGTAGATAGCAACGCATAGGAATAAAAACATCGAAACATTAACTGAGGCATAGGATTATGGATTATTTTTCCTTTTCTAAATTTTCTAAACTCCAGTGAGCATGTGTGGGTTTTACAGTAAATCAAAAAAATTGAAAAAGCTAAATGAAAGGGAAGACAGCAAGGGAGAAAGGAAAGAAGGGAGGGAGGATAAAGGAGACAGAAGGAAAAAGCCTGAATTAAATTCCCAGCTCCAGAGCTCATTGATTTAGGCTCTGTGAATCTGTTTCTACCCGCTGTAGCTATCTACAGAAGCAGATATAAGATATAATGCCCTTTGGCTCAGAGTTTCAGATTTCATTGAAACAAATAATTAGCTCCAGGATGCCCACAGGTGAGTCAGGCAGAGCAGTAATTATGGTTGGGGATGCTTAAGAACTGGAGAGGTGGGATGATTTTTCTGTAAAGTCTGTTCATGGGCAGCAGAATCCCAGCAGGGCAGCTGCCCAGTCATCAGCATCTTTCCTTGTGATCAAAAGAACTTGAATAATAGTGTCTGGTGCAGAGAACCAAGCCTCCCCTCAAGCAGCTGAGGCTATTTGAGCATTTTACTTCAATCGGAATTAGCTTGAAATAAGACAGGACAGAACCATGATAGAAACCTCAGGAAACCCTACCGTGAGAAGCTGGGGAGGGAAGCTGTTGAGGAGATGACATCGGGCTGACCCACATTCCCCAAACCTTAAAAACCATAGCATAAACACTCTTAAAAATAAAAAAAAAATAAAAAATTAAAAGAGTAGAAGTGGCTTCTACCCATCCCAGAATGAATCCCAAACCCCAAAAGGGAGCACTCAGAAAACATGCCAAAAAAAATCAGAACCCCACAGTGTCCAAATAACCAATTTTATTAGGGGCTTTGAGGATGAATAGACCACTCTCATGCCTTCTTCGACATGTTCTGAGGACTCTGGGACTGCAGCCTATTTTCTAAAACAATGCTGGAGCAGAAAACATCTCAAGTGCTTCGTAAAACCAAACTTTTTGGAGGCTGGTAGATTCTGTGGGGCTCCATTTGGGTTTTCAGGTTCCCCTTGGCCCTGGAGGCTCTCTGTCTTGGGAAGAGTGGCACCAGCACGGCAGTGACCTGGTGGCTGAAGGTCCCTCTTCAGAGGAGTGTGGACTTCAATGCTGTCTTCTTTTACATATGGGTCAACCACTTTGGGGAGCGGGCTTGGATCAGAACCCTTCAGGCTCAGGCTGAGGGTTGAGATCTGGGGCTTGGCCAGGTGCGGGAACCAGGATATCTTGTTCAAAAAGGTCACGTTCAGCCTCGCTGCAGCGTAGTGGAGATTCCCTTTGAAGCTGGAGGCGTCTGTAGAACGGGAAGGCTGCTGCTCAGCCCTTCTGCCCTCCACAGGCTCCAGGCTTCCTTCTCTCCAGTGTGTGGGCTGCTGACATTTGAGTTTGGGGGGCTTAGAAGCCTCTTGGAAGGTGCTCTCCCTCCAGTGGTCGTGGCCTGCCCTGGAGTACGAGGTTCTTACTCTCCTGGGAGCCCTGTCTGCCATCTGGGAGACTCCTGGCTTGACCATTCTCCTGCAGTTCTCCCTGGAAGACTCTTGGATGCTTTCTTGGCCACACCAGCTCTGAGACTTTGCTGCGAGCCTGGGTTTCCTGGGAGCAGGGGGCTTGGCCTGAGGAGGAGCCTTTTCCTGAACATCCTGTCCTTCTCTTGGACCGCCTGGTGGCCTGACTCTCCGAGGCTTTGGGGGATGGATGGACATGCCAATGGGCTCTGCCCGCTGTGGCCCACACTTCTCTTGAGCTCTGGCCTGTGTAGAGCTTTTTCTTTCTGGGGGTCGAACTCTCTTGGACCTCTCAGCAGACTTAGGGCCTGGCCTGGGGCCCTGGGCCTCACGAAGCTTTTCCTGCTGCCGTCGGAGCTCACAGGCTGCGTATGATCCAGGGAGCTGCACCCCAGCAAAGGGCAGTGGGCACGGTCCTAAGACGTTAAAGAGTGAATGGGACTCCAGAATCCTCCGGGGGAGGCCCCACTTCAGGTGTGCCATCCTCCGCCGCATGAGGGACTCCAGGAGCAGGCGTTGGCTCTTCTTGAGGACTGGCCACTTGGGCATGACAGCGAGGGCAGTGGGAGCACCCGCCAGAGCTGTAGCAGCTTGCGGGGTTTGGCCACACGAGTCAGAGGGACAGAAAGAGGGCTGGTCCTGCAACGCAGCCAGAGACTGTGGGTTCTGAAGCTGCCAAGCCAGACCAGAGACTTTTCCTGGATCCACCTGTTTGTCCCTCTGTCGGCTTCTCTGGGGTTTAGGTGGGGCCTGCCTGGAGGCTGGATTGATCCCCACTCTGTGCTTCCTGGCAGGGACCGTGCTCTGGCTGGCCAGATGCTCTCCGTCACCCCGGTGGGGGAGAAGTTTCATCTCAGGACAAAGAGGAGAGGCTACTGCCTGTTCCTGTTCCATGGCCCCATATCCAGAGCCAGTGAGGACTGGGGGCCTCTCACTCCCAGAACAGTCAACTTGGAGATCGCTTTTAGCAGCATCCTTTCCACCGACCTGGTCCTTGTGTCCTTCCCTTGGAACTCCCCCAGCATCCACAGCTCTGCACTTTCTCTGGCTCGCTATATCCCAGATTTCTGCAGCATCCTCATCTCCACCCTTGTTCTGATTCCCTTGCCCTTGCATCTGGATCTCTCCATCAATGTGACTTCTTAACTGTCTCTGGCAATCTCCCCCAGGAGCCTGGATCTCTCTACTGTCATCACCTGTGGTCCCTCTTAGGTTTCCCTTCCCTTGTGTTTGAATTTCTGCACCATCCTCACCTCCAATCTGCTCCTGGGTCTTCCACTCTAATGAACAGGTCTTTCCATTAACTTTACTTTTTAACCGTCTCCGGTTCCCTCCCTCAAGTCTCTGGATCTTTCTACCATCTTCACTTCCAACCTCTCTCTGGTTTCTCTTCTCCAATGACTGATTTTCTGCATCAGTCTTTCCCCCAATCTGCTCACAGTTCCTCCTTCCTGGTGAATGGCTCTCCCCAATTTCACTATCTAACTGTCCCAGGTTCTCTCTCTCAGGTCTGTGGGTCTCTGTACCATCCTCACCTCCAGATTCTCTTTGGTTTCTCTTCTCTGGTACCTGGATTTCTGTTCCGTTCTCACCATCCATCTGCTCCTGGTTTTTCTTCTCTGGTAAATGGGCCTTTCTATCAATATCACCTCTTAATCGACTCTGGTTTTCTTCCCCAGGTGTCCAGGTCTCTGCATCAGCCTCACCTCCAGCCTCTCTCTGGTTTCTCTTCTCTGGAGTTTTGATTTGTATGCCATTCTCACTTCCAGCCTGCTCCTCTTTCTTCCATTCTGTGAACTGAGTTTGTCCATCAATTTTACTTCTTAATTTTCCCCAGCTCTCCACCTCAGATACCTGGGTATTTGCATCCTTCTTTCCTCTAATGTATTCCTGTTTCTTCCACTTTGGTGAGTGAATCTTCCCATTAATTTCGTTGCTTAACTGCCTCTGGTTTTCTTCCCCAAGTTCCCGGGTCTCTTTACCATTTTCACCTTCAAATCCTCTCAGGTTTCTCTTGCCTGGCAGTTGAATGTCTGTCCTTGTCTCATCACCAAACATCTCTTGATCCCTCCTATCAGGTGGATGGATGTCTACATGAGTTTCAACTTTTAATTGTGCCTGTTTCTCTGCTTCAGGTGCTAGGGTATTTATACGGTCCTCATCTCTGTCCTTTCTCTGGTTTCTTTGCTCTGGTGTCTGAATTTCTGCTCTCTGTTCACCTCCAATCTGATCCTGATTCCCCCAACATGATATCTCAAATTCTCTGTCAACTTCACTTGCTACTGGTTTCTGGTCTGTCCACCACAGTGCGTGGACCACTATCCAATCCTCCTCTCTTACCTCTCTGAGGTTCTTCCTTCTAGTTATCTGGGTTTCTCCAGCATCTCCTTCTCTTCTCAGGCCTTGGCTTCCCCATCCCACTTGAAATTCATGTCTTAGTCGTTTCTGGATCTCTCCCCTAAGGGCTTGGACCTTACTAGCTCTCGTACTTCGACCCTGAGCCCACTTCTCCCACGCCGGTGTCTGAATAGCTGTAACATTCTCACTTCCGACACATTCCTGTTTTCCCCACCTCAGGGCCTGGATCTCTATCCCATCCTCTTTTTCCGCTTCTCCCAGGTTCTCCCCACCAGGTACTTGGGTTTGCACAGCATTCCCACCTCCAACCTGGTCCTTGTCTCTCTTCTCTTCTACTTGAATTTCTGTACCAACATCACCTCTAATCTGGTCTTGTTTTCTCCATCTTGGTACTTGGGACTCCTCATCATTCTTACTTCCCGTCTGGCCCTGCTTCCCCAGTCCTTGGGCATGGGTCTCTCCCTCAGCCTTCCCTCTGGCCTCTTTCTTATTCTTCTCAAATGTCTGGGTCTCTACAGCGTTCTCATTTCTAGTCTTATCCTGGTTCCACCACTCTGGTGTTTGAGAGTCTGCATCAATTTTACATTTTAACTCTTCCTTGTTCTCTACTATATGTGCCTGGATTACAGGGGGATTCTCACCTCCAGCTTCCCTTTGGTTTCTCTTTCCTAATTCCTGAATTTTGGCTCTATTTTCAACTCCCACCTTGTCTTGGTTCTCCCACTCTGGTGTCAAGATCTCTCCATTGGTTTTACTTATCACCAGTCTCTGGCTTCCCCACTCCAGGACATTAGTCTCTACATTGTTCTTCATCCCAAATTTTGTTGGGAGTTGCCTTCCAGATGCCTGAATCTCCCAAGCATCCTCCCCACTGCTCTCTCTCTGGTTCACCCACTCTGGAGCCTGGGTCTCTCTAGTGTCCTTTCTGCCTAGTGTCAGGTTTTCCTTCCCTGGTGCCCAGGCCTCTTGTGGGCAGCCCCAGGATTTCCAGGTGGGTATTCCCACTTGTTGGTTGGAAGGAAAAGGCAGGAATTCTCTGGAGCAGAACTGCAGCCTCTGAGATGAAGGAAGGTTTGGGAGAGAGGTGGCTAAAGTCATGGACGTAGGATGAGATCTCATGCTGACAACAGGCTCCAATGGCATTGACTCTTCCTGGGAGTAGACCAGCAGTTGCTCCATCCTTTGATACATATCCAGGTCAGGGAGTAGTGGCTTGCAAGTCAAATGAGTATGCTCATCATTGAGACACCAGGATACTTGCCATACATCCCAAGAACTGTCTTGAGGGAGCATACAGGTGCTTGAAAGGGAGGTGGTAGAAATGGTGGACTCAGAGGGGGTATGGAAATCCCAAGGTGGGCACTGACATGGGTACTGCCAAGAGAACAGGTATTGGGCCCGTGATTCCCGGAGGCTCCTTCGATATCCCCATCTCTTCTTTGGTGCCCATCGTTGAACATGAGCATTCAGGCCCCTGAACTTGCCAGGACTGAATAATTTAGAGATCAGACCAAAACAAGTGTCATGTCTCATGACAGGCACTGCCCATTTCTGTGGTGACACCTATAGGTAAGAACAGAGAAGGAAAATCCTTGTGCACGCTGCCTCATCAAATCTTCACAGGTCAGAATTATAACCCCCATTATCCAGATGAGGATGCTGGGGCTCAGGAAAGGGGGAGTCACTTCCCTTAGGGCAAACAGTAGTCATTCATTCAAAAAAGATAAAACATTTACTCTGGGCCAGGCACTATTCTAGGTGGTGGAGGTACCAGTATGAACAAGACAAGGGCACTGATGGGCGCCATCCTCTAGACATGGAAGACAGACAGTGATCAAGTATACATCTTAATGTTATGAATGGAAAAGTGTTCCGATGGAAACAAAACTAGAGTGGGTATGGGGCTAGCTCCTTTAGACAAACTAGTCAGAGAAGGCCTCTCAGAGGTGGTGACATTTGACTAAAGACCTGAGTGAGGTGAGGGGCAAACCAAGCAACATGTGAAGAAAGAGCATTGTCAGCACAGGAGATATTAGTGCAAAGACCCTGAAGACAGAATAAGGCCATGTGTCCAAGAATAGCAAGGAAGCCCATGTGGCCAGAATGGAATGAGTGACGAGGAGATTTCTGGGAGGTGAGGTGAGAGAGACACGTAGGACAGATCATGCCTTGGAGTTGGGATTGGGAATTTGGATTTTATTCCGAGTTTGATGGGGAGTGTATCTATAAGAGCAATCACAGGGTTTTGAGTGGCAAAGTGCTATGATCTGTTTTTAAAAGTTTGTTCTTGGCTCATGAGCATAATGCTAGGCTTAAGCCAGGTGCAAAAACCACTTCTCATATGAGTCCATACAGACAAACTTAGTTTATGCTATTAGAAATTAGCATACTTTTGACTGCAAACTTCTGGGCTGCTGATAATGGTTTGTCTCTTAACCTGGGTGCTGCACATGGATGTGTCCAGTTTGTGAGAATTCATTGACTTATATATGCTTATATTTCATGTATATATATATATACATATATATATACATATATATATACATATATATATACACATATATATATATATATGTTATCCTTGGATTAAAATTTTAAAAAAAAGAGAGAGAAGGTCATTCTCTTGGCTATGTGGAACACTGACTGTGGCTGGGTGAGAGAGGCAGTAGGAACTAGGCAGAAGGCGTGCCTACAGCCTAGGTGAGACACAAGGGCAGGTGGGTATGGTGAGGTTTTAAGAAGGAATCAGATTTAAGATATGGTTTTCAAGTAGATGGATTGATTATGTGGAGTGAGGAAGAGAGAAGTACAGGATAACTGCTGGGTCTGGGACAAGACTATGTTCTCCCCAGCCATCTGAGTTCTCTAGTACGATTCATCTCTGTATGCAGGGCATAGAACAGGGTCTTTGTAGCAAGTGACTTAAACAATCATGGTGCTGAGGGAAGAGGGTGTGTAGGACCTCCTCACCTTTATGACCCTTCTCATGCTGGGAGTGGTCCTGGTGACCTGATGCCAATAGTGCCGGACCTGCCAGATCAAAAAGAGGCAGAGGACAAGCAGGTTGCCGCAGCACCGAGGGTCCCTGCAGCTGTGACTTTCGGTGAGCAGACCCCGCACTGGCTCCCACTCAGAGCCCTGGAATGGCCCCACCACAGCACAGGCTCCCAGCAGTGGCAGCAACATGATAAAGCTTAGGTAGGCAGGTGGTGTTAGGGACTTGGAGGGCAGGACTGGTATGGCTCCCCCACCTAGTTTGGGGTGGGATATCTCCTGCCTCACAGCACCCCTGTCACTGAGGCCACCTCACAAAGGAGCCTGATGCTCTAGTCTCAGCTCTAG
>NW_006440626.1:3113757-3189398 GCF_000325575.1 Pteropus alecto
AACCTGGCACGAGCTGGCTAACATACCCTCAGTGCAGTTAAGGATGGCATTGCAAAAATCTCCTAAAGGAATGAGAGGAAAAAGAATTTGTTTTAAACAACCTACCCTCTGGAATAAAGAGTTTAAGTTCCCCCATGGATGATGGGGTGATGTAACCTCTAGTCTGCTGATTTCTTTCTATTAGACACTTTTATCCATTTGTCCATCTGTCCATCTAATATCAAACACTTAATGAACACTGTATTGAACATGTGTATTCTTGTTTGATCACCCCAGATTACTTTTTCCATATTGGGATCAGTGTTGGCGGGAGAATAAATGCTACCCTGAATAAATGCTGTTGTACTTCACCTAAAGGTCAAATTTAAAATATCCAACTATGGAGCAGGCAAGGACATCGGCCAATCAGAATGGGCCAGGCCTTAAACCTTTAATAGCTCAGTTGTAAGTAGCCCTTGGGGTCCCAGGAGGGGGACATCACCTATTTACCTTTGGAAACTATTTCTCTATTTTAAGAACCCAATATACAACACAATGTATTCTGGCAGAATGTCACCCCAGCTCATACCTGATACTCTCACACAGACCCAGGACAGCTAAGGAATAGAGGAGTGACCTAAGTTTGGCCAACTGGGCTCTCTCTCCAGGGCTCTAAATATCAAGAACAGAGATTCAAAATAGGAACAGGAAGCTGGCAAGAAAAAGGAAAGCGGATCATGGCAGCTGGGAACTGGCCTAGCCATGTCAGTTAAGGACTTAACATTGCAGAGAGCTGCCTGACACTCAGAGCTGGGCCTTGGTGTTTTTCTGCTGAACATAAACAATTTTATAGAACATTGGTATCAGACAAAGCCATTCTGCGACAATCAAGACAAAAACAAGACCTCTTTTTAATCATGTTCGAATGCAGACAAAAACATAAACATTGTTGAAACCACAAAATAACCAAACATCTCCTTATCCTGACTAATATGAGTGACTGCTATTTCTTTATCAATTACAGCTTTAGAATCACTTCATTATTTCACTTTGTAGATAAGATTTATTAAGATGCCCAATCATAAGATTACTCACACTTCCTGGCAGCATCTAATCCAAAGCAAACCACACTTTCCTGACCCTGCCCCAAATCACCTAACACAAACCTAAATCCTATAGTAAATCCTCTCTAAAACCCTTTTATTCAGAAGTCCCACAGTTCCTCATGGTATGCGTTCTCCCTTGTTGCAACAAGTAGTGACACTATAAATGTGTTCCTGGTGGTTTTGGCTGGAGGACATTAACAGTGGAGTGAGACTGTGAGACTGGTCCGGCTCTCACAATCGGCTTCTCTTGAACCTCTGGGTTCCACCAGAGTCTTTTCCCAAATTCTTTTTTTGGTTGCTTGCCACCAAAGATTGCTAAGTGAAACAAGAACTCCCTTTGGGTCAAGCATAGTGCCAGGAGATAGGTATCCACAGGGTCCAAGGCAGGTACAAGCCCTACTCTCATAAAGCTCTCAGTGTGGTGGGAAAGGTGGACACTGAATAAAGACATGGTCAACAAGCGCTACAAAGGGCAAGTACAGGAGGCTTAGGGGTCCATCTAGTAGGGACAATTACCTGGTCTGAGTGATCAGGGAGGCTTCACTGAAGAGATGATGAATAGGAGTTAGCTAAGCAGAACAGTGAAGCATATTACTCCTGATAGAGGGCGATGGATGGGGTTGGAGAGATTGAGTGTGCTCAGGGTAGAAAAAGAAGGTGGGTGAGGCTGTAACAGGGGATTGAGGCAGGGAGCATTGAAGAGGGCCTAATAAGCCATGGCATAGTTTTAGGGTTTTGAGCACAGACGTGTGGTCAAAAACAAACTTCTAAGACAAATTGATCCTGATCATATGTCAACATTTATTAACTTACTAGTGAGGGAAACAGCAAGATACAAAAAGATGGGCTAGTTCTGAGAAAACCATGGAAATTGAGTAATTCTATAGTTGGGAAACAGAATTAATTAGATAAAGGGTACTGTCTCATTACCCGTGGTCATAAAACTATCAAGCCCCTATTGGTCAGTAGTCATTACTGAGGACATCTGGGATATGATGATCCAAGATGCCAGGCAGGCCAAATAACAATCAGAAATTGTTATAAAAGACATCAAAAAAGCAAATGATAAAGACACATCTGTGACCATAAATTGGAATAATAAGGTTTCATTCCCTTAGCAGCGATGGCTAATAGGTCCAATTAATATGAAAACAGGAAACAAGACCCAAGAGAGGTAAGGAATGGACTCCAAATCACAGATTCTGTTCTTAAACCGGAGCCATTGGTGGAACTAGCCCTTAATGGTCTAGTTTTGGCTAGATCCAAATGGTCCCAAAATGTGCCTGGCATCACGTGGGAGAAAGATGAGTAAGGGCCATAAGATCAGGGAGGACCTCTCGAAGGTGGTGAGGCATGAGTCTACTCTTAAATAATGGAGATTTGGAGCAGCATAGAGAAAAAAAACAAGTATGCTGGCCAGAAGCATATGGGTGTCCTATGACAACTCAACCGGACAGAAACTAAACTCCCATTCCCAAACCTGCTCTTCTTCCTGAATTCCCTACTCAATTGATTCCATTTCTGGTAAACTCCACTCACCACCAGAAATGTTAACAAAGATATCTGAATGTGAAGGAAAACATTTAAGATTACCTATCATTATCTCCATACCTTTCCCTTGCTAGTGATAGGTCAAAACAGATTATTTTGAACACAAGCATGTGCTCAAAGATAAATGGGTAATGGAATGCTGACATCATTGAAACTTTGTTTTGGTGTGTTGTTTTCGAATGTTTAACTCATTGTTTCTGCCAATAACGTATAGCAGAATGAGAATAAAAACAGCAAAATGCGGTTCCCGGCCCAGACCTGAGGCCGTTTTCTCTTGGTGCCCCCCTAGCGAGCGAGATCCGCCTACTCGCAGTGACGTCACTTCCGCTTCCTGCCGCGCGCGGCCATTTTTGCTCTTTCTTTGCTACTTTCCGGTCGAAGAGAGTGTTCCTGCTCTGACGTCGGCGGCCCTCCGTGAGGGAGGCAAGACGGCGGAACCGCAGCCATGGTGAGTGCGTGCGCCCGGCCATAGGACCGGAAAGCGGAAGATTCGGGGTTCGGTTCACTCACTAGCCTGTCGTGGGTTTAAAACGCGCGCCGTCTCGGACGCTAGGCCCGGCGTTAGAGTCCCGTAGTGCCGCGTAGTGCCGGCAGAGAGTCTGATCTCGGGCAGCCGCGGGGTACCAACAGCCTGGCGGGAGGTAGAGATCCCAACTGCTGTGACCCGGGGTGCAGCAGCCTTGCGCGTGGCCAAAGGCTTCTGGTGAACGGAGGGGGCATGGTCCGGCCTGGGAGAAGGAGACCAGCCCACGTGGGAGAGAGTAGAAAGTTGGTTGAGGAAACTTGGCTCCATCTTTTGTATTTTGGGGGAGGGGACCGCTAGAGGATGGTGTGGAACCCTGGATTCGGATCACCCTCCCTTACCATACTAACCCCATTGCTGATGTTCTGGAGAGGGAGATCTCCACGGGTCTGCGCCTAGTGCTCGCCACGGAGTTACACGTGCCAGACACCTGAAGGAGCCTTTGGTATTTGGGGGCTCTGGGCAATGTGGAGGAGTCTCGAGCCCCGGCCTGGAGTACAGGAAAGGCTGGCTCCTCCTCCTGCGAAGCAGTAGTCTCAAATCAGAGGTCCTGGTAGCACCACGTGCGGCTCCTCTCAACTCTTGATGGTCTCTAACTTTTAATCGAATCGTGTAGCCTGAAAGCTGGTTTGGGTTGGCACGTGGTAAATTCCAAAGCATTTACACTTTCATAATGAGGTTTAATTCTTCCACCGGAGCTTGGATCCCAGCGGGTACCTTATCCTGCTTCATTTCCCCAAACCCCTCCCACCTGCCCCATTTTGAAGCTAGTATACTTGGCTGAGCCTAGACTTAGAAGCTTCTTAACCAGTGCTCATCTTATGCAGTACCATGAAAAGTTTTGGAATCAATGGTCTCAGGTGGAACATAAGAGAAATTTCTCTCAACTGTAAAGTGGGAATTACACTGCATGAGAATATTGTGAGGATTAAATTAAACTAATAAACACCTAGTCCTAATACTTGGTAGGGAGTGTGATCACACAGTTTGGGGCTGTCTGGTGTACAGGAGACCAAACTGGTGAAACTAGGGGTTCATGTTAGCTAGTGGTATGATTTTATTCACTCATTTAATTAACCCTTTAAAAATTAAGAAGTGGATAAATGCAAAATGCACACTAAGCAAATTTCAGCTGCTGTTTATAAGATACATGGTTTGCTTTTAAAGATTGTGCCGACCTTCTGTTGTTGACTGCAATAAGATGATGGTTTCAGCTCCTGGAGTCTTCCCCTTTTAATGCACTTGATGTTTATTGAGAGCTGAGAATCCTTAATTCAGAGGTGGGTGGTTAGAAACCACAATGAAAGTGTCTGACATTTTAAAAAGTAATTTTGAGGAGTGATTGGAATTAAAATGTTGGGTAAGGCCTTATTGTGTAGGAGGAGGGTGACAGTGTTGATGAGCATTAGATTTTGATAAAGGCAAATATGATTTCTCAGGTAGCTTCCAAAAGGATAAAGATAAAAACTTCAATCTAGTAGACGGGGAAATAGCGGGAAAATAATAAACCCAAAGAAAGAAAAAGAAACAACGTGTGGGACCAATAGAAAGCATAAAAGAAGGAAGATTGGAACCCAGTATTTACTTAATTTACACAGTCAATACTTAAGAAAATATAGAAAGGGACTAAATGCTTCAGTTAAAAGACAGATTGAAGTAAAAAGAAAGGAAAAGATAGGCCAATTTAAAAAGTAGTGTAACCTATATAAACAAAGAAATGGGTTTCAGGCATCTGTAAAGAGAGTGGCTAAAAAAATAAGGGAGAAATATGTAAAGAGTGGCATCTGTAAAGAGAGTGGCTAAAAAAATAAGGGAGAAATATGAAAATGACATAATTACAAGAAGACAAATATGCAATCATATAGCATTTAAGTATATAATTGTTAGATCATGAAGCCAAAACATCAGTATGAAAATAGGGGATTTGAACAGCACTACTAATAAACTTGATCTGGTGGTCATAGTGAATGCGGTAAATACTACACCTGACAAGTATAGAAAACAGTTTGCAAGCAAGAAACATTTGTGCAAATTAGCCATCTACTGGGTCATAAAGCAAGTTCAGCAAATTTTAAAAGATTGTTAATAATACAGACCATGTTCTCTCAACCATAATGCAAATAAATTAGAAATCAGTAACAAAATGTTGGGAAAGAAGATATAAATAACTAGGTTAAATAAAAAATTATAAAGGAAATTCAGAAACAGAACTGAACAATAGTGAAAATACCACATACCCCAGGGCATGTAGGATACAACTAAAGTATTGCTTGAAACCTAAAAAGGTAGGAAGAGAACAAAAGGACAAAATAACTCCAAAGAAAGTAGAAGGAGAGGGGGGAGCAGAAACTGCTGGAATGAAAAATAGATCCTAATGCTGTAGGACAGACAAAATCAAACGGTGATTCTTTGGAAAGTCCCCTCCAGTGAGGTTAATTAAAATACGCAAAAAGGCAACATGAAGGAGATATAATCTGCAGACATGAAAAAGATAAGCTATTAAGCACAATTTGATACCTATAGACATAGAATCTTATGTTAAATGAACAAATGCCTGAAAAAAATATAATTATCAAAACCAATTCAAATAGAAATAGAAAAAACTGAATAGTAAACTAAGTAAAATTTTTTAGCCTGAAAAAATTCTAGACTTAGTTTTTTAAATAGCTTTATTGAGATAATTTACATACCACAAAGTTAACCTGTTTAGACTGTATAATTCAGTGGTTTTCATATACTTAGAATTGCGCGACCATCACTGTATTGAATTTTAGAGCATTTTTATCATCCACAAAAGAAACTTTTTATAAATTGACTGGTGGCTATAAAATAAAATCTTATTTAAGTTGGTTTTATCTCAAGAATGCAAAATTGGTTTAATATTAGAAAAACTAAAAATTAAAGGAGAAAAGTCACATTCACCTGAGTCAGTACAAAAAATCCGATAGAATTAAAAACCAATTCATTTAGAAAAGAAGAAATTCTTAGCACACTTGGAAATAGTGAATTTTTTTAATCTGAAGTATCTAGAAATAAGTCTAATAAAAGATCGAGGCTTTTGGAGAAATAATAAAGCTTTATTTAAAGCACTTAAGAGTTAGGTATATATATTGTGAATCATTGACAAATTCTGCATCCTAAAGGCATTTTTGTCAGAATTAGCATTACATCAAATCTACAATCAGACAGGTTGTCCCAGCAGGCTTTTTTGTGTGGGCCTAGAAAAGCTAATTCTAGAATGTGTGACTAAAGAGGCCTTTTTTGCCCACTTCTTGCCCACTTCTTCAGGGAACTCCTCCAACCATCTAATTCCTCATCACTCAGGCCATTGATGTCACTTCTGCTGACATCATTCCTGTGTCATCCCCTTTTCCTCTGGGGGTAGGTCATTTTGGTGTCCTTGTGGTCTCAGACAGGGGCATATGCAATAGTGAGTGTTTCCACCTGGCCATCACCCACAGGTCACCACCTACAACCACGGTCCAGCCTCCAGACCCAGGATTAGACCGGGCCACTATCAGCAAACCACTCCGTTCGTGCAATGGAAACGGGCTGCACCGAGATTATATATGTGCAATATAAATATATATTTGTATGTAAATATGTATTTGTAAAAAGAATCACTGGGAAAAACAAATGATGAATGAATGAAAATGCTTTTACACTCGAAAGGTGGTATGAGGTGGAAGGAATGAAGTAGGGCACCCAATGTGTTCCCGGCAGGGTTATGTTGAAGCAAATCCCAGTGACATAACATTTTATCCATAGGAATTTTATAGTAGATAGCTGTAAAAGAAAGATTTTAACAACTGCACTGCCACTAAAACACCCCAAAATTTAATACTAAATTAATATCAAATATCTAATATTAGAATCAAAGGCTTGATCACATTTTTTCTTTTTTTCCCCCTACAACTATTTGATTATAGATGCTTTGTTCTTCAAGAGAGGTGATGAGACGTTCTTTTTCGTGATGTTGGTAGCTATTAACCAGTGTCCAGATCCATTAATTAATTTATGTCTGGATTGATTCGTTAATATGGGTTGTAAGGTGGTTATATTTAATCGTATCATTTTTTATTAGGTGGGATAACAATACAAGAGGAACTTCTCATTTCCTAGTGATACGATCTTTAGAAGAGAGGCAGGATAAATGCTTTATCATACTAGTTTTCAAAACACTGTTAATTCACTAGCATAGCTTTGACTTTGGAACCATTTGATGTCATATATTTGAAAAATAAAATTTAAAAGAATTTTTTTAAAGCAAACTGAATACAAAGGAACCCTAATTGTACATCAAGTTGATTTTAATTTAAATTTGACTGGATGGCTTTAATCGAATATGTTCTAAGAACAAAAGGAAATTTTTAATTTAAATTTGACTGGATGGCTTTAATCGAATATGTTCTAAGAACAAAAAATTTATTGGTAGAAGTAGTACTGGTATAGCAATTCTGAAACCATTTTGAATGTGTCATAGGGTCAAATAAATGAGAATATTTTGATGTTTTGGGAACCAGAGTTCTTCCTGAGCACAGAGGAGGTTTCGAATGTTGAATGGAGAGAACTTTGTGCTGCATTTCTGTAAATTATACTTTAATTTTGATTCAGTTAATTTAGGGTGGAGTATGAAAATCCAAATTTAAATATTACCCCTATGTGACTCAAATGGATACTGAGCCATGGGACCCCATTTATAATCCATTTGCTGTGATATTACCAAGCATTAGACTAAAGAGAGGAAAGTACATGAGCTTTAATATACATCATTGGAATATGTAATTGCTAACCTTTTCTTAAAATTCTAATTCAGTTTTTCTAAGTCATGAGTGTGGGGGTCAGTGACAGTGGTGTGTGTGTGTGTTTAGGGGTGAGAGAACAGGGATGCTGACCATTGGGTCTCTCAGTTGTTATTTATTTAAAGTATTTTGTGACTTGTCCGGAAATACTCTGGCTCAGTTTGGCTGATGCTTTGATTTCCCCCATAGACTGAGGCTGATGTAAATCCGAAGGCCTACCCTCTCGCAGATGCCCACCTCACCAAGAAACTATTGGACCTCGTTCAGCAGTCATGTAACTATAAGCAGCTTCGGAAAGGAGCCAATGAAGGTAAGGCACCCAGAGAGTGCTCCAGGGAGAATGTCGAAGGCTCCTGTCTCTGTCCAGGCAGGGTCCCTGGTCCAGATTTCCAGCATGGAAACAGGGCTGGATACTCTTGGTTGGGACCAATGGGAGGACTTAAGAGCAGTATTTTGGCATTAGATTTGAAAGGTAATGGACTAGAATTTTTTTAGATTGACCCGTTGTTAACATTTTGTCACATTTAACTTATAATGAGAATGAGAGCGAGGATTTGAACTTGGGCAGTGTGGCTCTGGAGTCTGTGCCCATGTCTGGTATTCAGCATTAATGCAGAGTGGCCTGTGGGCTAGCACTGGGCCACAGAGATAAGCAGTCAGGAGCAAACATTTGGATGATACTGTGTGGTGCACGTCTTCGGTGAGTTACATGTGTTGTGAGCTTTCCAGAAGTTTTGGTCATGGCAGATGGGGATGGCAAAACCCTCACAGATCACAGAATTTGAGAAGTGCTGCACTACACTGCTTCATGCTGGCAAGGCTTGTATGAAAGCTGTTCCAGTCGACCAGGCAAGAGATGGTGGTGACTTGGACGGTGTGGTAGCAGAGGAAAGAAGTGGTTCGATTCAGGATGTGTTTTGACAGAACTGATGGGTTTGGTGCGGGGTTTGAAAAAGGCATTGAGGATGGCCAATTGGTGATTAAATCACTTACCACTTCCCGTTCCTGGGAGTTCTTGCCAGTTTTCTTGCACCTGTGTTTCTCTTCCTTGGAAATTGCTTCGTCGTGGCTTCCCTGCACAAACTATTAGCCTCATGTCATTCTCTCTGTCACCTATTAGCCTCATGTCATTCTCTCCACAGCCACCAAAACCCTCAACAGAGGCATCTCTGAGTTCATTGTGATGGCTGCAGACGCCGAGCCCCTGGAGATCATTCTGCATCTCCCACTGCTGTGTGAAGACAAGAATGTGCCCTACGTGTTCGTGCGCTCCAAGCAGGCCCTGGGGCGGGCTTGTGGGGTCTCCAGGCCTGTCATCGCCTGTTCTGTCACCATCAAAGAAGGCTCACAGCTGAAGCAGCAGATCCAGTCCATTCAGCAGTCCATCGAAAGGCTCTTAGTCTAAACCGGTGGCCTCTGCCACACTCTCCTACTGACTCCTCCCTCCGGGTTGTGTATCATATTTTCTGTTAGCATGTAGTATTTCCAGCTACTTTCTATTGTTATAAAATATTGTAATACTAAGTCTGGTTTTTACACTTTTGTATTATTTTTGTTTTGTCTTACAGGTCGTCATCTGCCCCCTACCCCTACCCTAATCTTTCTTTCCATTTTCTGCTGTCTTTCCTCCCTTTCAAAAAATGAACTAATGCCCAGAACAGGCAGAAACAGAGTGGTGACACCATTCAAAGGCAGAGAAGAGCCAGGATTGAGATCCACTTCCAGCTTTCAGGCACTAACTCCCTACTGTGTGCAGGACATGATAAAGTAACCACCACCCACTTGGTATCCCTTGTGGCTGGCATACATAATTATTCCATACTTGTTTAAATGATCTGGGGGTTTCCTTTGCTTTCCAGGGGATTATATATCATTTGGGGAGGAAGCATGTATTCTGCGAGGTGGTTCGTTGTGTCATTTGCTAACATGCCACTGCTGTTTCCTTTTGGGAATATGTTATGTTCCCCCCTAACTCCCAGCTGTGCCCCTGAGGGTGACAGGACAGCACCGTACCAGAGAGATATGTGCGCAGAATTCCAGAGGTGGCCTAGGCGAGTGAGTTATGGGGCTTCAAGGAGTCTGGAGGGGCAAGAGAAGAGGCTCAGCTGGTTCTGGAATGCAGGATTCGGGGCAAGTCATGGAGACCTAGAAGCTACAGCAGAGATGATGGGTCCAAGGAGACAGCCTCTGGTGACTGCAGATTTCTTCAGTGGACACTTGGTACCAGCTCTGAGAGCCCTTAACCCTATTTCCTGGGTCAGGTGTATGTTCTTTATCACATCAGAAGGACAGTGCTAATGTGTCATTCTTGTGAGCATCCTAGTAAAGAAATATATTCATAGTCCAATTTAAAGAAAGTGTCATTCTTGGTAGGTATCCAGCTAATACCTGTTTGAAGAACTACTTAGCATTATTAGAGTGGTTTTAGCTTCTCAAACTTTCCACCAAGAAGCTGTGGAAAGCCATTTCCTACCAGATGATTTCCGGTAGTTCAAAATGATGGTTTTAGCTTCTCAAACTTTCCACCGAGAAGCTGTGGAAAGCCATCATTTCCTACCAGATGATTTCCGGTAGTTCAAAATATCTAATAAAGACTTAATGAGATGTTGTTTTGACTCTACAACAAGGATTCTCACCCTCAGCAGTATTGACATTTTGGGCTGGAGAATTCTTTGTGGGGTGGGGGGTGCTGCCCTGTATGTTGTGGAATGTTTAGCAGCGTCTCTGGCCTTCACCCACTAGATGTCAGTGGCGACCTTAACCCCTCCTTCCAGACACTGCCAGATGTTTCCTGGTGGCAAAGTTACCCCTAGTCGAGAATCGTTTTTGCAGAATTAGGGCTCCTAATAGCCCTTCACACATGCTGGAGAGTGTGGGGAAGGGGGATTGGTATTGGTGACTGAAGCCACTGCCACCTTACCTGCTTCTTTTACTTTTTTATCTAAGGGTAAGTGCCATGAGAGCCTGACTCTGCTGTAATGATCAGGTTGATGAGGATATATTGGGTTTCCTCTTGGCCAGCTTGGGCCAGTGCACACCCACTCCAGTAGGAAGCATGCCTGGGGAACCTGGACAGCACCCAGTCCTGTCGAGGCCTGCTCTGTTCCTGCTGGGCCCAGTCATTTCCCTCAGCTCAGCCCAGTGTTTGTATGCTGTCACTTCCACCCCAGCAGTTTTATATTTCTGGATGGTGGAGTTTGAGGTAGTACTTCTTTGTATTTTCTTTTATGGTATATGTGTCTTTGTAATCATACTCTAAAAGACAAATAATTCGGGGGCCAGAGGGAGATAAATCCAACCTCCACCTGAAGAGAAGCCAGGCCTTACCTACGAGATCCCTAAGAAGCGTGGGGCAGGAGCTCCTGGGGTCTTCATCCCGGGCGCCCAGTCTACTCTGAGGTGTTCCCACAGCTACACGACAGGCCTTCAAAGCGCAGGGTGTCAGTTTGATCGCTTGAAGACTGGCTTTTCCCTGCTCCTAATGGCCTCCACTGCCTGCCCTGTGTCTGCCTCCACCATGTTCTGTCTTTGCTTGGTGTTTGGTATTTGGTTTCTGGAACACTCCACACCTGTTTCTTAAATTCTTTGTACTTCATATTTACTGCGCTGGTGGCTTTCTCCCCATGCTAGTCTTAATTCAAGTATCACTTCTCTGGGGCCTTTTCTAGCTACCCCATCTTGTTTTCTCCCCCTCAGCCCTGTAACATTCTATTCAACTTGTCCTTAACTAATTCTGAGATTGTTTTCTGATAGCCCTCACTAGAGCTGGAACTTATGTGATGCCCTAGCATCTCCAGCAGTGGCCCAACATATGCTCCAAAAGTATAGAATGAATAATTCTTAAAGCCCAGACATGGAAACAAGCAGGAAATCTGGTCACTTAAATCCAGCCACCTATGAAGTAGGCTGCAAAATTTTGCATATATAATTGATTTTGGAGAAAATCCAGTGGCTTTCCTTAGGTCTAATAGGGTCCTCTGGCCCCATACACACTGGTTCAGAACTTCTGTTTTAGAATAAGTTTCTTGAACGCCTTTTCCCAAGTGGACCTATGATGAAGGAATATTTTTACATTTCCAATCTTGTTAAAGAGATTATTCATCTGTAGTATTAAGTACTAAACAATGCATTTCCATTGTCTTTAATCCCAAATTAAGGGAAAAAGAGGAGTTTGTTATAGGCACTTAATATCCCTTAGTTTGAGTGTCTATTAATTTTGAAAAATCAGGTATATGCCTCCAGCGTTCACAAATATATCTGCTTACAATGTGGTGGAGGTGGGTGGGTATAATTGCTTATTTTCTGAAGGAAGGAAAGAAATTTTTATTAGCAAGTCAATATTCTCCACGATGCTCTGTGCAGCCAGTCCCAAGATGCGCACCCCGTGATCTTCGTGGAATCCACGCCCTGCATAGTATCAGCACACACCAACTCGGAGCTGGTCTGCAGCAGGAGTGTCATGGGGTGACGTGTGACTTCCAAGTTTCCAAGACATTGCAGCTCCTGCCTTCTCTGGATCACTGACTAGGAGGGAAATCATAACCATATTATGATGATTTAAGTGGCCTCTGAAGTGTCTCTTAAGGTTCCTAGCCAAAAGCTAACACCAACTTTGTCTCGTGTACTTCAGGGATTTTAATTTATAGAAATGACTAATGACATGGAAAGGTCAATACTATCAAAAAGAATTTATTAGGTTTCCCAAGAGAAGGAGGCACACCACGCCACGCAGGGCCACAGGGGGCACTTCGGGTTTTGGTTTTGGTCAGGCAGCAGAAGCAAGGGAAAATCTTAGGCCACAACCTTTACTGGGGTTTTCATGGCAAAGGCAAGGCAGGGCAAGTAACAGTTTAGGACTGGCTAGTTTGAATAATTCCCATGGGCTTTGGGAATTATAAAGGTGGTTGGTCTCTGGTTGCCTGGCTCTGGGATTATTCAGAACAGGGACAATACTGGTTTGGTGTGTGAGATAAAGGAGGTACTTGCATGAGAAGTGTGCTCTCAAGTAGGTAACTACCCTTAGGAACTAGCAAAATGTATCTGGCATTTTCCAGCTGTCTCTCCTGGGTCTGTAAGGACCCCCAAGTTGTCAAAACATTAGCTACAGAAAATAAACGATTAATACAGCCTCCCTGCAAGTGGATCATCCAGCCTTAGTAGAGCCTGCAACAGACTGCAGCCCTGGCCAACATCTTGAACCCAACCTCAACTGACTTCAAGCCAGAACCACCCACCCTACTTGCTCCCAAATTCCTTATCCACAGAAATGGTGAGAGAGAATTATTGTTTTTAAGCCAATTGTTTTGGGTACAGTTTGTTACACAGCAATAAACAACAAAGGTTGGAGTGGGTGATAAAAAGGTGAGGACGTCTTGTGAAAATAGCAATAAATCCGGTCATGTCAAAACTACAGGGCCATAATGCTGGAAGTGCTGGCAGGGCCCGCGGGTGAGGTGTGTCCTGCTGCTTCAGAGTGCCCAGAAGTAAATCTCATGTAGGACTGGCTTTCATATGACGTGGTTACAGTGAGGATAATTATATGCTCGGGGACAGTTTAGGCTCACACCAGAAAGGCTGGACAGTCATCGTAGCTCCTGCACGCATGTAACAGGTGTGTTTCCCCCACGATATAGATTTGAGGTTAAAATTTCTGGATGAAGTGGATGACTAATCTCTCCCAGAGTTCATGGTCCTGCCTTTTCTTCTTATTTTTTAATAAGACATTAAAACATTACGGGAGATATTCCCTCTGCATCTGGCCTGGACGCGTATACACATGCGCACACGTTTGTTTCGTATAGTTTTGGCCGGATTGGCGCTGTCCAGATGCTGACCCACATGGCCAGACGGCAGACTGCTGGGGTGCGAACGCGCCTGTGCGCCCAGCCTTCCCCGCCGCCCGCGGTGCGCATGCGCAGATCCCTTTCTCCACTCGGCTCCCAAACATCACCACCACCTGGCGGAGTGAAGGATGGTTGCAGCGAGAAGTTTGAAGGGGCACAGCTAGTACTTATTGAGTACCGTGTCCGTTTACGTGATTTCTCATTTTATTTTCACCATTCTGCGTTATTAGTGTAAATATGAGGAAACTGAGGCTCAAAAATGCCAGGTCCCACGGTCACTTGTATGTATGCGATGGAGCCAAGATGCGAATTTATTAAATTTAACTTACGAGCTTACAAAAGCCTAACAAAATTGTGTTTGTACATGTTTCTTCTGGGGAGCTCAACAGCAGAGAAGGCAAGCATCATTAATTTACAGAAAAACAGATCACACAGCTGCCATTTACCATAGACCTCTCGTGGTAATTTTCTATCATTCACCTTACAAGTAAGTGTTTGTTTTTTGACCCTTGAACTCTCATTCTCTCCATTTCGTAAATAGAACAGAAGAAAAGGAGCCTAGACTTGGATAAAGACCCGCAGGAGTGCATAGAAAAGCCTAGAACTCTCTCTAGGGCTCCCCATCTTTAGCCAGGAAATCCAGGGTTGAAATCAAAGGCTCAGATGGTACTCATTCTTACCTTCCAACTTGTGGTGACTAGCCTAATTCTAATCTATCCTGATAGTATTAGTACCCCTTCTAGAACCGAGTTTTATAGCATGCGTCATTTAAGAATGGTCTAATTCCTCAACGTGAGTGAGCACTTACTGTTAAACGGTTTTGCGTTACCTTGCTGTATCTTCAAAAGCATCTTTCAAAAAAGTTTTTTAATTTTTCAATTGACATTCAGTAAAAAGCATCTCTTCTAATTCGAGAATTTTCCTCCCTCTCCCCCAAATAAGGAAAGCAACCTAAACAAGAATATACATCTCCTTTCCAAACAAAAAACACAAGTTAAAAAAAAACTTACAAAACTCAGAATGAAGAACCCAAAACTGAAAGTCTCTTACAAGTGTAATTTGACCCTTCCTACACACCCTTCATGAGACCCTCACTCTAGTCCTGAAGGACACAGGACTTACAAACCCTGAATCTCGAGCCATCCTCGGAGGATGCAAACCCTTGCAGATGCTTTCTTTTCCTCTCAAGCTAATTCTTCAAAAGCAGTAGCAGCAGAAAGAGCAGGAAAGGGGCCAAGGGGATGGAAGAGGGATGGGGAGGGGGGAGAACACAAAGAAAAAGACACTCCCTACCTACTTCCCCTTATAACACTAGGACCCTCCTCTTCCCCTTACCCTAATGCTCCCCTGAAAAATAAGAGGAATAACTCATTTCACTTAAAAGGAACCCACATTCTCTGGTCAAGAGAAAACACATAGATCTTCATATACTTGAATGTCGCATTAAGAGGAATGGAACATGAGGGGTGTGCTTTGCTATGTGAAGCAAACGGGTGACCAGAATTTGAAATGTCACATTCCTATTGCTTCTGAAATCTAGTCTTTAGATCTTAATATGATTAAGATCTAAGACTAGATTTTAATCATATTAAGATCTAAAGACTAGATTAAAGGAAAACAGGTGGGAGGACAGAGGATCTTGCTAGGGCTTGTCATTCCTGAAGTATGTTCACCTGTTCTTGTCACACTTTCCCCTACTGTTAACTGATATCTGTTTCCACTGTGATGAGGTGTGTTCCAAGTGGGAGAGAAAATTAAGCTAATAGTTAACAGCAAGTTTGGATGTGAGGCTGACACATCTTTCTCTTGCACACTAAACAACAGTATATGATACAAAATTAGGGCTCTTTATTCAGAGAGTAGAATAAGGCACAGCGAGGAGGGCTACACTATCTCCATGGCAACAGAAAGTCTCATAAATGTAAAGTCCTTGGCTTCTGTCAGGCAGACTCTTCCTGGTTCAGGAGAATGTTTTTTGATGAGCAAAACTGGGCAGCCTGGCTAGTGTTGAAGGGCGGCTGGCTGTACGGTCTGGTCAGTCCTTCTGGAAGTGCTTACTGAGCGTGTCCAGCAGCTCCTGCTTCCTCATCCCGCCCTTTAGCCCATACACCCTGCAGGCTTCCTTCAGCATGGGCACGGTGAGCTTACCCAGCGTGCCCTGGCTCACATGGGCCTTCAGTTCCTCTTTGGTTAACTCCATCTTGGGCCTTTTGCTACTGGAACCTTCATCATCTGGGGCAAAAGGTCAGAAGAGAATAATTGGAAATGCTACCAGTGGTATCCCAGCTACACTGCACAGGGTGCTCATATGATCTGGGCTGCAGTCAACCATCTTCCATAAAGCCGTGCTGCCCACCTAGGACACCTCGGGAAGACAGGTGTCTTTACAAGGCAGTTTCATGTAAGCGTAGATTCAAAACTATCACACTTAGGTGGGAGTTAAGAGTGGTGTGAGTGCCATCGGTTTACTCAAAACTTGCTCACGCTAAGTGAGTAAGTCATTCATTCCTTCCCTCCTGCCTTCAAAAAGAATTTAGAGAGCACCACATAGGTACCAAGGCACCATACGAAGTGATAAGAATGCGGGCTGACCGAGGTAAACAAGAGCATACACAAGTGTGAAGAGCTATGACGGCAGTTCACACGGGGCACTGGAGGAGTCACTTCCAACGCAAAAAGGAGAAACGCCATGGCCACCACTGACCCTCTCGCACCTCCACTTCCCTCATCGTTTTTTCAGGCAAGCAAGGCCCACATTTGGCTTTTCTTAACCAAAGACAGCCAAAAGGATTATAGCCTAAGCCAAAACTCTTCCTAATGGTGAGGAAGTCATAATGGGCCATCCTGAAAAATGGGTGAGCCACGGTAGAATACTCTGGATCCAGCAGTAAGAAAAAGGGCAGTTCAGTAGAAAAAATATGATCAAGGCCAAAAACTGGAAGTTCGCAGGAAAAAAAGTCAGAGTAAACTACATTTTAGTCAGAACTGGAGAATGGCAAATCGTAACAATATAATTTTCCCTCTATTTTTTGTGAAAATTAAAAAAATAGTAAATAAAGTCCAGGATTGGTGAGAGCATAGAAAAACACACCCATCCCTTCTTGGGCAGTGTATAAATTATATCTCTTTTTCAGAGGCACACTGGCACTTTTTATCAGAATTTTAAATGTTTACACCTTGACCCAGAAATGTCAGTGCTAAGAATCTCTGGGTCAACTCTTAATGATCTGCTCACACAAGCTGACCAATGCGGTCCGTGTTCTCTGCCACGTAACTACCGATAGAGTGAATACGCTATGCACATCTATCCAATGAAGTGCTCTACAGCCTTACTTTTTTTAATGAAGTAGAAACGTAAGTGTGGATATAAATAACTGTCCATCATATACAGCTGAGTAACAAAATAAACTAGAAAAAGACATGAATACTATCCCGTTTGTGCTGAAATATATATGTCTGTGTGTGTTAATAGATTTGTATAGAAATTTCTAAAGGTCCTTATCTTCTGTAATAGGAGCATAAAGACAACTTTTTGAAATAATCCGCTGGACGTCCACTGGCTTCTTACCTTGTTTTCGCTTGGGAATTTTTCCCTCAGGATTATAACCTGGTGGGTAGACGAGTTCCTTAAAGTTATCCACGAGAGGACCCAGTCTTTCATCCATTGCTTTAACCTTGGGCACTAGAAAATCAAAACATAGGAAGAGTCACAAACCCTGGCTTCATGTCCAGTTCTAACTCTAGGGGACCGGAAGAGAAAGCACCTAATGGGGCAGGGGGAGGTCAGGGAAGGGTCCACGAGGAGGCAGCTGACCTGGCCATGAAAACATTCAATAAAGTCTTTCTAACGTTTACTAAGTACCTTCTAATGACTGTATTTAATGAGCACTTACTACAGCCAAGCACAGAGAGGTCAAATGACTTGCCTGAGGTCAAACGGTTAGGAAGTGGTAGAGCTGAGAACTGGGGAAGATTCTGGGGATCAAACAAAAGTCTGTGCCCTCAGTGAGCTTACAGCCTTGTCAGGATAAGGAGGCGGTAAAAACATAGATGCAATAGAGCTGGGCAATGCCATGAAAAAAGGGACTGTATAGGGCACACTGGAACCTAGGAGGAGTCAGGAAAGAACTTTCTGGAAAGCTGATTGTTCTTCCTCAGGTAGCTATTACTCCAAGCAAGAGAAGGGATAGGGATGAGAAACAGCATGCAATATAGAGCTTGAAAATAGGGTGTGAGGAGGGCAGGACCAGCAAGGAGGCTGAAAAGTCAAGCATAGCAAGGTCACGGAAGCACGAAAGCCTGCCCAGGATTTAAACCTCATCATGAGCACAGAAGAAAATCGCTGAAGGGCTATGCAGGCGAGTGACGTGATCAGACCTGCATTTTAGAAAGATCGCCCTGACAGCCGTGAGGAGTGTGAATAGAAGGCGAGTGAGACAGAAGGCCGAAGCAGTGTGTGCTGTTGCGGGGCGGGTAGGGGGTGGATGGGACTGTAATCATGAACGGTGAGAGACCTGACAGCACCTACTGATGGAGCAGAAGGCGTGCGGGATGAGTGGCTGGGATGGCAGGAACAGTCTCCAAGACAAATACAACAACAGTGCCCACCTCGTAGTTACAAGGATTAAATGAGCCAGCGCATAGGACAACAGTGCCTGGCACACAGTAAGCACTCACTAAATGCTATGGATTATTTTTGTTAACTTCTACCATCACGTAGTCATGGGGTGGCCTTTCTCAGAGGCAGGTCTCAGAAGCCTGGCACCTTTTCTTCCTCTCGCTGCAGAACCAGCCAAATGTGTTCCTGGACAGTCTCAGCTAGTCTAGAAAATCTCTCAAACATGGGCCGGACAGTGAGGCTATGTCTTTAGAGGGGGCCGGGAGATCATCCGCACTGCTGGTCCAGAGTGAGATGGAGAAGGAAGCCCCTATGACGAGGACTTCTCAGGCACAGCCCTCTTACATGTCAGATCCACCACTTGTTCGGGCTGCATCAAATCCAGAGCCAAGGCCTCCAGGTTCCTGAAATGCTGCTGTAGCACTGGGTTCTCGAAGCTGTCACTCCTGTTAAAACAATAACATAAAAAAATTAAAATGCAAACATTCTAAAAATTAAAAATAAATAAATAAATAAACCCGACTGCGACAGCTCAGGTCCAAGGTTAGCTGAGAAAAGCGCCCCAACTAAAAGAGTTGGGAATCTTGTCTCTTGAATCAACTTCTCTTTCTTTCGATTTTCCATTTATTGTCCGATGCTAGAGATTCTAATTTAAAAGCAAACAATCCTTGCTCACCTGTCTGTCACTGGAAACTGCGGGCAGAGATAGAGATGGAGGAGGCAAGGCCACGTAAGAACAGAGAAAAGACGAAGGAGAGATGACAGGAGACAGGGAGGTAATGGGCCTGAGGCCTCTTCCTTCCCATACTCAGTAGCAGCAATGGGAGTAGAAAGAGAAAGAATCTAGGGCCAAAAAGACCTAGCTCTTCCAGCTGGATGAGTCTGGGCAAGCTGCCTCACTCCTCTAAGCCTCCGCTTCTTCATCTGTAAAATGGGTGCAATATCTAGCTTTCAGGGTTCTTATGAAGAATGGATGAGATAATGTTGGAATTTATCTAGAACAGTGCTCGGCACAGAGGAGAATCTTAACAATGCTTCTTCCATTTGCCCAATAAAAGATCAGCAGGAGGCTACATCTGGAGGGGAAGGTATTACTTGCCCCAAGGGCAGCAGATATAGGAAAGCAGCCTAAACACAAAGATGGAATGGGAAAAAAATTACGCTTGGTGTCAAATTATGCGGGTTCTCAGAGATGGTCTATGTGTATGTGAAAGCAAATGACTTGAATTATATAATCATTCTTTTAATCCTGTAACAATTTACATTGGATTTACTTATTTTCACTCATTGTGTGAGTAAATCAAGGAAAAGACCAACTAAGAATTTTCTCCTTACTGCCGCCTTTTTGAACTTGCTCAACTAATCTGGCTTTCTCAGCACAATAGGACAGGCCAACCAGCTGTAAGCATTTAGCACAATTCCAGAGTCACTATAATAAGACCTTTCAGACTTTATGTTGCTTTTAAAAAGTTATAATCAGTTAACTGAAAAGAGTAAAATCCCATTCTCTTGGTCTAGGCTTAACTCAAATTTCCAATAAGACTTTGAACTCAGGAGGCATTTCCAGAAGAAAGCCTGAGACCGACCCACTGCTCACCTGTATTTGAAGCGGAGCTTCTGAACAATAGCCTTCATGCTGTCTATCTGCTCCCGGTTTGCCATGACTTTTTCAGTAAAGGGCACTTTCCGTTTATCGTCAGCATAGGGTAAGAAGACGAGCTGGAAGCCTGAGGAAGGAAGATCAGTTTTCTGAGATTTGACTAAAGAAAAGTTTTCAGTGATTGAGTTGTCGTTTGTCTTTCAGCTCCAAATTCACCCTTCTATGTCCTGGGAGTCAGGGGCTGGGACCCTACACACCCCATTTCTCCTTCACTTACTGATTGCTGTTAGCATCTGCCTGGCAGACTTCCCCCTGGAGGGCGACTCCAAGGCAGGGGTGCTCCTTCCCATATACTTCCTGTTCCTATCAGTGTCGTCCCAGCTGAGGCTCTTTACCCCGCAGCAGTAGTCGGTTCCGCCTCCAGCTTTTCTGATCCACCTAGAGAAAGCTGGACAGCGCCTCCTCTCTCAAGGGCTCAGTCCCAGCCTCAACCTTCCTGCCTCTGAGCTCCCCACTTTGTTCCCCACCTTCCACCAAATGCTGAAAGGGAAGAGGTGACGGTTAGCCGGCTGATCTTATTCTATTACTGGCTGGTTCTAGAAAGTCTGGAAAATCTAGACAATGGAACCAACTACTGCTGCCAGGTGAAAGGCCCAATGCTGACAGCACTGAGCAGGAGGCAGGAGAAAATCCCTTCGCTTTTCTCTGCCCTGTGGTCTCCCTCCAGCACCTGCTCTTGACAGAGCCTCACCCAGAGTCAGCTGGCAAAGGAGAAACTGGGTTTAGAGAGTCTCAGCCACAGCAGCACAGAACATTAAAGGGTGAACTTGGAGCTGAGAAACGACAGCTTAATAGCTGACGGACAAAGCTATTCCTCAGCATTCTAGTGACCAGGGTTAGAAATAGAATATTTTCAAAGAATTACTTTATAAAGTTAATATTTATTAGCATGGTTAAAGAAGAGAGATGATGATCGACTGCTGGCTACTCTGTGCTAAGCACTTTCATGTTTATTAACTTATTTCAAATGTGAAACAACTTTGAGAGAAAGGTGTTCCATTATTCTTATCTTTGCAGATAAGGAATATAAACGGAAAGGTCAAATTATTTGCCCAAGTTGGCCAGTTTACAAGTGGCAAAGATGGGCCTGAAACAAAAAAATGTAAGCTTTCAGACACGTTGCACAAGATAAGGTCAGATCTGACTTCAAAATCCAAGGCTTTTCCACTATACTTTGCTGCCCTGTGTACACAGGAGATAAACCAAAGATTAAACGCTACAAGCGTGCCAAACAATGGCTTTAGTAAAGAAAGGTGTTAGTAGAAAGACCCCATGAACTTGTGTCAGTAACCCGCAAACAGTCCCTATGCAGTCAATTCTCAACCCATGCTGTGCAGTGCACAACCATATTCGGCAGCCTCGTGCATCAAATTCATCTGTGAAACCTCAAAAATACAGACTTCCCAGGACCCATTTCTGGAGGCTCTGGTACAGAAGGTACATTTGGGATCCCAGGAGTGGCTCCAAAGTCTGAGCCAGGTTCAGAAGCACTGAAAATCTCTCTTTCACATACCTGGGGGAGTCACCTGAATTTTCTGCTCATCCAGCTCCTCTTCCTGTGGCACCAAGGCCACAAAATAAGGGGAAATGTTCTGGCGGGGGGTGTACCTGCACACTGCCATAACCTCCTTCTCCAGACACTTGGTGAGTAGAGCACTGAACAGGGTTGAGCTCCCTGGAAAAGAAACATCCCAGGGGTCAACGCCTTCAAGGTGTCTCTATCTTTCCCTCTTAGCCCATATTATTAGCCTACAATTTCTCTTCCATTTTCTTAAAAGGGCTTATGATTCGTTAGCAGGTAAGGGGTGATGGACCCAGAGCTGAGGGGAAAGTCGGGGTAGCAGAGGCATAGAAAGGAAAGGAAAAAGAGATTGGATGCCTCAAACGCTCCATTTAGGAGTGAGAATTAACATCAGTTTACTTTTACGATCCTTAGGCTAACGACATAAGCCCCATTTGCTAATGAAAACCAATCAGATCAAATCTGGGGGGTTCGTTAGTTATAGCACAAATAAACACAATGGCCAAATTCGTAACATCTTTAATTGCCAACACTAGGAAAGACGTTCGTTTTTCAAACACTATCTGATACCTCTAAGAATTCCACAGGAAGTTTTTAAAATACTAATTCCACATCCCTTCCTGGATATTCGCAATGTATCAGTTTATTACAGGTCCTAGAGAAATCTCTTTAACCTGGTTTAGTCTCCCATTTCCAAAATTTATTTGAGCATGAAACACTTTCAAAATACACCAATCGCACACCTTATACAGTTCCCAAGCAGCACCCATTTAGAAGCTGCTGCTCAGTAAGTTGCCTCCTGTGTTACTCATTCGTTTACCCTTGGTCTGGGCCACTTGCCATTCATTAGGTACTCCTCGGGGTACACGAACAGGGAGGGCCGCAGGAAATGGTGCTTCTTCAGCATCGTCAAGGGCTTGAAACCAATGAGAATCAAACCTGGTTCATCGAACCGTCTTAGCAGTTCTGTTTCCTCTTTCTCTAGTACAATCTGGCGACTCCCATAGATCTAAAGGTGGGGGACAAGAAAGGCCACATAGACAGGCTACATGGAGATGCAAAGTTGTTGCCACGTGACACTAACGAGTCAAAACCCACTCTCTTCTAAGGAGCAAGAAGATGGCTCTCCAGGGGTACTGAACTTCTACCACAGGAAATTAACATTTACTAAGAGCCCAGCAGGCGCTTTACCACTTTATGTCTGTCATTCAACTCATCTCTGTACAATCCTAGACATAGATGTAAAAATCTGTTTTATAGATGAGTGAACTGAGGTTCAAGGGATGGTAACTTGCTCCAGGTTATACTACTAAATTGGGCTTTAAACCCAGATCTGTATGGTACCAAAGGATGTGCTCTTCAAACTTTTACTCTCTCCCTCATTTAACAAGTAATGAATGGTCAGCATCATCCTTGGCACACAAAAGATGCTCAAACCATACCTATTTATTGAGAGGACCTGTGTCAGGTAGTGTGCTAGGTCTCAGTTAGTGTGGGAGGTAGACACACACACAAACACACACAAATGACTTCCAAACTTTAATGTTTGCATTTCGATCCTAAATATGCAATTAGTAACAGAACTTGTAACAGTCAAATTTGGGTTTTATAAACAAAAACAAAGCCCTCAAGGTTTTGTTTGGTTTTTTGGTTTTTTTGCAGGGTTGGGGAGGTATTGAATCAAGAAAGAAACTCAGAGACTGGAAGAGCTACTTCCTATGAATAAACTAACATGGAAAACTAGTTACTTCCAAAATGAAAAAGGAAATTTCTTCTCTCCTTCAGAAAGCAGGGCAAAACATTTTGGCTTGAAATTTGGGCTCCAAAAAACATCTCATCGGCTTAATCAAAATTATCTAATTTTAGTCACTTAGTTGATCCTTCTAGGTCCTGAACTTATACAACATCTCAGATTCTCTCCCACATTTTGCGTAATCAAAAAGGAAGGATGATTCATTTAATTTTAATTTTAGATATCAAATCCTTCTACAGAGCGAACAGAGGTAAGAGAATGAACAAAGATAACGTTCTGCATTCTTAGTTGTCTTTCAGATTAAGAAAGACATACACGTATCATTTCAAAGCGCAGGAAAAATTTGGTTAGTTTGGCCAAAACAAAAATCTTTCTTTTGCCAAAAAAAAAAACTTTCCCCAAAAAAAAAAAAAGAGTATGCCTCACACCTAACTCGTCATCATCTCCCTAGTCAACTACCAAGCATTTTCTGCTATTGTACCTGAGCAAGGAATTCGACCTAGAAGACACAGAGCAGCACGTGCTGAGTGATCAAGGACTACAGTCTTCACTGACATCTTTCAAACACTTGGTCTAACTTTTTAGCTCTCAAGGTATCACTGATCTAGGTTCCTAGTTCCAAAGAGCAACGACTTTGTGTTTTAACGGCTTGGCTAGGAAGACACACACAAGAAACTTATTTAACTGGTTAGGTTGATCAGTGTCTCCCCTTCCCAGTTAACTCTTCAATGAGACAAAATTCGGTAAGAAGGCAGGCAGACCTACCTGAGACCTCTTGGTGTCGCTAGGCAAAAGCAAACTGCCTGTATTTACATTAAATGTCCGTGTCTTGGTTTTCACTGGTTCATTTGTTTCCCGATAAAGCTTGATGGGAGGAGGTTTGAGAGCCTTCTGAACCATATTATAAATGCCGACGGTGAGCGCTATATCTTTGTTGAGCTTGAGCTTCAACCTAAAGGAAAAAAATAATAAAACAGCATACACTGAACGATGATACTTTCCTATCTAAAATTCCTGCATGGTACCCAAGCTTTAATTTGCTTTATCCTCTCTGATAGTACTAAACGAGCTCTTAGAATATAAATATAATGCATTTTAAAAATACAGTGGAGTTTGTTGTAATACCATCTCAGGGTTTATACCACAAAAATTAGTTTCAAAATATATTAACTATTTAAAATAATGGCAAAGAATGGACTGTAATAAAAATGATTATTTTTATTGAGCCCAGCAATATACCAATCCCTTTATAGCTATTCTCTCATTTAATCATCATAACCCTGTAAGTACTGTATTGATTATCTGTTGTTTCTGCTTGTCTAGTATTCCTTTCCCCTTCTTTTTCATAATGAAACTCCAATTTTCCTTTGGGAACCAGCCTTACCCCACAGTAGTTTTGGGAGAATGTTAACCAGGTGCTGTGCCCTGCCCTGGCCAAGTGGTGGGCATACCTGATCCAGGCTCAACCCAACTCCTGAGCGTCTGGGACTTATGCAGTGACCAAGGAAGGGCACAGTTGGAGGGAATGTTTTCTGATAGTGGCACCCCAAAGACACTATCATTAGTTCTTGCTATCTAGCTCTCTGGTGCCACTCTGGTTCCTATTGTACACACGCTGTGCAGGATTTTGTTTGAATATGCTGAATTAGCCAAGAGTCAGTTTCTGTTGCTTGCTACCCCAAAATCATATTACTGTCCTTTTTACAGATGAAAACATTGAGGCTCAGAGATGTTATCTAACTTGTTTAAGGGTAGACAACTAATAAAAACTGGTGTTCAAACACTGTATGTCTGATTTAAAGCTCATGTACGTTTCCATTAGGACATATTACTCTACAGTATTTATACCAACATCTTCAGGAGAAATAGGACCTTCCATAATAATGATAACGTGCAAAATAGTTACAATACTGTGAAAAAAAGCACAACACAAAATTACACAGTCTAGCACGTGTGGAACATTCTCTAGGATAGAAAATATGTTGGGCCACAAAACAAGTCTAAATACATCCAAAAAGCCTGAAATCATACAAAACAGGTTTTTTTAACCAAAATGGATCTAAGTTCGAGATCTACAACAGAATTCTGTGAAAACCTCAAATGTTTAGAAATCAAACAATACACTTCTAAATAATCCAAGAAGTCAAAGAATAAGTCACAAAGGAAAGTTAAAATTATTTTGAACTGAAAAGTGAAAACACAACATATCAAAAGGATGCAGCTAAAATAGAGCTCAGAGGGAAATTTATAACTTTAAACTCCTTTATCAGAAAAGTGTCATATTAATAAGCCAATCTTCACTGTTGTGTAATGTTTAGCAGTAAGTATTGAGTTTAAAGAAAAGTTTAGAGGTTACAGCTAGTTCAAAGGTATATTGATTCACAGAGTGGAAAGAACATAGCTTTGGGGCAGAGCCCTAACTAGAAATATTGGCTCCTGGAGCCGGCACCTAATATGCCCCCAGATCAATCTGGCAATGCGTGACGTGGCCCATAGGTGAGTACTCGTACCAAATGGCACTACTACCACCACCAACCATCTGGTGGCTTCCTACTTTAAATTATTCTGGCTTACTAGGTGTTAAACTCGGTTGTCTAAAGGCTACTGAAGGAGAGCTGACAAGAGTGTAACCAATTAAAAACTGTGCAATCTTCAAAAGTAATTTTTTTTAAACTGCTGTATTCTCAAAATTATAGCATCTTGGGAAAAAGTACTGCCCAATGTGGTCCACTCTGGCCTTGGCCTTCAAGTGACCTTGGTTCTATTTCTAACCTAAAATAGCAATGCTATTACTCCTCCCAACCCATCTTAAATTTTTCACATTTATAAATTAGGTACCTTTCGACCTTGAAAATTTCGTAACTCTAAGACAGAGTTACAGCGTAACATCACACAGTTTATGTCACACCTTGCCGAGGAAAATGTGAAAACCCACAGTGCAAAACAAGTTGCTTGATCTTTCTTAGGGTTAAGAAATATTACTAATGGGGAAGTTTCAATCTACCTCAAAGGGTCGTTATTAAAGATTAAATGAATTAATTAACAGGTTCACCACGAAGAATGTAGGACAATGCCGGGTACACAATAACCATGCAATAAAACAACTATATTATTATCTTTTAGCAAGAACTATGAGAATTTTCTAGACCTTTGGCCTAAGGCATTATTAGCTCTCAAACAGCTCCAGTGTAGTATTATTATTCATATCAAGTATCCTATAACAACTCTTCCACGAAATAATAGCGAACATTTATTAACAATTACTACATGCCAAGCACTATGCCTAGATTATTCCATTTAATCATCACAACAGTCCTATGAGGAGGGATCAGTTTTGCTCCCATTTTACTGAGGCTCAGAGAAGTTATACATCTTACCTCAGGCCACACAGCAGAGAGGCCTGGACTAGAATCCAATCGATCTGACTCTATTTTATGCTCCCGGCCACCCTCACCAAAATGTGTAGTAGATTTCCAAATTGCAGTAGTAACAACACCCCATCATTTCAGGAAGGGGGAAGAGAGCAATGACAAGACCATAACTGTAGCAACGAGCTGGTTCATGGTTTCCTTAAAATAATTCCATGGGTTTTCTAGTAGAATATCAGTAATCTCTTGAAAACTGCTCAAAAACCGATGGCCATATTCCCTTACCTTGAGGAAACTAGCCCAAAACAAAAGCCTGATGCTCTTTAGGAAGAAATGCTGAGGAGCCAAAGCGCTCTGAAGGAAGATAAGCCAACAGTCCGGTTCCTACCAGCCTCAAGTTTGTAAGAAATCAGAATGACACAGTTTCAACAATTATAATAACTAACGTTTTTGGAGCTTTTGCTCTGTACCCGGTACTACTGTTATCCCTAATTTACAGAGAAGAAAGCAGCCAATGAACTACTGAGTGCAACTGAGGCCACTGTAAGGCCTCAACTGATTACCCCATGGAAATGGCGGGCTATGCTATTTTGAAGAAATACCCTAGCTTTTTCCATAGAAAGAGAAGCAAACAGTTCGTGCTATCCTGAAAGAAAGTTTTTTAGAGGAACACCGTGAGGCAGTGACGTGACCCAGAGTTACGTTTATGAGTAGCCGGGAGGTCAAGCCATCTATTGCCTAGGACCAGGGACTGTGGGCAGGTGGCCCAGGCTCAGTGCCCACCTGCTGAGCGCACGCTTCTTGGTCTCCCTGGAGAGAACCTTCCTCAACAGGTCTTCTAGCTTGCTCGATTCCTCGAAGTGAACCCCGAAGTCTTCATCCTCGGCTATGCTGATGATATCTCTGTAGAATACGGATATGTCAAAGCCTCCATGTTTCTTCAGGTGCATCAAGTCAAGGAAGATGCCTGGGCAAGGAAAGACGAAAGAGAGGGGAAACAATTTTCAGCAAGAATTTTTTTCTGTTAAGCTCAAATATGCTTTTAAAAGCTCCCAAAGAACTAGACCAATTAACATGTCAGGACTTAGAGAAAGGGCTAAAGGAATCAATTGGCTGCTGTAACGAGTTCAGATAACTTATTCAAAACCACCATTCATGGCAGCATTAAAGTCACGAAACTCTGGGAGAGTCTTTTAGACAGCTAATGGCCTGGCCATTTTCAGTGGCTTCGCTTTATTCTTTCATTTTACCGTGAATGGTGAAAAGCAAATGTTTGACGTCGGCTATGAAGAAGCAATAAAATTAAGTGCCAATTTAAAACAAGGAAAATGCTGACCTGTGTCACGAAGATCCCCAGCTTTGGTCCTGGCCCGGCTGGCTTTGGCACTGTCATTGCCATGGGGGTTGTCTTCATTGGTGAACAGCATGATCCTCTTATGGCTCATCTTGAACTGGACATCGCTAAAGAGGTTGGCACAGACCCACAGCACTTCATTTAGTGAGTAGTCACATCCATGGCCAATCATGTCTTGGAAATGTTTTTTTCCCTGCTGACCCTTAAACCGGTCAAGTTCTAGCACTCGTTTAGCACCTGATCAGAGAGAGGGGGTCAAATGAGCAGAAAAGTCAGGACGGTGTAAGCAGCTGCCTTCACAAGGCTAACAGAAGGGCCTAGGGTCCCTTCCTCACCTCAGAGCTATTTACCCTACATAGCAAACGTCCACAGCCCAGTAAGAATCCCCTTGTGCAAAAGAGCATACTCTTAGTCAAGATGTCATTTGCTTCCTTCTCCATATTCCTCTTTGTTCAGGGTAGTGACCTTCTCATGTCAGAGAAAAGTCGATCTCAGAATACTACCGACCTGGATTATCCAGCTCCTGTAAGACGTAAATATTTTTGAAATTCACTGAGTTTTTGTCCTTCTCGGTACCATAGAACACCACTGCCAAGAGATCTCGATCACTGCTTATGATCTTATTGGTGTATACACTCTTGATACACTGAAAATAAAAAGAACAATTCAATTAATATTTAACTAGTTACCACTAAACTTAAATGCTGTAAGTAAGTGCCTGGCACATAGTAGGTGCTCAATATATATTTGCTAAATTTGTACATGGCATTAGAATAAGCATGACCTCTACCTTCAGGAAATTCATGAATCAGTGAGAGTAATGAGCATATATATTACGCTATAAGAAGTATAAGCGGTCCTTATCATAAGGAGCTAGAGAATTAAAAACATTTATATACTCAGGGAGGAAACTCTGCTACAGGGGGGTGAAAAGCCCAGTACTAGAATCAGAAAACCTGGATTTTAATCTCACTCGAGTCACTTATTTAATTGGTTGGGTCTGGACAGGCCACTTGAGCTTTCAAGTAGCTTGATACCAAGAAACGGAACTTACATATATAAAATAATTACATGTATAAAACGTTGAAGCTAACGATAACTATATGTGACCTGAAAATAAGTCTGTAACTACTGACAGCATCTTCTGAAATAAACTGCGCTTAATTACACAACTATAGACATCAGTATTCCAGGAAAGGTCTATCTACCTGTTTAAAGTAAAGCTGGCATCTGGTAAGTCAGTATCTCACAAGAGTTGGCCAGTCCTGGAAAGCTATTTAATTCTGGGTACACTGACAAAATTAAGTTCCTAAATCTGCAAGGCTGAGAAATAAACCAACTATGATGACCCCCTCCATGTCCTGCCTGAGCCTCTAACCAGCCCTCCTCCACAGTGTTCTGTTGTTAAAAATAGAACTTAGAGTATGTCTAGTAATTGACGATAACCTGCAGGGCAAGTAGTCATTGCCATAAATATTTTAATAGACTCTTTGAGCAGACTACAAACTTTTACAAAAATTTGGTGAGGGCTTCTTAGGTTCTCGGAATTAAAAACACAAAAACAAAAATAATTAAAAGGGATTTCAGAAAACGTTTTTTTCATTGCTTCTTATCAAATACATTACGCTCATCTGTGAATGTCTCACTTATTCGCTACATACGACTGTTTTCTTCTGGGTTCTTTAGGCATGAAGGGTTCCAGGAACACTTTGAAACTACAGGTAGAACTGTGAGTGATCTTTTTGGGGAGAGGGTACATAGCTTTCATCACATTACAAAGAGAAGTCTATGACCTGAAAAAGGTGAAACCAGTGCTCTTCAGAGAGTAATCTCGAAACTAGCAACCTCAGCATCACCTGGGAACTTGCTAGAAATGCAAATTCTTGGTCCTGGCTCCTGAACTACAGAATCTGGGGCGAAGCCCTATAGTCCATGTTAATAAGCCCTGCTGGTGACTCTGATATAGGTAAAAGTTTGAAAACCACTGCTTTAAAGTTAAGGATTTTTTATTAATTGTTTTTAGATGCAAGATATTCCAAGTTGCCAACTGCAAGAAATGTTTGTATACAAATTATAACATGAGAAGCTTCTGTTTGGTGCCAAATTCTGAAAACATAAGACATGAGATATATATATCTCTATAAAAATATTTCTCTATGAATAGGGATCTTTTTAATTGAGATGAAATTCACATAACAAAATTAACCATTTTAAAGTGAAAATTTCAGTAGTATTTAGTACTTTCACAATATCATACAATCACTACCTCCGTCTAGTGCCAAAACATTTTCATCACCCCAAAAGCAAGTCTCAAACCCATTATGTAGTAGCTCTCCATTCCTCCCTCCCTCTGACCCTAGGAACCACCAGCCTGCATTCTCTGTGGAATATCTATTCTACATTCCATATAAATGTAATCATGTAACATATGACCATTTGTCTGGCTTTCTTCACTTAATATAATGTTTTCAAGGTTCATTCATCTTGTAGCATGTATCAGTATTTCATTCTTTTCCATGGCTAAGTAATATTCCCACTGTATGTGTAAACATTTTGTTTATCCATTCAAAATGTTTTGGAATGAGACAGAGGTGGTAGTTACACAACGTTGTGACTATACTAAGTACCTTTGAATTGTACACATTAAAATGGTTAATTTGTTATGTGAATGACATCTCCATTTGAAAAATGAAACTATTTAATCCTCACAACAGCTTGATGAGGAAGATACTATAATTCTGTCCATTTCATGGATGAGGAAACAGATACCAAGAAGTTGAGCGGCTCTTAGATCATACAGTTTGTAAGAGGCAGAATCAGGATTCAAGTACCTGTTTCTTATTGTATTGGGGATATACATACCTGGGATGGGGACTTGCTGGGTCACATGCTAATTTTATGTTTAACTCTTGGAGGAACTGCCAAACTATTTTCCACAGCGGCTGATCCATTTCACATTCGCACCAGCAACGCAAGAGGTTTGCAATTTCTCCACCTCCTTGCCAACACTTCTTATTTTCCCTTTTTTAAAAAAATTATAGCCATCCTAGTGTGTGTGATACCTCACTGTGGTTTTGATCTGCATTTTTCTAATGACTAAAGATGCTGACCATCTTTTCCTGTGCAGCCCACATCTACTACAAGGGTTAATGCCGGAGGTGGGAGCAATGTATTCACAGGGTCTGGAGTTCAAATCCAGAAGAAAAAGTTCTCCAAAACTGCTACTCTTTTTCAGCTGCAAGTATAGGTGGTCATCCTGGGAGGCTGACCATCATTTATCATTCACAAACAAAATTTTCAAAGAGTCCATATTTTTTTAAGTGGTATTACTACTTTGAGTTTTTTTGTTTGTTTGTTTGCTTAAATAAAAAGGTAGACTTACCTGGATACTCATGTCAAAAGGAGTCAATTCATCTTCACTCTGAGACTCAAACATGGCCCTAGAAGCATCAACCACAAAAATCAAACTATCTCTTCCTGAATATTTATATTCTCCTATGGGGAAAAAAATAGAAAAATGTTTGCTCTATGTTCACATTTAACATGTTTATTATTCATATAAAACAAGAAAAGCCCAGTAAGCAGAAGTATAACCTGATGAATTATTATAAGGTGAACATCCTTAAAACCACTACCCACACCAGGAAATTCAATCTTGCCAGTCACCCTAGAAGCCCTCTCCATGTCCCCTCTCAATTAGAATACCCACCCTCCTCCCAAGAGTAACCACTCTCCTGACTTTTAGAAATCACTTCCTTATTTTTCCATATAGTTTTATCATCCAAATAAACATTCCTAAATACTAATTTTGACTTTTCAAAAATGTTTATGAAGCCTCTTAATCTATGGGTACCCCTCCATCTTCTGTCTCTGATAACTTATTTGTTGAAGAACCAGGATGTGTGTCATGCAGTTTTCCACCTTCTGAATTTTGCCAACTATATTCTTTCGGGGCAGATCAACACAGTCCTCTTTCCTACTAAGGACCTAGAGAAGCTTCATCAGATTCTGGTTTTCTTTTTTCCTTTCTCTGGCATAATTACATCATGGGTGATGTATTTTTCATAAAAAGGCACATGATGTCTGGTTGTCTCCCTTTTAACACTGCTGCTTAATACAATAAACTTAATTACCCATCTTTTTACAACAATATGGCAACATGTGCCAAGAGCCTTAAACAAAATTCTACCTTGACCCAGGGAATTCCGCCTCTTAATAAGATATGGAAAAACCTTTATGCAAAATTTTTTACGATGATGTTTATTAAAGAAAATGATAATTAAAATACACAATAGGAAGTAGATGAATAAATTATACTACATTTAAAATGAGTTATCAAAACTATATATATGTGTAGATGGAAAAAGATTACATATTATATAATATAAAGATATTATATATCTAAAATAAGAAAAAGGCAGAACACAAAATTATGTATATATGTTTTAAATTCATTTTGGAAAAAGACTGGTGTAAATTAAAATTTAAAAATGTGTATGCACCACAATTACAATAAAAAATCAGACACTAAGAAAAACATATACGTAGTTAGAAAATGTGCAGAATGAAAGATATGTGAAGGAAATATGCAAAACACCAAAATGCTGGTAGTAGTTGTGTTAGGGTGGTAGATTATACAGATTACAATAAACTTTCTCTATTTTTTATATTTCCTGTTTCTCAATTTTAATAAAAACACTTAAAAAATTTCTACCCAGAACTCAGTATGTCGAAGACATGTACCCCTTATTTCTGTCTTTGTCTTATGTGTTACTGTGTTGGCTGAACATACACTCCCAAACCTGGAGGGTATGGTGAGGGAATGACACTTGTAACTGTGTTACTAATGTTTATTCTTTGGTTGCTGCAGTTATTGTATGTTGAAAGCATTTTTATACTGAGGTCCTAGAATGAGTAAAACTACTTTCCTGGGTGAAGAAGAGTCTTACTTGAGCCGCCGAAGGTGACAAAAGATACCACTGTTCAGGGTCATTTATTGGAGCTCAACAGATGTCCATCTACCGGTGTCCAGCAAAAGTTTAAGGCTAAGAATGTCCCATAGACTAGAGTAGGACGTGAATAAAAGAGCCTAGGGTAGCTCTGCAAAGCTCAAAGGCAGAAAAGTATTTGAGATCCTTGGGAGAGAGACAGGCAGGCCCTTAAATAGCAAAGGACACCCAGTAAATATAGGCAAGGAAAGTCTTTCTTCCACACATGGAAGGGTACATGCCAAAGTCACCTACTACCTGCTTCAAGGCTCTCCTCTTCTTCTTCTTCTTCATCACCCTCGTTTTTGTAATAAGACTCCCACTCTGACATGTTGGTTACTGCTCACTAGGTGAAAGAAAATTAAGATCAATAACAAGCAAATTTAAACCTAAAAATATCGACTCCTAGGCTCCTTTGAGATCTGTCCAAAGGGCTCGAGGTTACTCGTGAGGAATGCGGATACTGGATTCTGCTGCCTCGAGAGCGCTTGGTAACTGAGAAGCAGAAGTAAATGGGCATGAGGATCATCTAGCCGCCTTGCCTTGGCTATGCCTTAAGGACGCTTCAGGGCCTGTGGTGGCCCAGGGTGGCCGCTCTGACTGATGTGGAGGTCACGTTCCACCTCCTGCTCCATCTGGACTTGAGGGATTCCCGCTCCAGGGTACTCAGTTCTCTAGCCAGACTCATTGGTCTTCATCCCGCCCCTAAAATCTCTCCCAACTCCTCTGCCAGCCGCGCCCAGTGGGGGAGTCTCAAACGCAGGCGGACCTCCAAGGCCGGTGCCGCGTCCCCCGGAGGAAGGAATGGACTAGAGGCTGCCTCTGCACCTCACGTCAGCACACTTCTGGCTGACGCGGCCCTGTGGCCAGGATAGGGGGACGCGCAAGACTGAGGAGGCGAAACAGAACCAGGTTAGACCTGGCCAGCCAGCAACAACACAGAACACAGACCGCTCCGGCCTACCTCGAGCGCAGGGACAAGATCAATTTGGACACCAGTCCCGGCGCTGCGCAAGCGCGGGTTCCGGATCGCTCTCTCCCAATCAACGCCCCTTACGTCATCACGCATAGTGCGCACTTTTCCTGTCAAGCCGACACGCCCCCTCCCACAACCTGCTTCCTATAGACATCCCTAACACCACCCGGTCCGCGAAAGCTCCGCCCACTCCAGCGAAACCCCGCCCCTCACCTCCCGTCAGGATGGTACGCACAGGCGCGAGAGTGCGTCCCCGCCCCCGCCCCCTCTTCCGCGGGGTCCCTGTCGGTCCCGGCTCTGTCACCTCACAGTAGTCGTTGCCCGTGGCGGGCGCGGGGGCAGGGGCAGCGCAGGGCCGCCTCTCCCCCGCCCGTCAGGCCGGGCCCGGGCTGGGTCGCCCCCGCTCCCTCTGTTCCCCACCCCAGTTGGATACGGGAAGGTCCAAGCCGTTGCCGGGTGCCAGAAGGACTTCGTGGCCGACGCCGCCACGGGTCCCGATGGATCCGCCGAATCTCTATCCGGTGAAGCTCTACGTGTACGATTTGTCCAAGGGCCTGGCCCGGAGGCTCAGCCCCATCATGCTGGGTGAGGGGGCTGGGGCGGGTGGGAAGGCAGGCCGGAACCGGGCGAGACGGTGCCAGGACGACCGGCCGAGGTGGGGAGGCCTGGTCCTCGGTTCTGGGGGAGACGCAGGGCCCAGAGTTGGAGAAAGCCCAGTTATAGAAAGGAGGGATCTGAGGTTTGGGCCCCCTAAGCTCCACTTTCCTGTCTTCACGTTTGAATCCAGGGGGAAGGCATGGAGAGGAATCACGCCCTCCCCTAGCCTTTCACAGCCTCTTCAGCGGAGGGGTGGGGTAAGCCGGCCCTGGGTCCCTGTGACTTCCCTGCCTCGCTTGGGGAGCCCTCTACGCCCCTTCCTCAGTGCGGCGCTGGGGAGGTGAGGATGCCTGCCGCGTGGTGCCCCTCGTGGTGAAAGGGACACTGCAGAGGAGATTCCCGGGTGGCCCTCGGGGAGCCTTCCCTCCGTGCCAAAAGGGAAACTCTTTCTGCAGTCTCTTGGGTAGGTGGGAAGAGAAGGCTAGATCTGCGCAGGGACCCAGCCGTAGCCCCAGGATAGAGATGAAGGCAGGTCTGCTGGAGTCCGAACTCGAGAATTCACCAAGTTCGGCCTGAAAATGCGGTCTTCTCCACAGTTTCTAAGTTAATTGCTTTTGCCCAGATGGTAAGAAAGCAATTCTGGGGGAAGACTGGATACTGTTCGGTTAGTAAGGATTAGTAAGAGAACGATTTCTGTTGTGCTCCATTAAATTACTTAACTGCCAGGAGAGAAAATCAGTGTAGATCAAACCTCATTATAACCCAAATACCAAAATGTCTTGTGTAACATAGAAACTGTGAGGTTTGTCATTCCAGGTGATATTAGGCAAGAAAGGATCCTAAGAATTGAACAGCTTTGGCAACATCCATTTGAATGGTTTTTCCTGGTTTATGGAGACATTAGAAGATGTTTTAGCTCATGTGAGTGAGGTCAAGTAAGCAAGGCTGCTTTTGAGTGTTTTTCAATATCCTTGAGTTTCTAATGTGCTGTAGTGAGTTGAATTTAATCTCTTAACCCTGGGCCAATGAGTGGTTCCTATATTCAGTTCCTATATTCAGCTTCACATCAGAACTATCTAGGGTGCTTGTGAAAAATACAGAGATAGATAAACAAACAAAAACTTATAGACACAGACAACAGTATAATAGTAACCAGAGGGAAAAGGGATTGGAGATGAGGTAGAAAAGGGTATAGAGGGTCAAATATATGGTGATGGAATTAGATTTGACTTTGTGTGGTGAACACAATGCAATGTACAGATGATGTATTATAGAATTGTACATTTAAAACATATAATTTTACTAACCAGTCACCTTGATAAATTTAATAAATTTTTTAAATGAAAATATAGAGATACCTTCATTTTCAACATATATTGTTAAATGGGAATAGAAAATACAAAATTAAAACAGTTTTTAAATATGCAAGTGTGTATTTAAAGCGAAGGATAAGATTAATACTTGGCTTAGGCAAATAATTATTTAGAAGAATACATAAGAAATTAGTAACTGGTAGTTTATGGAAAAAGGAACTTGAAGCTGGAGACAGGAGTAGAAGGGAGACTTTGCTGTAACTTTTTTGTACCTTTTGAACTGTGTACTACATACATATGTTAATTATTTAAAATAAGCTAAGTTTTAAGTATATAGATTCTAGAACTTCATTATACAAGTACTAAATAAGACTCTTCTGGAGTTTTGGTCCAAAAATCTATGTTTTTAAAAAGCTCTTCAGATAATTTTTAAGTAGCCAATCCAGTATTGGACAGAAGTTTGGGCCTGGATTATTAAAATGAGTAAAGCAAATGTGAAAGCAAAACTTACAAAGTCATTGTTTGAGGAAGGAGCTAGTTACTAATCAATGTCATCAATCAAGTTCTAACTAAACCTCTTGGAATGGAGCCATTTGGTTAGGCATTAGATATTTCCTAGACCCCAAAATAAAAGCTTCCCCTTTACACTGGACATTTTTTTTGTTCTATTATCTAACAGTTACTGATTTTAGCTGAAAGGGGCTTTAGGGATCATTGCTTCATGATTGATTCAACAGATATTTATTGAGTTCATACTGTATGCTCTCCGTGTGTTAAGCTTAACTGAGGATGATATAAATGAACAAAGATGTTCTTTGCCACCATGAAGCTATTTAGTGGGGAAGACATTAAAAATAAATAAGCAAATAAAATCATTACAAATCGTGATAAGTTCTGGGCTATGCAGGAAGCAAACTGGGTGCTGAGACAGAAAATAACAGAAGACTTACTTTAAATAAGGATTATCAGAAATAGCGACTTTTAAGTTGGAGATGTAAGGATTAGAGAGAAGGCAAATCTAATTCTCTCTTCTCCCTTTCCCTTTTCCCCATATTGCTTTCATGCCTTTTTCAAAAGTAATATAGGGTCACCAGAGCTAATAGTCATTACTTTCTAGAGTTGAAAACTGATGGAAAATGGGCATTGTCTTACTGCTTCATCCCATCCAGACATCACTAACCTTCAAGATGTGTATGTCCTAGCTTTGTTAATAGCCATATATTGATTTCCCTTTCTTAAATATATTTGAAACTTTAAAAAATCAGTTTGTTTCCTGATTTTTGCAATGACTTCTAGGAGCTTATTAACAGCATCTATTGAGAGCTTACCATGTGCCAGATCCTTTTTCCTGAGAACTTCACATGTGTTATAATCCTCACCACATTTTTGTGAGCTAGGTCCTGTTATTACCTCTGGCTTTCTGTTGAGGCAGAGCTAGGTTAGGAAGACAGGCAGTCTGACTTCCAGAGCTTATGTTCTCCATCATTTTGCTACCCCGCCTCTACTGTATAAATGTGTTCCCTTATAATTGATGCGAAGTACGTAACTTGTTCGTGTTTGTAAAGGCATCTTTGGCCAAATGTTTCAAGTATGAATGAGATAAAAATCTGGGCTCAGTGCGTATGTGCCATTCATAATCATAGATTTATGATTGTCCCTCTTACCTTTATTTTTCTAAACTAAATTAGTGTGACCTCATCAGCAGTACCCTCTTATTTTTATTATAACAGTTCCTCATTATAAGACCCCCATCTAGCTCTGTTACAGTCGCAATTGGACTAGATAAAGCCCAATGTAATTCCCTTCTCCCCAGAAACAAGGTAGACTCCACAGTTTTACTCTGTCCAGTTTTCAGTCTCCTAGAATGCTTCCCATAGAGGTATTCCTGTTCCACAGCCCTTCACTCACCATGCAAGTGGTCCCAGAACTACCCTTAGGATTCTAATCCAGCAGACAGCCCGATGGTACCTTTTTCTTTTCATAGTCACCACTTGCCTAAGATAATTAGCTATTTATAATTGTCCTTCAGTTCTTCTTGATAATTTTGGCTGCTCTTTAAATTTCTTGACCTCTTTCTGTGCTACAGTACATAGAGATGAATGCAGAGGGTTTGGGTTTTAATTGTAGAAAGAGGTATTTTCTTGATTGTTTTCTGATCTGAAGTTTTTGTACATGCACATATCCTGAAATCGCATTTATTTTTTTTTAACAAGCCTATCTCAAACTGTTCTCAGGTTTAAAGACTGGGGGATATGGGGAAGGGGGAATTATTTATATACTGGGTGTGTCAGAAAGACTTCAGCAAGAACCTTGAGCTCTGGAGGGCGGGACTCTGTCTCATTCCTCTGTGTGTCCTTGGTGGCCAGTCAGAGCTGGTACTCAATAAATACTGATTATAGGAATGATTGAGACTTGAACTCAAGCTTGAAGATTAAACAGGATTTATTTGAATCTGAGGAGGAGGTTTTTTTATGTTTTAATGCCATCTATTGTGCTTTGTTTTAGATTTTTCTTGTTCATTGTGTGAATTGTTTTATATCCATCTAATGAATTAATTTAGTGATCGTTCAGTTTCTTTATGGCAAAATAAAACTGATGTGGCTTCCGAGGCCCTTCATGATTCTGCTCTTGCTTTTCTCTCTGCTCTGAGCTGTCTCCACATACTGAACGCACTGACATGAGCCTTTCTCAACCGGGTTCCACAAGAGAATTAAGCCCTAGGAAAAATTATCTGAGCGATATTTCTCATTCTCCCCAAAGCTACCTCGAAGCATTATGGCTGGATTCTCTTACGGAACCCCAGTAGAGAAGGGCCGCTGTGTTCCCTAACAGGTCTGAACCGGGTCAGTTCTTTTTTACCTCTAGGCTTTTCAAAGACTGTGCCCCTGTCTCTCCCCATCTCTTGGCCTGGCTAACTTCTACTCGGGTCTCAACTAAAATATCACTTCCTCCAGGAAACTTTCCCTGACCCCCTACCCCCAAATCTTGGTCATGTGTCCCTATTATATTCTGACAACATCCTGTATTCTCCTTTAATAGCATTCGTCATTCTATGTTATAATGGTTTGTTTTCTCATCTGTATCCACACCCATCTCTACAGGGCTAGAAGCTCCGCTGGGGGCAGGAACTCTCGATTGTACCCCCAGGGTCTAGCACGGTGTTTGGCATTCAGTAAATACAAGCTGGTGAGTGGTAGGATGTCTCACAGCTGCCTCAAAGCATTACTACAAGGCCTGACTAATAAAAACAAGCAGTGATCAAGAGGGAACCTTCTCGATACTGAGGAAAAGAACTCACCAATCAGTTATTTTTATGCTAGGAAGGAATCTTGTACTGGCTCCAAGGAATCTTAGTACTAGAGTACTAGGTTGTTTTCAACCTTCCTTTTTTGAGGATTGAAGTACCCTCTCAGTTTTTAACAATGTATTTGCATTTCGATTTCATGATAACCTTTCTTTGCCTAAAGGGCAAGCCCCGCTGCCAAAGTGATTTTTACAATATTGGCACAGAAGCCCACTTATGTTATACAAATGTTTCCTTTTACCTTTTCTCACTTAGAATCACTATTCATCCATTGGTCCCAGAGAAGAAAAAACTGATTATTTAAGTTAACATTAACCCCATTATTTAAGTTAACATTAACTCCTTCACATCGCTGGTAATCGGGCAAATGACCAAGCCAACCAGCAGATTAAAACACTGCCAATAAAAACACTTTATCACTGGAGGTAGGAATCTGGGTGGACTGGAGCTACATTTGACGGTTGAGGTAATGCTGCCCGCATAGAGCCCCTGCCACGGGAGGCCCTGCCCCTTCTCCATCCCCCACTTAATGCTTATTAATAGACATTATTTAGCACCAACAGCATACCAGCTGCCGATCTGGAGCACATCTACAACCAGCATGTATGTTTATTTGCACAAATCCCATCCATCTTTATTGATGAGGAGGTAGATGGAGTATTTTCTCTTTGACTTTTACATACTCATTTTACTCTTACAATCCATGGAAGGCTGACTAATGCAGACCTCATTCTATGTTTTTTGTTATTCATGCTAAAAAATAAAAAACCAAAACAAGGCTAATTAACATCAAAATGATCAGTAAAATATTTTACACATAAAAAAACAGGGCTGATCTCCATGTCTTCTGTTTGTTTTCATGTGCATACTTCATAAGCCTCAAAATCAATGCATTAGACGTGCCAACAGCTTGGAGACACGCAGCCATCTGACCCACCCGCTCTCCAACCCTAGTGGGAATATAAACTGCTTCCGTAGTGTGCTAATATCCACCGGGCCTAATTCATTGTCCCCAAATGGCCTTGTGCCCTAATTCGATCTCAAACCACCACCTCCTACTCACTCACTCCCACCCCAGTCTGGCCAAAAAAAATTTTAAGATCATTCCAGTCCCACTTTCCAATGCCTGTCACCCTGTGGAGGCGGCCATGGCCCCGATTCTCTTCCTCCTGAGAGCGGACAGCCGAGCAGCTACCCTTACATTTCTGCCTGAGCTGCTCCGACAAGTACGTCGTCATCGCTTGTTTTTTCCTGTTTTTATTCTGGACAAACCATCCATCTTTACTCGTAAAATGATGTTAATAAATAGTTACCCTACTCTACCATTATAGATGTGTGAGAATAAGGGTAACTATGAAGCACTTTAAATTAAGAAAGAATATAAATCCACTCAATTCATTTTAAATATTGTTGGCTCCCAGTGTTTGGCAGGTGGATAAATAAATGAAAGAATCAATAAGATCTTTTTTCATCTAGTCCCTCTCACCATTCTATGAAGGTTGAGATTTCAGGTGTTGCTTAATGTAGCCAAATAAGGAGGAAGCGTAGTGTCCAGCTTACAGGCAAATTTAGTGATCAATACAGAGACTGTTAAGGAGAATAAAAGTAGGGTTTGTAACCTGCAACTTTTGAATTGTTTTTCAGGTATAAAATAACTGACAAGATGGTCTCTGAGGCCCCTTTCCAAAAATCCATTCTTTTTGTAGGGCTGGCTTAGAACCGAAACATCTGTCCAGTTGTCTTCCTAGGTCATTGAGCATGGGCATCTGAGAAGGCAGTCACAAACTCAGAGTGCAGTATGCCGGGGTTGCAAAGTCATTTGAATAAGACACCAGGGCTGCTAAGATTGGGGTTAAGAATTTAGGCCTCATTAGCACTGTGTGTCAACCAACAGAGCTAACGAAACAGAATGGCACTTCTGTTCCAGGTCCTTTGCTAGGTGCCAGAATTACAAAGATACATAAGAAATTGCCCTTGTCTTTGAGACAATTGTAGTCTAATGGGGGAGAAAGACACAAAAATAGGTAGTTTCCACTCCAAGGTACTATGAAAGCAGTCACAAAACTTCCAAATCATAAAGCCCGGAAGAAATGAGTTAGCCTTTTTTGGGTGCGTGTTATATACGAGGCACTGTCCTGGGCATATTCATGTTGTCATCTCTTTTAATCTTAGAAATTTGTGAGGTAGACAATATTATGCTTTTTAAAAAAAACTAAAAAGGAAACTAAAATTTAAACAGCACTGTCCAGTAGAACTTTCTGCGATGATGGAAATGTTCTAATGTTCTGTATCTGCAGTGTCTTGTTGGTAACCAGTAGTCACTTGTGGCGTTTGAGTCCTTGATACGTGGTAGTACATCTGAGGAACAGAATTTGTACTTTTAATTTTAATAGCCACTTGTGGTCAGTGGCTACCATACTGGGAGGCTCAGGCTTAGAGAAGTTCTCAACTTCTACAAGGTGCTGTGTCATCTAGTCCTCTATTACCTCTGCTCATCTCCTACTTTTCTCCTCCTTGCCCACTCACTCCGGGCACACGGCCTCCTGAAGTTCTCTCAGATACACCTGGCCTGTCCCGCCTCTGTACACCTGGCCTGTCCTGCCTCTGCGTAGCTCCTTCCTTTGCCTCCTCCAGGTCTTTGCTCAAATGGGTTCTTAAAGAGGTCCACCACCATCCCTGAAACTCCCAGTCTCCCTTATCCTGCTCTTAATTTTTCTATATCACTCATTATTGCTAACATGATTTATTATGTTTATTATTGTTATTGATTGATTGTCGTCCCCTCCTCCAGCCCATAAACACTATGAAGATTTTTTTTGTCTCCATCATATACTGATGTATTCCTAGTGCCAAGAATAATGCCTAAAATATAGTAGTCACTTAATGAACATTAGTTCATTGTTGGACCAGGTAGGATTCAGACCTGGCCTGTCCACACCAGAACCTACGTTCTTATTCACTACACTGCCCTTTCTCTGAGTGTAGCGCTCCTCCCAAAGTGAATGAGAGAAGGAACAGGCAAAAGAAAGCAGTATCCCTAATCTGGCCAGTTTTACTGGATTGGTACATGTCTTCAAGGAAATAAACAACAAATTGCTACCACTTAGACAGCAAGCTGTTTTATAAATGGCAGCCCGTCATCTCGTTTTAAAACACTATATTAATCTCCCCATTTTAGTAAACAGAAAGAGGAGGCAGGGTGGTCTTCTAGAGTCAGCTGGAAGTGATGAGAATCCAACCTAGTTTCTCTTGTAGCCCAGTAAGCCAGTATTTGAAGATGCTTGTCTTCAGTGAGTTACCACTCCCCTTTAGCACCCAGTCTGTTTTGGACCCAGCTCTGTGGAATTTAGATGAGGACAGAGTCGGCCCCTCGGTCTCGAGAGGCTGTCCCGGAAATCCTAGGCCGGGAGCCCTTTGTCCATTTGAGATCTTGTGTGCCAGGGCAGCAGATCTCTAAGTGAAAAGCAGACTGGTGGCTGGAACCGAAAGAGAGGAGAGGGCTCTGCTACGTTTATTTTCCTTTGTTATTGCATTTAGACTTGTAACATAACAACGGAGAATGAAATGTTTGTGTGTAAAATGAGACAGCCTTTCATATTAATTTGCTGGTGAAATCTGTTCTCAGATCTTACCCACCAATCCTGAAGTCAAATTTCCTTTGTCCTTTGGAGATTTTTAACCTTCTCCCCAAGGAGGCTGTTATATCTACTAGTAGTCTCCGTTTATCTAACTTCCGTGTGTACACACTGGGATGCTTTTATCCGTTATCATTACTGGTCACAACTCTGTACTGAAGAAACCGAGGCTCAGAGAGGTTGAGTAAACTTGCCCAAGATCCACCACTAGCGAGAGGAAAAGCTAGGATCTGAACCTATGTCGTACTCAGATGATGCTACGCTGAGCCATCAGTAGGTTATCCTGAAGGAGCCATGGTTTCTATCTCATTTAAAAAGTTCTCTTAAAAGGGCAATAAATATATTCCATTTTTTTTTTCCCTAGGTAAATTCCATAATTTACTTAGGATAGAAAATTGTGTAACTTACACTAAAGGAGAAGCACAAGCGTATCAGCTCTCCTTCTACACTGGTGCTTAGAGTTTCATCCTTTAGAAAAGCACAGGGCAAGCGTTGAAAGTAACATTTAGCAATCAGTAAACAGTTAACGTGAAATTGCAAACAAAGGTGTTGATAACGTTCTCACATCTCTCCATCTCTCACCACCTTTCCTTCTCGTCCGTAGCACGGTTACCTCTCCTGGACTACTGCAGACACCACCTCACTCCAGTCTGCTCTCTCTGCCCGCTCCCCTCCAGCTCATCTTCTGTCAGTTCTAGAAAATATAGCTATCTTTTAAAAACATGAATCTGATCAGGGCACTCTTTTGCCTGACAGCCTTCGACATCCCCACCGTGTAGGACGGCCCCCAGTCTGGTCTTAGCCGACTTTGCTGGCACCCTTGCTGGCCACCAGTCCTCTTGACACCATCACTGCACCCTTTGCTCTACTCTGTAACATCTTAGTCCTTTTCACAACAAAAAGAGCGTGTGTGTGCGTTTCCACGTGTTCTTCCCTCTGGCAGAAACGCCCACCCCCGCCCTTCCTTGTTCTCTGGTTGAATTGCAGCTTATGAAGGTAGTTTTTTATTATAGATAGCACCTGATTTTTACCACATTCTAGAGCCTGTCAATGTGTGTTTTAGTTAAGTCTGTCTCTCTTTCCATTGGACTTTGGACTCTTTAAAGGCAGGCCGGTGATCTGTCAATATTTGCGTTTCCATACCTGACATCATTTCCGGTATCTAGAGATATAAAATATATTTGCATTGACTATTCAAATGGATGGCACTTGCAAAGTTTTGCTCTCTCATTTTCTGAAGGATTTTACCTCACATCTGGTCAATAAAGTCGCAGATAATAACTTTTCTATACTTTTGTTTTACTATAGTCTCTATAGATGAGACAACGACATTAAAAGGCAAAGTCGAATTGACCTCAAAGGGAAAAGAAAAGCAGACATTAAATGGGGCACATCTCTACCAGTGTTTTTATCTTGCATTCTGGTGAAGGATTCTGATCACTTTTCAACTCACTTGACACGACATACCTGTGTCACTACCGAAGGGCCTCATTGGAGGAGAACTGCTTTCCTAGAAAGTCCCTCTTGAGGTTTATAATGGGTCACTCTGGATTTGAGGATGTTCTGGATTTACTCAGGCTGGGGGGCCATTTAGTCGAGTCCCAAGTGGCTAAATCTCTTCTTTTCTCCACAGGGAAACAACTGGAAGGCATCTGGTAAGTGGGGTGGGACTCCTGACATTGACTGGTTTATGAAGCAAAGCAGAACCTGTGCATTTCCGGTTCCGGTCTGTGGCTTCCAGCCTGAAACCTACTTCTCTGTATCATAAATCTTCAAGTGGTAATGCAGAGCCTCTCGACCAGGGATTCGTTTGCACACTCACACATACCCCTCCCCCCCCCTGGGACATTTGGCAGTGTCTAGAGATTTTTTGGTGGGTGGGTGGAGGCCAGGAGTTCTGCTGTGAATATCCTACCATGCACAGGACAGCCCTCCACAACAAAGAATCTCCAGCCAAAAATGACACTAATGCCAAAGGTGAGAAAGTCTGTCCTAACGAAAGGCAGAATGATGTCATGCCCACCCCGACCAAGCTTTCTAACTACAGAGGTCTCAAGGCCCTGCATATCTGTCTGTCCTAAAACACATCTACTCTGGTCCCTCAGTACCGGACCCATCCCTGTCAGACAAGATGGTGGCTGAGCGCTCAGTTCCATTTATGAGGAAACCGTAGGTCAGTATTTCGTCTTGACTCCTCGAGCCTGCTGACATTGGGTTGACCAGAATGACCCTTTGCTTTGTTTGACTCGAACTGAGTAACATGAGCACCTTCACCTGAAATAGGTTGCCACTTCACGCCATTCGGTCTTCGCCTCGGCATGGTCCAGGTGAACTGTTCCTGTGAGTTTAAAGGGCCGGGGAATACACCTTGGTCCACAGAACTTTATTTCAGCAATTGATCTCTCAATATGGGGGTGAGCCTCTAGGGGCGCCCCTCTGCTCACGTTATCTATAGCGGTGGTTCTCAACCAGGGACAATTCTGAGACATTTGGCAGTGTCTGGAGACATGTCTGGTTGTCCCCACTGGTTGGGTGGGTGGTACCAGCATCTAGTGGGTAGAGGCCAGGATGCTACTAAATACCCTGCACTACACAGAGAAGCCCCCCACAACACAGAGTTATCCGGCCGCAAATGTTGATAGCGCCGAAGTTGGGAAGCCCTTATCGGTGGTGTTTATCTTGCCTTCGTGTGGTTAGTTTTATAAGGCTGCACAGTCATATCCTTGGGCAGAAATTATTCTCATTGCAGTGTGGTGATTGCTTTTTCTCAGACCGGTTTTAAGTTTTCGGCTTATTCTGTCCCCTCTCTGCGTTGCAGGCACACGTCCATAGTTGTACACAAGGATGAGTTCTTCTTTGGCAGTGGCGGTATCTCCAGCTGTCCCCCCGTGAGTGTCTTCCCCCTCACCCTGTCCTGCAGTCTCAGGTTCCGGGGGGTTTCCAGAGACAGGAATTTTGCTGCTGCTCTGTACAATCTGGCTTCTAGCCCAGAGTTCTTAGGCTTATGGCGTGGTTTCTCATAACTACCTAAGACTCGGCTCAAGAAAACCTCAGACCCTCCAGCCAACTGCCCTCCTCTCTGCTCCCATGGCACTTGTGGGTCCCTCTGTGTCACACAGAGCATGTTGTGGTGAAACGAGCTATCCCTGAGTCTCCACAGGGAAATGTGTGACAGTTCCTTGTGAGCTGAGACCGGCTCCCTTTTCTGTTCCCATGACCAGCTCAGTGCGTGGCTCATAGTGTGAACTCAGCCAATATGAAGCTGAACGCTGAGGGCTCTGAGAGGTAAAGTGAGTTGCCCACAGTTACACGGCCAGTAAGTGGCACTAGCACTAAAGCTCAGGTCTCTCCGACTCTAAAGCCCGTGCACTTTTCCAAACTATGTCTGCCTGAGTGATCTCAGGATTGTCACAGGAGGTGCTCAAAGGCCAAGCAACCATTCGTTTTGATGTTCATAAATGGGAAGTCATTCTTGATTTCTTCCTGGTCCCCCACGTCCTATAACAAATCCTTCATTAAGCCCAGTTCATCCTACCTTGTAAACATATCTTAAACCAGTCCATCTCTCTCTCTCTCCCCATTTCTCCAGAGCTTTCACCTTAATCCAGGCCACCCTCATGTCTAGCCTGGCCCACAGCACGCATCCACCCTACTTCCTCAGTCAGTTCTCCACACGGGAGGCAAAGTGATCTTTTCAAAGTGAAAATCTGATCCTGGCATTCCCCTGCTTAGGTCAGAACTCTCCCTGTTGCTCTTGGAAGAAAAGCCAGAAAGCTCAGCATGGCCTCCGAGCCCTGCTTGATGTGGTCTGGGTCTCCCTCCCTGCGTGGCCTCCTTCCAAGTCATGTCCTTCCCCACCCTTGAACACGCCTCAGACATTAAACCTGTCCTCTGACTCCAGCCCACCTCCCTGAGCCTTCACCTGGTTATGCCTCTCTGTCCTTCAGATTTGAGCTCAGTATCCCTGACCCTGCAGATGGGAGGCATTGTGTACTTCTCCAGCAAGACCCTTATGCAGCTCCTAATAATACATTGGTTTATGGGATTTTTTTGTCTGCCTTCCCCGCTAGACTGTAAACTCCCTGAGGGCAAGAATCTCAACCGTTTTGTCCACATGAAACCCCCGGTGCCTAGCATAAGGCCCGGCACATAGTAAGTTCTCAATACATATTTATTATATGAGTGAATAACTGGGGAGTTGAATAGTGACCTTTTAGTTTCTTGTAGTTCTGAGATTGTTATTCTCTGTCATGATTATCCTGCTCACCATATCTTCCCCAGTGCCTGGAACAATGTCAGGCACATAGTAGGTGCTCCCTGGCTGTTGCATAAATTCATGATCTTTGCAGGGAGCTAGCTCTGCTCTGGGGCGCTCTCCCTTCCCCCCAGCCCACTCCCAGCTCCGTCCTCCCCAGTGATCCTGTTGCTTCCCCCTTGCCTGGTTTCCCCACTGGGCCTCAGTCTCTCCCTTGGTCTTCTATGGCCGTCTGTTAACCCATGGCTGAGAGTTTTCTGTAGGCCTTTCAGAGGTCACTAAATTCCCTTACCTGGGGAACTCTATCAGTGTTGTTAGATTATCCTCACAGATGATAAGAGAGTTGAATTGTGGAAATATTTGCCAGCCTGTCATTTCTCACAGCCCTTCGCATTGCCCCAGTGTCACAGGGAATATCACGTGTGTCACAAGAAACACTGGCTGCATACCCTATGAATATAGGCATAGAAAGATGGCCTGTCAAGTGGGAGCCATTTCTAGTTGTCCTGTTCTGCCCGCATGAACGGGGATGTTGGGGACAATGGGAGACTTCAGGTGCTGGGTTTCAGCTGAATAAGCAGACAGCATCAAGAGTCCAACCTGCATGAGACTCAGCCTCCTACGGCCCCACCAGAAACAAGAAGCCCAACTTCTTAGCCACGTCGCCAGCTCGTGGCACTGGAAAGTCTCCCAGAGGCTCTAAGCCATTACAGCCCTGATACAAACAGGGCTTCACCTGCCCTGGGCGCTCTGAGAGTCCCAGGTTGTTGGAACAGAGCATCTGTGGTCTTCCATGGAAAGCCATGCTAAAAAATTCAATGGCAGTGGTGACTTAATGACTTTCTTTGGGTTGGCTCTTTTAGGGAGGGACATTGCTTGGGCCCCCAGACTCTGTGGTTGATGTGGGGAGCACAGAAGTCACAGAAGAAATCTTTCTGGAGTACCTGTCCTCCCTGGGGGAGTCTCTGTTCCGGTGAGTGGAGACAGGGGAGGCGGTCAGTATGTCTGTCCCCCCCACTAGATAATCGGCCCCTAGAGGACAGCCACCAGGTCACATCCCCCAGGGCACTCAGCACAAGGTCTGGCCCAGTGTTTTCTGAATAAATATGAAGAGAAAGCAGTTATGGCACCAAAAAGCTGAGCGTTGCCCTGCGGCTGGTATTCCATCCAGCATACCTTCTGCCGAAGCTCTGAGGAAAGGAAGGGCTGTTTGTTCCTTCTGATCAAAATCGGCTGCTGCTGGCCTTTTGAGCCACGCTTCTCTTGCTCAGGCCCGCTTCCACTTCTGGAAGTGGACTTTCCCTTCTAATAAAACCTTTCTTTTCTGCTGTAAAATAAATAAAGAAAAATCAGATACAAGCAGCTGCTGCTACTTCAGCACGTGCTGCTCTCAACCCATACTGGCCACGGGTGTTGTCCTGAAAATCAGAAACAGGGTTTATAGAGGGGTTGGGACGAAATACAAACCTGAGCGGATTTAGTCAATTTCAATAAGTGTTAAACTCTAACCCTAGAGTGAATGTAAAGATTCCTCTGGAACTATAGAGAAGCCACATTTTTCTTTTCTCCTTCCCCTACAAACCCGGTTTTAGTGGTCCAGAGAGGTGAGTCAAGCGGTCCTTTCCGAGTGTGAGGGAAGAGGGAACTCGGTGCTCAGAGCCAGCGGCGCTCACCATTCCGTACCTGGTCTGAGTTATTTCAAACGCTTGCTGACTCATACCTGTTCTCTAAACCTTTCTCACAATGCACAGAGGCGAGGCCTACAACCTCTTCGAACACAACTGTAACACCTTCAGCAACGAAGTGGCACAGTTCCTGACCGGACGGAAGATCCCTTCCTACATCACTGACCTTCCTTCTGAAGTTCTCTCCACGTAAGTGGCCTCCGTCTCTGCCCCTGCCCCTGCCCTTGAGAACCCCATTCATACCAGTGCCACTCTGCCCACGTCTGCCTTCGCCTGATCTAGGCAGAAGCCTCCCAGGCTGGGTGGGCCCTGTCCCGATGGCAGCTTCTGACACAGAAGGCCTTGGTTTTCTCTACTCGCCGATGCTCACCTGTGTTAACCTTCACCGTCCATGAAGTTGGACCAACTCTACCCTGGCCTGGGTGCAAGCACAGGACTTAGAAACTCCCTTGTACAGAATCCTGACGACAGTCTTTCCCGCTGCGCGTGCAGCGTGCCGCTCCCCAGAAGTGCCTACTGAAAACGCGGTTTTAGGCAGACGAGCGGAGAGTAGGTCAGAATTGGGAGGGTGGCTCGTCGGTTCATTTTTCTTCCCCTGCACCGAGAGCTCTTTGATGCCCTCAAAGATAGCTTCCTACTTGCCCTCATACCTCGTGGGCCATCATCTAGGCAGTGTTCCCTAAAAGGACGTACACTCCCAAAGCCATCACACCCTTCCCTTCCTTTGCTGTTGATTGCGTTCAGGCAGCCTCTGCTCACTCCAGGACCATGTTCATTTGCTGACTCTGACTCAGTTTCTCCTGAACTGGGGCCCTGTCCAACAGGGATCCTGGCAAGTTTAGCAGGCTCAGCAAGGTGAGCTGTTTTTCACACCTGAGTAGGAAAAACTTACATAGGAAACAAGGCTGCCTGCCAAGCAGGTGAGGAAATCCCCCACCCCCAGCCCTGGCCCTGCCTTCCTTGGTGGGTGTGTTAAACCCCACAGCCTTACTGAGGGATCTAGGTTATGGGGCCCTGAGCAAACTTAAGTATCTGGAATGTTCCTGCTGTTATTATTTGATGGGTAGAGTTCCTGGGCTTGTCTGAATTAAGGTTAATCTCTCTCGGTTTCATCTGTTTATGCTTTGGAATATTTCATTCCCTTCGAACTTGGGGACAGTTTGCAAAAACGGCAGTATCCACCCAAGGCAAAAGAAAACCAGGAACTGAGAAGCGTTGTGGGCAACTCGTTTTAAGGTTGGGGTAATCTTGGAAAGTCTCTAAGACCACAGTGTTTGCGATGTTTTTTCCAGCTAAGCTACTGTGAGAGCAAACTGGGAGCCCTTGACAAAGTGACATTAACACTTTCTGAGTTTTTCCTGGCTGGTCCCTGTCCCCCCAGCAGACCTTAGTTCCTGGAGGAATGTCACTCCCGACTTGACCTTTTTCATGTCCTTTCTCTTTTGCCTCAGCTTCTTCATTAAATTTTATTTTTATCTTCTTATGCCATGAGAATTAAAAGTACAAGTACAGAAAGTACAGAAAGCTCTTGTGCCCTCTATGTAGCCGGCCCGTTCAAGCCATAGCTAACCAGGACCTGGAGGTGAAGGTGGTCAGGTGGTAGCATCCGCTGAGGGGACGCTAGGAGTGAAAATGCAGAGCAGGCTCCTTAGAGACCCCCTCTGTGAAAAACAATGTATGAGGTAGGTGAGAACATAAAACCAGGTGACAGTGAGCTTCTTCCCCGGGGGGTGGTGCCGCTGCACCTGTGGGTGGAGCGGGGCACGCTGGCCGTGGCAGTCTGCGCCCACAGCCCGCCCCAGCTCCTGTGTCTTTTCTCTCCGCAGGCCCTTCGGGCAGGCCCTGCAACCCCTCCTGGACTCCATCCAGATCCAGCCGCCCGGAGGGAGCACCGTGGGCCGACCCAATGGCCAGAGCTAACAGGACTGCATGGGCCCACCCTGCCTCACAGGGCTTTTCCTTTTTAAACAAAACAAACCCTACCAGATTTCTATTTTATAATTTTACATCAGAGCTAACAACCAGGGGACGGCTTTTTAAATTTCCCAGGGAAGGAGATCATCAGGCTGCATGTAGGACGATGCTGCTAAGAAACGGAACAAAACGCCATCCCTTCTAATAGCATTATACTAATTTATTAAGGCTGTCTTGTCTGTGAGTTCACTTTGACGCTGCTTCCTGAGCGTCTTCCACACTGGATAAAGGGAGGGGTTTGTTTTAGCAAAAAGCAGGAGGCAGTTTGGGGGAGCCCCAACCCAGAACCTCTTTCCAGAGACCGCCCATGCTCTGCCCAGGTTGCCATCACCTGTGGGACCCAGGTGAGTTTTACGTCATCCATGACCCAGAAGCGGTTACCTCTCTGGCATTGAATGAACCAAAGGAGCTGGTGCACGTGGGACCAGTTTCAGGATGACTAACCCAACCTAAGTGAACTCTTAGCCACAAGCTCTCTCACCCGCCCTCCTCTACCCCAAGCAAGGCCACGGGGCCAAACCTGGAGCGGCCAGAAAGCTCAAGATTGAGGGAGAGTGACAGCAAGTGTCAGGCCAGAGAAAACAGGATAAAGCCATTCCTCCTTCGTCCTAGACTGATTGCCAATCATCTGCCATCAATTTCGGAGAACCTGCCTTGCTGCCTGTAGGCGGCTCTTCCTCAACATGGCTGACCTGTCATAGGTAGTGAGGGTCTGGGCTGCAGTGGCAGAGACCCAGGCCTTCTGTCTGCAAGTAATGTAGGTTATCTGCAGTCGCTGTACCCACCCCGCCCAGACCAATATGCAGTATTCGGCTAGGGACCAAGGGGACATGGTTCCCTGCTCCAGGAAAATGTCCCTGATGCAGAAAGGATATAATGCAGAATCAAAGTGGCAAGAAAATTTAGAGTTGTTTCCCATGGGGATTTTTACATTATCTTAAATGTGCTTTGAAGACACGTGTAGTTTCTGTTGTCATTCTGACTTTAAGGAAGCATAGTTGCGGGTGTGAGTGGGGATTTTCCTAATGAGCTGCTGCTAGGAGCTTATAGGCAGGGAACAATCTGGAAGTTTCTTAATCTGGAGAGGCCTTCAGATTCCCTTTCTTCATGTCATTTTTTGGGGAACTTGAGGGTGGAGAAGGGACTCAGAGCTGCCAGGTACCTGAGTCCCAACTCTGGCATCCTTGGGTCCCTCCTGCCACTCCTCAGACTTGAATTATGTTCTCTTCCCTGGTGTCTGGCCTGCAGCTGGTGCCTTTCCTCTCCAAACCTGCCGCTCACCTCTGGCCTCTTCTCCTCCTATCTCTGCTGTCAGCCACAGCAGTTGGCATCATCAGAGTCTCAGCTAGAGGAAGAGATGTCATTCCTCCTCAGTGTTTGCCTGTCATCTGACCAAGGGCATGTCCGTGATGACCAGCTGTAAAATCAAGTGACATTTTGGAACTTTGCCAATGAGCAGTTTAATTCTCAAGAGCCACCGATTTGCCAGTGTGCACAGTATTGGTGCATTAGAGCAGAAAGTAGAGGGGCTCTCACGCAATGTTGGCCGACTGGCAGAAGAGACCGAGGAGAATGGCCTTCAGCGGGGTTGCTCCCAGGGTCCAGACCGTCGTGCTGCTTCCCACCTGGGTTTCTCTCCTCTCCAGCTTGCCTTGCCCAGCCCCCTCTCTTCCAGGCTCCCGCTCCAGACCTCTCCACCCTGAGTTCTAGCCAGGGGGCTGGGCAACACCAGCTCCCTCCTCTCTCCTCTCCCCTCTCCAGGCGCAACTACTCTCGCTCCTCCCAGCATCACCTCCAGACCCAGGGCTGTACTGAGAGAGTAGCCTCAGTGGCTCCCCTGAGAGATAGTTACTTGGTTCATTGAAAGACCCCTTCATGCCCAGCAGCCATTTGTGCCAATGCCCGTGCCCTAGGATTTGTGGGACGAGGCGGAGGGACCAGCAAGCAGTCTTCTCAGAGCCTTGCAGGAAGGCAGGCTCTCCCTCCCTCCGCCACTAACGGTGGAAGACCAGGACCAGGCTCGGTCCCCAGCCCACGCTCACGTCCCTCTCTCTGTCCCAGCCCACCCTCACATCCTTCTGTCAGCACTTCAGGAGCATGCTCACTGTGACCAGCGAGCTCCACACGGGTGTGTGCGGGTGAGCAGAGTGAGAAATGAGCCATGTGTGTAACTGTAGTGCACAGCAGACGCCTCCATAGGGGTCCACTGGTTTAAAGGGATAGAAGGAGGAGGGATGAGACTGTCACCCCCTCCCAGAAATAAAGTTTGTTCTTTTGAGATTCTTTTTCCTTTAAAGTCGAACTAATTGTGTCTAGTACGGAGGTGTTTGCAGGTTTCTTTGGTGTTTTTTCTAATGCAATAAACTCATTTCTGCCTGCTGCATCTGCGTAGTGCTTGAAGGTCTGGGTTTGCGTCCAACATGAAGAAACTCCGGGCTTCTCAGTCTGTCTCCCTCTGAGCTTGACTTTGCTCGGTCTAGATATGCTGCCTTTGCTTGGTATAAGACTTGACGATGAGAAATGATAGCAGGGAAGAGTGTACGACTTTCACCATTGGAATACTACTTGCTTAAGGTTACCTCACAGCTGGTGGTAGAGTAAGCCTCAAAAGCCTAGTCTGCTGTCCCCAAGATCTTCCCCTAGAGCATGTTGGTACTGGTCCGTGGCCTGATAGGAACTGGGCCACACAGCGCCGCACAGCAGGAGGTGAGTGGCGGGCGAGCCAGCGAAGCTTCATCTGTATTTGCAGCCTCTCCCCAGCACCAGCATCACCGCCTCAGCTCCACCTCAGATCATCAGGCATTAGATTCTCATAGGAGCACCAGTCCCTGGTGCCAAAAAGGTTGGGGACCACTGCCCTAGAGGACTTTGGCCATCAGGACGTCTGTCCCCGCCCCCCGAAGAAGTGTTCAGTTCTGGTTTCGGTTTGGCTAGAGGCTGGGCCCGTGGCCCCAGGGGTCTCTTTCCACCTTGGTACCATGCCTTCGTTGAACACATGTTGGGGGTGGACAACAGCTCTCCGAATGCCCCCTGCTACTACCTGACACGCCAGCTTGACTGCAGGTGTCTGCAGGGTCAGCTGGCCGCCTCAGAGTGCCTTCTGTGGGCTCAGCCTGTGCTGGGCGCTTTCACACAACGCACTGGAGACGTGGGTGCGCCGGTGTGGAAACTAAGTTATCCAGGTGGCAAGTGGCTGAGCCCTGGAACCCAGGCCATGTTCCTCATCACTGAGGAACTGTGTCTTTCCAACATGCTAGCTTAAGAACAAAAGTTCTGTGTCTTCAGAGGACACAGGGCAGGTAGCTTTGGCTGACATATTTACGTCCCAAAGGCTGACATGTTCAGAGCAGGAGTCAAGAGTGCCTGCTCTGAGATCACAAACCCTGGGCTTAAGTCCTAACTTTGCCACTTGTGGGCCAGTCTAGTTATCTCATCTGTAAAATGAGAGACCGGGACCTACCACACAGGGTGGTTTTGAAGAGAGTCAATGCAAAGCGCTTTGCACAGCGCCTGGCATAGACGAGGTACCCAATGAATATCAGACCGAGGGCAGAATCCATCCCACAGCTGCGGACTACAGATGCCTGCAAGACAGCTCTGTGCAGCAGCCTCGGCCAATCCTCTCCGCTGAGGACAATTTACAAGACAAGGCACTATAGACTGCTTCTTGGGGGAATGGCAGAAAACATTTTACCCTTAGACTTGGTGACTCATGGTAAGCCAGTCTGGGCTGAGTTCATTCAACCCCACAAATACTTCCCTGGGAGCCCACTGTTTGAAGCAGAACTGGGCCTTGTTACAGACAAGGTCCCACACAGGCAGGAATGATTTCTAGGGAGGCTGAGAGACAAAAGGGTAGATAGATAATCGATAATCTCAGGTGGTGATAGTGCTAGAGAAGAAAACCAGGTGGCAGCATAGTGTGTGAGGATGTGTCAGGAGGCTGGGGAAGGCTTGTGTGACGGGCCATGTTTGATGTGACACCTAATCGTAGATCTGAGAGAAAAGCACTCCAGGCACGGGGAGCATCGAGTCAAAAGGAAGGCCAGAGTGGCTGGAGCATCAGAGCACAGCGGGTGGCGGAAGGTGCTGAGGCTGGGGAGGGCCATGGGCCAGACCATGAGGGACCTTGTAGATAATGACGGAATCAATTGCTAGATTGAGAACAGACTGGGGCCGGGGGGACAAGAAGGGCATCAGAAAACCAGGGAGGGAGGGCAGTGCCGTTTTCAGGCAAGCGGTGAGGTGTATTGTGCATTTGCTATGTGCCTGGAGCTATGAGGAAGCCCTGGAAATTAGTTTGGTCTTGGCCCCCCAAGAGTTTAACCTGTGAAGAGGAACAGAATGGAACAGCCCCTGTGAAACATGCGAAAGCAGGAGGTAAGGGGACTGCAGAGCCACCACCAGCCACTTGCCCTGCTTCCGTAAGCTTTCACTGGACTACTCTGGTTTTGATTTGGGGTGTACTTAGACTTCTTCATTTGTTTTTTCCCAAAATGAAAATAATCTTTAGTTATATGATATAGAGATAATAAATATTTAGAAAACAAGCAATCAATAACAGTACAAAGAGAGGGAAAAGTCACCTAAAATTCCACCATCCTAAGAGATGTTAGCATTTTATGAACTTCCTTGCAGATGTTTCTGTGGATTTGAAGACACGCAACTAGAAGTGCTGTGTGGTACCTGGCTTTGTTCTCTCGACACGTAGTAAAGTTTCGTGAGGCTCCAGCAACGGAAGCTTAGGCGTGGAGGCGGGGCCTGCTCTGGAGTGGGAGATGGTGTAGGAGGGCGCCTGCCCAGGCTGGCAGGTTGGACCATGAGTCCCACGTCCTCTGCCTGAGAGGGCAGGCAAAGAACCAAGTAGGGATCTGGCACATCCCTTAATGTGAGCCCTTGGCCATGGAGCCTGGCTGCTTTGGAAGTAGACAGGGATCCTGGGGCTGGTCCTTATCCACAAGGTTGTCCGGAGTCCCCTGCAGAGATCTCCGTCCTTTGGTTTACCCCGCTGAAGAGAGCCGGGAGAGGTCACGCGGCAGTGAGGGAGATGGACACCAGGGGGAGCTGTGGACTCACGCGGCCCAGACCACAGCCAAACTCGTACCTCAGGTCACGTGAGCATGCCTTGCCCCCCGCCTCCGCCCTTTGGTGGACCCCCCAAGAACCCACGGGGCAACACATTTATGAAGGATCTTCTCAAGTTTGTCTCCGAACCTCTCCAACCCCCACACCCTTGGGGCAAGTGAGGGTCGCCATCGCTGCAGACGGTTTCCAATCTCCACCTCGATTTACCTCAATTTACTGTTTGCTGAACCTGGATCCCCTCTCCCCACCTATTCTCAGAGCAACCCCTTACCAGATGCTAAAGGCCCAGCTCCGGCATTTCCTCTGCAAAGGCTTCCCTCCTTTGGGTGCTTCTCCACACACCCCCACCAGCTGAGGCGGGGCCAGGACATGAAACACCGACGGGGTGGGTGGGGCAGGTCATGAAAAGCCCTGAACCTGGATGGAGCCTCTGCCTCAGATACCCTGCTCGAGGCCTTCCATTCCACTCCCTGCACCTCGGCTTCTTCATCTATAGAATAGAAACTATGGATCAGATCATCTCTAAGGCCCCTCAGAGCCAGACGGACTTCTCTGCCCACATCGGAGCATGAGAAGTGCGGAGTGACTTGCTCAAGGTCTCACAATCCTGGGGGCTCAGCTCTGATCCACAGAGATCACTAACACCAGGTGTCAGGAGACAGCAGCCCCTTCTTCCCCAACCCCAAGGTGGGGCAATGCTGACCCCCCCATCTCTGTCCCCACTGACTTTGGCTGAGGGAACCCCAAGGGGGCCTGCGCCAACCCAGCAACCAACCCAGCAACAGTCTACACCCCCTCCACAAACACCACCTCTGAACATGAACCCTTCAGCTTATTTAAATTCACCAGACTTGTTTTCTGTGAAAACAATGTAAGCACTGCAGAAATTTTGAAAAATGGAGGAAAAATAGCCAACACTCACAGGCTCCCCAACCTCCCACTGCCCTTGAACCAAGATGGAATTAAAACCAGCAACCAGCCCTGACCTGTTCTTTGCAGAGCCTCTTTAAGCACATCTCCTCCCCTGCGCCCTCATCTTCCTGACAGCAGAGAGGCTGACAGTGGCAGTTCCATTTATAGATTAGGAACAGGCTCAGAGAGTAGGAGGGACCTGTCCAAGGTCACTTGGCTGGGAAGGTCAGCCCCAGGAACTGTCAGTCTAACTGTACAACCAGGACGCCAAGGCCACCCCCTGGGCTGGGACTGCCCACCTTTAGAATGTCACACTCCAGATAGGGAAAAAGAGGGTCAAGGCCCCCTATACTCATTCAACAACACGTTGACACTTGGCCTTCCACCAAGGGGCCAGGGAAAATAATGGGCTTTAGGGGAACACAGTTGAATATGAATCCTGACTGTGCTCTGCGACCTGGGAAAGCCACATCATCTCTCTGGTGTCAGTACCTAGTTCTGGAATTGAATATAAGGGTACTCACCTCAGAGGATTCTGGCAAAAGTAAGTGAAACGTCAAGGTAGGAGCTACACTGCCCAAAGCTAACATGGAGGTCACTAATCTGCAGCCTCGGGGACCTGGCTCAGAAGAGCAGTCTTCCTTCCTGAGCAGGATCCTGCTGGGCTGGGGTCTCCGGCCCCCTGCCTTCGGGCCTGGCTTCCTTCGGAGCGTTGGAAACCCTTGTGGCCAGTCCTCCCAGTCCCAGTCCCCTCAGTCCTGCTCCTCTCTTTCCCCAGGGCCTCCCCAGGGCCCCATCTGAACACCAGTTGCCAGGGATGAGCCTCTGTCTCAAAGGGACCCTAAGGGCCACTCCATCTACCTGGTCCTCCTGGGTCTGTGCCTCAAGGCAGTTCACTCCATTTCTCTGGGTTTCACTGTCCTCATCACTGACCTGAGTTGTGGTGAGAATTCAGGGAGAGGCTGTGAAAGGCATTTATAAGAAACAGGTTCACTACACGTCTAAGGCATAGGTGTGATATTGTTAAGAGCTTATCTTTGTTTGTCTTGAGAAAGGCGGACCCAATACTTAGGAGTCAAACACCCGTCCTGCCCTGTGGGCCCCATCCTACAGCTTCCGGATTCCAGCAGCAAGATTGGGGCCCAGGCATCTGCATTTAAACGATTCCCTAGGAATTCCTAAGCAATGGAACAGGCGTCAGCTGTGAGATATTAGAGACTAATCTGGGCAGTTCCAGGTCCACCCACAGGCTCTAGACTAGGTGGGCCCTGGGAAGGGGTCTCAGGTCCTGACAGTGGCCAGAGTCACAGAGACCAGATCTGGGTGGAGCAGTGGGTGCAGAGGATAAAATTCAGTCTTCTCTCTCGTGGAGATGGTTCTGTTTGCTCTCTGCATCCAACAGAAAACAAAAGCTTCTTATTTTGTTCCCTCCAGTGCTGCCAGAACCCAGAACAGTGTCTGGCACAATAAATTTGTTTAATGAATGAACCATACTCTGCAGCAGGGCCTAGAAAGAAAGACAAATTTTTCCTTTTGCCTCAGGCTCCCATATGACTCCTCAGAACAATGACCGATACAGTCTTTAAAAAATTTTTTTGACTTTTTGTTCATCATGGATTTTTTTGCATTAATTTTGATTTTTAAAAAATATTACATTAAAATACTATTTATCTTAATTGCCGAGCTTTCTGGTGCCCCCTTAGCTTTTGTGCCTGCAGCCAGTACCTCATCCACCCAGCTCACCCTGGTCTCAGCCCTGCTAGGTGCTCTGTGCAGCAACGAGCACATCCCTCTCCTTTCTCTTCATCAAATGGAGACAATAACACCTCCTAGAGCTGCTGTGAGAGTGAATGAAGATATGTGGTCAAGTGTCCAGTATGGTGGGTGGCACATCGTAAGGGATCGATAAATATCAGTTATTACTATCTCACCTTTTATAGTTCTATCGGGTAGGGATTATGTCCCCATTATATACACGAGGAAACGGAGGCCCAGTCAGGGAAAGTGACCTGTTCGAGTACTTAGTTAGCAGGGACCAGACTGCAGTTTTCTGCCCCTCTCTGCCCCTGACTCCAGTGGTCTGTCTCCTCAGGGCAGCTACCAAGACAGAAAAGCAAACAGACCATCAGAAGCATGGTGCACAGAGTTATCACTCATAGGTGTGTGGATGAGTGTGTCTCTCTGTATGACCAAAACTGCCAAAGCTAATGACAGGCATTAGGGCAAGGATGCTAAATGCAGCAAAAATCTCCTCACAGGCACAGTCTCGAACAGAAGGGCAACTCCCTGGGAGCACAGAGGGATGTGCAGTGGGCTTTTGGCTCTGGTGTGTGAAAAGAGGAAGAAACAGAGCCCTGGAGAAGAGGAAGCTGCAGTCAACACATTTGGGGGGGGAGGGGTAATCTTTGAAATTCACGATGATACTAATACCCAGAGACAGCTTGCTTCTCTCCTATTACAAAAATGGGATCACGGTTTTTCCATGTTAAATATTCTACAACAGCAGTCCCCAACCTTTTGTGTACCAGGGAGCGGTGCTCCTATGAGAATGTAATGCCGGATGATCTGAGGTGGAGCTGAGGCGCTAATGCTAGCACCAGGGAGCAGCTGCAAATATAGATGAAGTTTCGTTTGCTGACTGGCTGCTCACCTCCTGCTGTGTGGCCTGGTATCTAACGGGCCACAGACCAATACCAGTCCGCAGCCCCAGGACTTGGGAACCCTTGTTCTACCACACAGATTTTCACAGATTCATCTTATAGATGGACCATAGTTAATTTAACCAATGCCCAATTTTTTTTTTCTTTTCTAAAAGTTGAATTGCTGGCTTAAAGGGTCTGCACATTTCGAAGACTTTTGACAGGCAATAGCTGTTTAATCAGTAACTGTATCAAGCACATCTACACAAATTCTCCTTTGTGTGCCACATACAATGTGGGTTCTTTTACACTTATTTCTTTTCATGAGCAAGGCAACCCTGCAAAGTAGATGAAGTTCTTCCCATTTTACACAGCGGAGACACAAAGCTTCAGAGAAGTGAAGTGACTTGTCCAAAGTCACATATGGCGGAGCCGGAAAGAGCCTAGAACTGACTCCAAAGTCAATGTAATGGTTAAATAGCTGTGAATAGAGAGATCTGGGAAGGCTTCCTGAAAGAGGTGGACTGTGAGCTGAGCCTTATAGGGTGGAGAGAATGACAGCAGAAAGAGTAGGGAGGGAAAGGCCATCTGGCAAAGTACAGAGCCTGAGCAAAGGCCATCAGGAGATTTCTTAAAGCTCAAGGTTTGAAGAACGAGGTATTAGCCAGGAGCAGCGAGTCAGTGTAAATGACGGCAGACAGGGCGAGTCCGGACAGCCCAGGATCTGAAGTCCCGCCCACGCCCGGCAACGCACAACACTGCCAGTTCGAGGCCCTACCCCCGTCCCGCCCCTCCACCAAAAGATGCAATCAAATCATCCTGCCATGGTGCAACTCGGGCCCCGCCCCTCTCTTCCGAGTTCTAGCCCTCATTTCCCGCCGGGCCCAGGCCTCGCCTCCGTATGGGTTGGGACAATCCGACCTTTCTTGCCGGTCTCTGCTCCTCCCTACTCTACGCCCCTTCTCCGCCTGATACAATCAGAGTTATCCTTAAAAGTCCGCCCAGGCCCCGCCCACGCCACGCCCACGCCCCGTCCGGCCCCCGCCACCTCCCGAGGAGACCTCGCCCTGGCCACGCCCCCCTGCGTTAGGCGCGACCGGGCCTGCCTGCGGACCCCGCCTCTCCCCGCTCCGCCCCTCCCGGGCCCCGCCCCATCCAGCCTCTTCCCTGCGCGGCTCCGGCGGCCGCATCCCGGGACTCTGGCGGGCACGCCGAGCTGCAGCCATGGCTGTGACCGCTGAGGGCGCCCGCAGGAAGGAGCGCGTCCTCTGCCTGTTTGACGTGGACGGGACCCTGACGCCAGCTCGGCAGGTAGGGCCTCGGCGTTCGGAAGCTCGGGTCGGGAGTGTCATGTGGACACCGGAGGCCGAATGTGGGGCCTGCAGCGGCGTGACCGCCAGGCCCCCGAGACCGAGCGTGCGATTCAGCGGTACCCAGCCCCTGACACCCCGGGGGCACCCACTGGGAGTGATGGGCACCTGGGCCCTCATGTCACAACCCGAGGGAGTGCGCGCCCACGTTCTGCCCGGTAGCATCGGGGCTGGGTCGGATTGGAGGGCGGAGGCTGCAAGCGGAGGCCTTTCTGCCCTCCTTACTCCTCCGCCAGGCTTCCACAAGCCAAGGCCTGGCTCCCAGACGCCCCCTCCTCCCCAGCCGGGGTTTCCACCCCAGTTCAACCCTAGGGCGCAAATCCAGGGTTTCAGACAGGGCTTGGAGCGCACCCAGACGTCAGAGTCGCCATCTGCTGGGGGGCCAGGGGTCTCAGAGCCCTCCCACCCGACCGGTGCAGGCCTGGGCCTGAGTCTGGTTTCTCAAGTTCCTCCCCCACTTTACTTCCCACCTCCAGCCTTGGAAGGAGGAAGGGCTTGCTGTACCTTTTCGGTCGAGTATGGGATGGGCTCCGCCTACCTGGAGGTGACAATTCCCAGGCCTAGCCTTGTCACGTTGGGGATATTGTGACACTGAGAGGGTGGGAGTTAGTTCTTCTAAAGACATCTCACCGTGTTGATCCTCCAACCTCTGCTCCACACCATTTTTCTCCCTTTGGAGCTCACCCTGGAGGAGCCCCCAGACCCATCTTCACCAACTGGGTGCTTGGATAAGCCTCATTCTTGCCTGCCCTGAGGGTACCCCCCTCTCCTCCCCCCTCCAATCTGAGGCCACAAGGACCATCTGAGGGATCTCCTAGAACAGGGAGCCAGTAGGGCCTGGTTACAGGACAGAGGCTGATGGGAACACAGGTCTTAGCTTCCCCTCTTAGGTCCTGCATGCCCCATCCCCTCCCCTACGGGAGGGCTCTGGCTTGGGCCCTGGGGGCACAGGGAGGACTCAGGCCACCCTGCCTTCCAGAAGTTCCCAGGGTCCTGAGGGATGGGAGAAAGATGACGGTGGAAGGAGGGCGACAGAGTCTGGGAACAGCCCCAACCCTTTGTCCACTTCCTTGCCCAAGAACGGCACGCTAATGTGTCCACTAATAGTTTTGCCAGACCCTGGCCTTAGTGCTTTTTAAAAGTTAATTTTTAATTATACATATACTCATGAGCGCATTCTCTTGTAAAGAATGAAAACAACCGAGAAGGCTAAAGTTGCCTCTGACTGTGTCAGGATCGAAATTCCTCCCCAAAGTAACCTGGTTGCCTGTCGTGTGGCTCCCTTCCAGACCTTTCTCTGGATCTGTTTGCCCAGAAGAAATATTACGCATTGTTCTTTGAGGCTTTTAAAAAAATAAGCGGTACCATACATCCTACTGTGTGTGCCTTTCTGCAACTTGCTTTTGACCGTTAGCATGTCTCGGGACTCGCTCATGTTGGAAGTACAGGCCTGCCTTATTCTGTGTAACCACAGTCTAATATTTCAGAGCAGGTATGTGCCATTCTCTGATGCACGAGCGTGTAAGTTGTTTGCAGTTTCCTACTATTATACCCCAATGAACTTCCATATACACAAAAGAAGTGGAAATTCCAAGTTACAGGACACATGCATTTTAAGTTTTAGTAGATCTTGCCAGATTACCCTCTAAAATGGCTATACCAATTTACACTCTCACCAGCAGCACTTGAGAGTGCTCGCTTCCCCTACATCGTCGTCCATCTTGATATTGTCAGCTTTGAGTATTTGAATGTTTGAAAACACGGAGTATAAGTCATTAGTTTACATTTCCTTGGTGAGGCGTCTTTTCATCTGATTAGTCACCAGTTAATTGCTTGTTCATTTGCAATCGCTTTGGATGCACTATCTCATTTAATTCTAACAGCGCCCCCTCTTCCAGATGTTGCTACTGTGATCCCCATTTTATAGATGGGACAAAGAAGGCAAAGAAAGGCAAAGCCATTTGCTCAAGGTCATCCTGCTTACATTTCCTTGGTGAGGCGTCTTTTCATATGATCGGTCACCAGTTAATTGCTTGTTCATTTGCAATCGCTTTGGATGCACTATCTCATTTAATTCTAACAGCGCCCCCTCTTCCAGGTGTTGCTACTGTGATCCCCATTTTATAGATGGGACAAAGAAGGCAAAGAAAGGCAAAGCCATTTGCTCAAGGTCATCCTGCTATCGAGGGACTCCAGCCAGAGTTTAAACCCAAGTGCATCTACTTTTTTAAGATCTGGGTTCTAAACCTTGAACTGCCTCAGATCCCCAGGTGGAACATGGGCTTCTCATTCTGAGCACTGAACGAAGGCTAAGTGGAGGTCCCAGATGTGCTGACAGCCAAACTCTTTTGCATCCCTGCCCCACTGCAGAAAATTGACCCTGAGGTGGCTGCTTTCCTGCAGAAGCTGCGAAGTAGGGTGCAGATCGGTGTGGTGGGCGGCTCGGACTACTCTAAGATTGCTGAGCAGCTGGGAGAGGGGGATGAAGGTAGGAGGAGTGGGCCGGAGCCAGCTCCACAGTTGGGGTGGGGGTGGGGGGTGGGAAGTCTGGGAGATCCCTGCACCGATGTGCCTTTAAAGACCCAGTCCTGCTTCTGTGGGGCAAGGGAACTGCCAGAGGGAACTGCCAGATGTTTTCCTGGCCGATTCAGCAACCATTTAGTGAGTACCTCCCATGTGCCAGGCACTGTGCCAGGCTTCGGAAAAACAGCAGGGAGCAAAGCAGGGAGAATCCTGCCCTTATGTAGTTTACATTCTCAATTCTTGCTGCGTTTTGATGTCCTCATCTTTAAAATGGGCATAATCAATAATGGCTGCCGTTTGTTGAAAATAACCATGTGTTAACTTCCTTTCATTTAATCCTCACAATCACACTTCAGGGTGGGTGTGATTATCCCACTTAACAGAGGGAGATTCTGAAGTCACCCAGAAAGTTTTTGGATACAGAATCCCTGTTCTCAGCAGAGTTCCTGATCTCAGCCCAGTCAAGGCCAATGCCTCCAGCTCCTCAAACCAGAAACTTCCTTGAATTTCCTTCTTTCCCACCCTCTTGTTTATTCCATCAGCCAGTCCAGAAATATCTTCCTATGTGTCCATGTCTCCATCTCCACAGTCCCACCATTGTCCAGGTGATCCCCTCCCCCTGGACCCTGAAACAGCCTCCTGGCCGTTTTCCCTGTTTCTCCTCATTCCCGCCACTTCTCATGGCAGCCAGAGCTGAAAACTACCCCATGCAATCAACCTTGCAACACAGTGATGGGAGCTATAAAACAAAACAGAAGCCCCTGTGCAGGGGGCTGTGGGAGCATAAGGGGAACTCCTATGCTGGGGAGTCCTGGAAGGCTTCCAGGGGAGCAGGTGGGATCTTGGAGGGCTGGAGGGGGAAGAAGTGGGAGGGCACTTCAAGCGGAAGGACCTGCATGAGCAAAGGCCCAGAGATGTCACTGGCTTGTTTGCTTGTCTGGAAAAAGCCAGAGTTGCAAAAGGTGAGACTAGAAAAGGTTTGGGTGGAACAAATGGGCTTTGAATGACAAACCAAGGAGTGTGGGCTTCATCTCTCTCCTTGGCTCTGGGTACCTGGTCTCACTCTCTCCCCTTCTCCCTTGGCCTCTGTGTGACCCTGAAGTCATTGAGAAGTTTGATTATGTGTTTGCTGAGAACGGGACAGTGCAGTATAAGCATGGACGGCTGCTCTCCAAGCAGGTCAGTGCCCCCCTGGGCCTTAGCCCAGGACACTTTTCCACAGTGAAACAGTCCACGGGTGCCTTCTGTCCTGGGGGGGAAGGGCACCGTGCCCTCCATGCTCAGAGCCCTGTGACCCTTGCCCAGACCATCCAGAGCCACCTCGGGGAGGAGCTGCTGCAGGACTTGATCAACTTCTGCCTCCGCTACATGGCCCTGCTGCGGCTGCCCAAGAAGCGGTGAGACCCCGCCCGGCCTCGTGCCCAGCCTCGCCTCCCAGTCTCGGGCCTGGGGAAGGGGAGGGTTTCTCTGGTGGGACCTGGTGGGTGGGTTCTTGTCTCCTGTCAAGTCCAGACGAGGCTGGATTGAATTCAGGGCCTTTCTCCTTCTCTCTGGCTCCCCCACTGTCCCTCCCCCCGCCATCGCCACCAGTGGGACCTTCATCGAGTTCCGGAATGGCATGCTGAACATCTCGCCCATCGGCCGGAGCTGCACCCTGGAGGAGAGGATCGAGTTTTCCGAACTGGACAAGGTGCCACCAACTGTGCAACCTTAGGCTGTAGAACCTCAGGCGCTCAACCTCTCTGAGCCTTTATTTTCTCATCAGTGCAATGGGTTGGTTGGGGGTGGGTGTTCTGATAGAACCAATACCCTTTTGGACGCCTCCCGTGTTCCGTGGTTGGAGGGCCACGTGTATCTTTTCAGCATCGCTGGTTTCCCTCCCCTGGTGACAGGCACCACCAGCCACCTACTTACCTAAGCCAAGCCCTTGGGCACCTTCCCACCCACAATAGGTTCAACAGTCATTGCTGTTGATTCAGCCTGCAGGGTTGGTCTCAGATCTGTTCACTCGTGTCCCTCCGCTCCCCCGCTCCCGCCCCCATTGACCCCTGCCAGTCTGTTCGCCGGCGGTGCCATGGAGAACCTTTTAAAGTCCTCTCCCCACTAACAGTCCTTCCATGGCTCCCCTTGCCAACTGGACAATGTCCCAGCCTCCCGCCTTGGTGCTCTCCCCTCTGAGGGGTCTGCCTGGCTCAGGCCCAGCTCTTCAGGCTTCCCTCTGCGTCTGTGCTTGGAACATACCAAGGTCTCTCTTGCCTTGGGATATGCTGCTCCCTGTTAAACCTTGACTTGCATTTTGCTTGTCATCCTGGGCACCACCCCCTCCCTTAGAGATGGAGCACGTCCATCTAACCAAGCCTTTTCACGCTGGCCCATCCCCGTCCTCTCCGACCTCTCTGACCTTCCGCTCTCCTCCTTTCATTCCCTGCTTGGCCATGTCCTCCCTGCTGATGCTAAAGCAGGCAGGCGTCTCCCACGCTCCCACTTCAGGGCTGTGCCTCCTGCCCTCAGAAGCGGTTCGCCGTCTCACCTCCTTTGCATGAGCTCAGATGCCACGTTCTCGGTGGGGCCTTCCCCAAGCATTACATTTAACGTTGCACCCCTTGCACCTCCCACTCCTCTGATTTCTCCTCAAGCAGCCATCGCCACCCTCTTAATATATCGTGTCACCTGGTGGTTGTCTGGTTCCCCCACCAAAGCTGTCAGCTCCTTTAGGGCGGGCGTTTCTCCGGCTGTTCACCTCTGGATCCCTGTGCTCAGCACATGCCTGGCACATGACAAGGGCTCGAGAAATACTTTTTGAATGAATGAAATAGGTAGTGCAGTCCCCATTTTATGAATGAGGAAACCGAGGCTCAGAGAGGGGTAGTGACTTGCCCAAGGTCACATGGGGAAATTGGTTTGCAAGGCACAAATTTGAGGAGGGGTGGGACTTTCTGTGATGCCTCCCAGCTCACTGACCTCCACCCCCACGGCCACCCTGTGTCCACAGGCTTAGGAGGCAATGCCCGCGTGCATGGAGACTTCGCGTGGCACCTTCTCAGGCCACTCAGGTTTCCGATCCCGGCTCCACCTCTGCTTGCCGAGTCGCCTACCATGTGCCATGGTGGCAGACATGCATTTACCTTTTCACCACTACTGGTTTCCCACCCCTGGTGACGGGCACTGAGCCAACCGCTTGGGCCCCCTTTCCACCTTCCCACAAAAAAAATGGTTCAGCCTGCAGGGTTGGGCTCAAGTCCATCCCTGTGTGTGTCTGTCCTCTCCCCCCGCCATGAAGCCAGTCTGGGAAAGCGGCTTCTATGCTGTGTATCTTTGCTTTCTCACCTGTAAACTGGGGATAATCATAGTTCTCATCTCCTGGGCTGTAATGAGGACTGGACGAGATGGAAGCCTAGCAACACTGACTCTGCCCACCACCCCCAGGGTCTTCTCTGTCTCTCTGGCTCTTATTCGCCTGTTTCTGGTGTTGGAGAAGGGCATGGACCTCCTGGTCTCCTGTGTTCCCTGCACTGGCCCAGATGGCACATAAATGCTTTACTCTCCTTCATTCCCCTAGACCCTGAGGACAAGAAGTCCCCTTCCTTAGGTGGGGATACTGAGGCCAGAGGGTGACCAGCTTGAGGACACAGTGTGAGTCTGCTGAGGCTAGACTTGGCACCTGGGGCTGTCCAGTGACTAGCCTGGTTCTCCAAAGACAGAAGGCACAGCCATCCTGGGCCATACGGGAACATTTATTCTTGAAGTCATGCAACTTGCCCGTGGTCACACAGCCCGGAGGCACAGCAGCTGGGCCTAGAACCCAGGCATCCTGCCTTTGTCTTTCAGGACGGGTCACATTGGCCTTAGAGCTCATGTCCTTCCTGGACCACTCCTCCAGGCTCCAGAGCGCTGGCCACCGCCCGCCTCTCTTGCCATAACAGTCTCACCCAACTCTTTGACTGACTAAAACGCGGGACTAGGCACTATGCTCCTGTGCTGCGAAATCCTCAGTGGCTTTTGGTCCCCCAGGATGTATCCACTTCCCAACCAGGCCTCCAGGCTCTCTGCGAGCTGATCACCCCGCCGAGCTCTCACCGCTGCTTCGGCCACATGGGCACTCCATACCTCGGCCACAGCGAGCCTGCAGTGCGTGAGCCATTCGCTCCTGTGGTGCTGGCCCCCATTAGCAAAGCATCTGAAACAGCTGTCCCTCTAGGCCTGCCGTGGCTGTTCCCCATTCTGGCCCCAGCAGGGCCAGGCTAGGGATCCTTGGGCTAGTGAGCAAATGTCCCTTTACTCTATGTTTGTAGGTATGCTACAGACTTTCAAGGTCCTGCCAAAGGGGAGGGAGGGACTGGGGACTGGGGAGGCACTGTGGGGAATTGCGGGGTTGGTTCTATGGCTGTGTCTGGCATCCTGCTGACCTCCCTCTGAGCACCCACTGCCACTTATTCACAGATCTTCACATGCTCTTGGCTCCTCATGCTCATTTCTAGTGTCTGAGCCATGGTTTCGTTGAACTGGACAGAGCTGATGGGGCAGAGCCCTGTCCTGAGGTGGACTCTGACTTGGGACTCAGATTGCCCTGTCCGAGCCTCAACTCCAAGGCGTCCTTCAGAATACCCGGCCCACATCCCCACTGGTGGGAGCTGGCAATGAATTTAGTCATGGTCCTTCTGGATTCAGGCCCTGGCTCTGCCTCTGAGGCTGGGTAACCGTGAACTCTGAGCCTCAGTTTCCCATCAAGTAGGGGTCGTGATATCCCCTTGGAAGACTCAGTGAGCTCACACGAATTGTGTGCCCAGCACAGGGCCTGGCACATAGCAGCCCTCTGAGCCTCAGTCTGCTCCCTTCCCTCCTACAGAAGGAGAAGATCCGGGAGAAGTTCGTGGAAGCCCTGAAAACTGAGTTTGCTGGGAAAGGGCTGAGGTTCTCCCGAGGTACGTCCACAGCTTGCAGGGCCTGATGGGCCCGGCGCAAGAGCCGCCTGCCAGGGCCTCACTCCCAAGGCCAGCTGCAGTCCCCAGAAACTCCTCCCACCCCTCTGGGCAGACAGGGGCGGGCTGAGCCTAAACAGGCAGGGACTCCCTAGGTCAGGGCCCCCAGTCTTCCCCACCTAAACCCAGTCAGCACCCCACCACCCCCCCGGTTCCGGCCAGAAACCGAAGCGTCTCCCTTGCGTTTTCTCCCTCACCCTTTCGCGAGTCCAGTCTACTAGTGAGTCCCAGGGCCCTATGTCCAGAATACTCTGGAATCTGACCATCGCTCACACCTCCACTGCCAGCAGCCTCATCCCAGGCCCGTCTGGATAACCGATGCATCAGGTCTCCCCCTGCCACCTCCCCTGACAGCCCAGAAAAATCCTGGGAAAACAGACCATGTCATAGCCCTGCTCAGAGCCCTCCAAAGGCTCCTCCTCACTCGGAATGAAACCCACGACCAACTCCCTGGACCCCGGGGCCCACATCCCTCACCTCTGCCCTCTCCAGTCCTTCTCTGTCACTGGGACACTCCATGTCCTTCCCTGCCTTGGGGACCATACTCTCTGTGCCAGGGCTTGGAATTCTCTAGCCATTGCCACTCTGGCTCAGGTCTCAGCTCAGTGTCACCTCAGAGAGGTCTCCCCTGATCACGCTGGCTGGAGAGCTTCTCTTCCCCCACCTCGCTGACTTAATGCTCCGAGGTGGTCTGGCGTGTTTATCGCCTGTCCCGCCTGCATCATAACTCCCATGAGGACCCGAGTCTGTCCCCTGCCCTGTGCCTGGCACTCAGTAGACACTCAAGGGTTGTTGAATGGCTCTGCTGGCTTGTCCGCCTGCCCCCACAGGAGGCATGATCAGCTTTGACGTCTTCCCCGAGGGCTGGGACAAGCGCTGCTGCCTGGACAGCCTGGACCAGGACAGCTTCGACACCATCCACTTCTTTGGGAACGAGACCAGCCCCGTGAGTGTGGCTCAACCCAGGTCTTTCCCACCCCAAGTCACCCCCAGGTCAAGGCCAGGTGACACTGGGTGACAGAACAGAACTCCTGAGAGACTCCCAGAAAACAGCCGGTGTTTACCAGCCCCATTACACAGATTGGAAGGCTGGGGCCCAGAGCTGGCTGGACACTTGCCCCATGTCACACAGCAAGGCAGGGCAGACCTGGTGAAGGCTGAGAAGGGGGGCTTTCTGGAGGTTCTGAGGGGACAGGAGGAGGGGCAGCTCTGCAGGAGCCAGTGGGGGGAGGGAACCCCATGCCAGGGTGGGTGCTGGGCCCCAACCCTGGGAGCCTCATCCAGGCACCACCTGTGTATGCCCTCTCTGCCCCTCCTCTGCACAGGGTGGCAATGACTTTGAGATATATGCTGACCCCCGGACTGTGGGCCACAGCGTGGTCTCCCCTCAGGACACGGTACAGCGATGCCGCGAGATCTTTTTCCCAGAGACAGCCCATGAGGCATGACCGGGACGTCCAGAGACCTCCGCCCAGTCCTGAAGAGAGCCCCCGGCCCAGGATACCTGCCTCACACGGCCTGCTGCAAGGCCCACCATGACGAGGCAGGGTCTACGTGGACGACTGTCCCCAGCAGTCAGCTCCCGGTGGGACTGGCTCCGTCCTCCACCCCGATGGCACTGGCCACAGCTGCTGCTTGTACTTGTGAACAGAACGGGTTTCTGTCTACACTGGGAGGAGGTGTGTGAATGTTGGTACGAGACAGAGCCCGCCCTGCCTGCCTGTCGCAGACGGGCGCAGAGCAGCGGGGAAGGTACGGTGTTTGCTAGAACTTTATCACATACATTAAAGTTACTGGAACAAGGTATGGCGTCAGTTCTGAGTGGATAACTGGCCCCAGTCACAGATGCTATTGCGGCCACCACTTTGCAAATGAGGAAACAGGCACAGGTGGCGGGGACTTGCCCCAAGTCACACAGGAAGTCTTTGATCCAGTCAGGGAGGGTGGGCCAATGAGACCCCAAACAAGGGCTGATTTAGGGTGTTCTCCCCGCAGCCCCTTCCCCCGGGATCCCAGACAGACAGAGGCATCTCTGGGCCAGGCTGAGTCACAGTTGAGGGTTTATTGCCAGTGTCAGGAAAGATGGGGGAGTCCGGGAGGGTGGGGGGTCAGGAGGGTTTCTGACTGGACGCCGCGGGGCTGTGAGTGAGGAGCGCTGCTCCCGGCTGCCACGCCAGGGGCCCCCAGGCTGATGTTCCCACGTCCTACCTCCTGGCTAGTGCCTGAAAAGGGGGGTCCACTCACAGGAGGGGCGTCTTGTGGGGCTCCCAGGAGTCAACCTGTACTGTTAAATCTCCACTAAGGAGGCCAGGGAGCCCTTATTTCTCAGGGGAAGGGCCTCAGGCTTTTCCGGAATAGCCGCAGATCAGAATAGGGTGTCAAGCTGGGCCATTCTCTGTTTAGGGGGGTTGCTGGCCAACACATCTCAGCCACTCTGGGCTCCCAGCCTGTGGTGGGGACAGGGGGCAGGGGTGGGACACATATTCCAGCTGATCTTTACCCTGGGGCCTTAAAGGGCTGGGGATCTTAAATAGTCACCGACCCCCTCATCTTGGGCTGTTGAGCCCCATTTCTGTCCGCCCCCCCACCATCAGATGTGCTCTCTGGCATGTAGTGGGGGACATGGAGGGAAAGTCCTCCTTCCTGGCCTCCCAGGCCAGGCCAACCCCCACCTGAGAGTGAACGCACACAACACATATCTCAAGGGACAGACAGCACAGGAATCACAACTCAGCCACTGGCTTGGGGGCCAGTGGGAGCCACCGTCCTGTGGTGTTAGGAGGGTCCAGAAAGGGGGCTGCAGGGCTGGTGGCCTCCCAGGCTCAGCCATTCTCGTGGGTGCCCCAGCCTGGCCCTGCCTGAGGGGACGTGTGTCCACACGTCGCTGGGCCCTCAACAGCCACCGTGGCTGGGCGTGGCCAGAGCATCAGTGGGGCTTGTGTCAGGGCAAAGGGGATGGCTCCGTCTAAGCTGGGGAGACGTGTCCCCACCCCTTTGCAGACCCGTGCCTCCCGGGCACGTGGAGGCAGCATGGCTCGGTGCGGCCCAGAGGAGGAGATGCAGCCTCATTTGGGGGTTCGCAGAGCGATTGCCAGGCTGAGGAGGAGGGACTGTGGCTAGCGACACTAGAGCCCCCAAACTGCCTTCTGCCCTCAGACCCCTCTGTCCTGCCTGTCCAGGGTGAGTGCTGAGGAGGGAGGAGGGGGAAGGAAGGCTGGGCCATGGCGCTGAGGGGCGGCCTGCCTGCCTCCACCTTTCACCCGCTTCCCTTTCCAGGGGCTGGGAGGCCCTGGGAGGCCTCACAAAGTGCTCGCTGGCCTGGTTTCTGAGGGGTGGGGTCCAGGCCACTGTGGGGGGCCTGGCCCAGGGTGGGAGGTGTGAGTAGCTCAAGCACGGAGTCTAGCCCTGAGCCAGGGCCTCGGGTGGAGGCAAGTCAGCAAGCTTATTCCCGCAGGAGCCTGCGGTGCCTCCTGGCTCCCAGCCCCAGGCCTGACGCAGGCCCTCAGAGGCTCAGTGGAGACGTGGACAGTGGGCAGAAGGGCGAGAAGGTCCTGTGCCCATGTGGCAGGGAGAGGAGGAAGGAGAAAGAGTGGACAAGGAGAGAAGGCAGGTCTGGTGGCCTCTTCCTTGGTCCAGCTCATACAATAGTCACGGGTCACAGGGGTGGTTGGAGGCAAACGCTCAGGGCCACAAGCACAGACAGACAGACGTGCACACTGAGGCCACCTGGGAGACTGAGTCAGCCAGTGCAGTAGGGCAGAGAGCCAGCTGCCACCCGCCCATCCACCCTTGGGGGGCTCCCTGCCCGGCCTAGGAGCCCACGACCTGGCCGGACCATGTCTCGTGGGGAGTGTGTGGGGCCAACTGGGTGAGCACCACCTCCACAGCCTGGAACTTCTGGTTCTTGGGCGGGATGGGGCACATCTTGTAGGTCACCTCGTCGCCCTCCACCGGCACGTACTCGCCCTCGATGCTGGTGAGCAGGAGAGGAGCATCAGCCCAGCAGCAGGCTCCTCTTCCCAGACACCCCCTGTGACCTAGCTTCCCTCCTCAGGGCCTCAGCCCTCTCATCTGTAAAATGGGAATCATAAACTGTCCCTTCTTCTCTGTGTTGTTTGGGGATTAAGTGAGATGTGAGAGGGCATTGGGAGGTCCTTAAGGCTTTAGAGAACCTCGGTGACCTCCCTAAGTCATGCCTGCCATTAGGGCTGGGACACAGGCCCAGACCCACCTCTCCCCGCTAGCCTACCCACCTGAAGGCCCCTTCCAGGCAGAAGGGGCCAAGGGCTGGCCCAGCCCTCTCAGCCTCCTGTTGCTAGGCAGGATCCCAGGGCCCAGCCAGTGGTTCCCAGGGCTCCAGAGGTCTGAGTCGCCCCTCCCCACCTGCCCCAGCCCTCCCCATCCCGTGTGTCCCCAGCCCCTATGAGAGGAGACGATGCCAGGAGCACAGACCTCAGCCAGTGAGGGGAGAGGCATGGGGGGCCTTCCTGGAAGCGCTGCTGGGCCGGGCCGCGGACCGGAAGGGGGGAGGGAATCACCAGGATGGAGGGTGGGGGCGGGACTCACTCAGATACATGCACGAAGATGTCCTCGGACCCATTCTCGGGGGTGATGAAGCCGTGGCCCTGTGAGCGTGAGAACTGCTTGCAGACGCCTTTGAACACAGGGCCAGCAGAGGCACGAGCTGTCCTGAGGATAGGGAAGGGGGGTTGGAGCTGTAGCCTGGGGACCCCCACAGTCCTCCTGGGCCCTGCCTGCGGAGCCTGCCTCAGGACTGCGGGGAAGGCTCCCCGGGCCAGAAGCCGCAGCTATGCTAGCTCAGTCCTCTCATCATGCCATTTGACAGACAGGCAGACTGAGGCTCGGAGAGGGGCACTGGCTCTCCCAGGGTGCTCAGCATATGAGTCTCCTGACTCCCAGCCAGCACCCCTCTCTCTGCACAGAACCCTCCCCTGCTCACTACCTCCTGAAGCAGTGATATCCTCGTCACTCATTTCTCACTCATCTGTTCATCATTTAACATCTGCTCTGTGCCTGGCCTTGGGTTGGGTGCAGGAGACCATCAGCACTTGCCGTAAAAATACCTCCTCCTTTGGCCAAGCTAAGTCAGTCTCCCTGTGGCTGACAAACCCCCTCCACCATTTTACCCGACCCAGTGACTGACACCAAAGGCCCAAGGCTAGTCTCCATCCGGCCTGCTCCAACGGTCAACCCCATGCCACCGTTTTTGCCCAGGCTGCTCCATCTTCCAACTTCCTTCTTCACCTAATGTATCTTCCAAACCCATCATCTTCCCTAATGCCCAATGCTGGGCCCTCACATCCAATTCTGCCAGGGAGCGAATGGTGAATGATTTCCTCTGGATTGTATGCAGCTTGTGGGCTGCCACTTTGTCTTACTCATCACTGCTCAGGAGCTCAATAAATCTTTGTGGAATAAATGAATGAATAAATGAATGAATACTAGCAGTTACTGGAAAGACTGCTTGGCTGAGCTCCCCCATCCTCAGGAGAAGACAACAGGGCTTGGAGAAGGACAGGGCTGGAACCCTGTCCTGGGAAAGACCCCTGGAGCCTGGGCGAGGGATAGATACTCACGCCGAATACGTCCTGGTCCGTTTGGTAGGCAGAGGACTGGGTAGGTCCCGCGATGTGACACTGCTCCGCTCCCAGACCCTGCTGCCCTCCCGGTGGAAGGGGAAGGTCGGCCAGACAGGGGACTTAGGGGAGTGGAGCGGAGGCACGACGGGGGGCGACGTGGGCTCCGAAGTCATGGTGGGGCCAGCAGGAGAGCCCGAGGGGCTCCCGGGCACGGGGGCCGGTGAAGGGCTTGGGCGTCCTTGCGGGCAGGGCCCGGCCTGGCCCTGCTCGGCAGCCTCACCAGCCACAGGCTCCGTCTGGAAGAAGAGTGAAATAGAGGTGAGCGTGGGCCAGAGTGGACAGCTTCTGGACACTGGGCACAAGTCTGGAGGACGGCGCCTGCTGCCATGGCCCTCCCCCGACTCAGTGTCCTCACCAGAAAGACCAAACGGTTCTATGACCTTGCTATGGACTGAATCATGGTCTCCTAACATTCACGCATCGAAGTCCTAACCCCCAGTGTGACAGCGTTTAGGGATGGGGCCTTTCCGAGGTAAGTAGGTTCAGATGCGCTTAGGCTCTAAGACCAATTTCAAAGTTCTTCCAGCTTCACGTTCAATTCTCTAACTCTGGAGTCTGGAGGCAGGATGGGTGAAGTGGCCGAAGACGGTCTGGAACACAATTTGGCACAATTGTTAGCAGTTTCAAATCCACAGACCTGGGTTCGAATCTCGGCTTTGTCATTTGTAACTTGGTGACCTCAAGCAAGCCACTTAACAGTTCCAACATGGTGGGTTGGTGTGTAGGCTCTGGACCCAGATGGTCTGGGTTTGAATTCTGGCTCCTCTACCTACCAGCTATGTGGCCTTGGTCAACACCCTTAACCTTGGACCCAGTCTCCTGCTCTGTGAAATGGGGATAGTGCTGGTTCTTCCTTTATAGAGAGGTTGCTGTAAGTATTGAATGACTTTCTACCTGCTTTAGAATGGGACAAGGGCACGGTGAGCTCTTGGGAAGGTTGGTGATTTTTCCTGAGCTCCATTTCCTCCTCTCTAAATTGAGGATGAGAATACTTACCATGCAAGATTGCTGAGGATTCAAGGATTTAGTGTGTGTGACAGCATCTGGCATCTCGTAGATACCCAGTAAATTGATATTATCAGTGCTGATCAATAGAAATTCTCATATCGACAGCTCAACGCTTAGATGACCTTGAAAAATTCATCCTACATTTTCATCTACTGAGGAAGAGAACATAGTTTCCCCACCCATGCACCCCACTCACCTTCCCCTCCACCCTCCAGGGGTTGGGAAGTCTTGGATCCCAAGAGACACCGCTTGGAACCCTGAGGAGGACAGCTCAGTGTATGTATGAGTCAGGCTGTTGACTGAGGCTGGGGCAGGTGGCCCACCACGGCGGGGCCAGGCAGGACACCTGGATGAGCTGGGGAGCTCCAGTTCGGCTGCATATTAGCTACTGACCTTGGGTAGCACTTTACTGACCTCACCTGTTTCCTCACCTGTACAATGGAGCTGATAAACCCTGCCTCATCCCTGCAAACTGTGATGGGGCTTGACTAAGCCTGGGGATATAAAGAGCTCCCGGAGTCCGTGATCATATAAGAATGAGGGCGACGTGTTCACCACTTCCTCACCCGCTTCTTTCAATTTCCCAACCCCTCAGCCAAAGGCTCTGGGGTCAGAGGTGAATCCCTAAGCTGCAAGTCTATTTCTGGCCTCCATCTGGG
>NW_006440626.1:3189466-3193958 GCF_000325575.1 Pteropus alecto
GGAGCTCCAGTTCAGCTGCATATTAGCTACTGACCTTGGGTAGCACTTTACTGACCTCATCTGTTTCCTCACCTGTACAATGAAACTGATAAACCCTGCCTCATCCCTCCAAGCTGTGATGGGGCTTGACTAAGCCTGGGGGTATAAAGAGCTCCCAGAGTCCGTGATCATATAAGAATGAGGGCGATGTGTTCTCCACTTCCTCACCTACTTCTTTCAATTTCCCAACCCCTCAGCCAAAGGCTCTGGGGTCAGAGGTGAATCCCTAAGCTGCAAGTCTATTTCTGGCCTCCATCTGGTTCCCCACCCCTCAAGCCTGGAGTTTCCAGGGAAGAGTTCAAGGCTTCTTAGGAGTCCAGAGCCCAGGAAGCCCCAGAGCACTGCATGGCAGGGCTGGATGAGCAAGAGGTCACCACCGTTCAACCCCCACCACTGGAGCAGGTCTCCTGGCCGCTGTTCAAGATTACACAGCAAGTGGGATATTTCTGGGTCGAGATGATAAGCTGGCTCTGCCATCCCCGGGGATGGAGGTTCAGAGTCCTTCCTTCCTAGAGGCACCTCCCCACCCCGCCATGTGCCCCTCCAGCCCGGAGAGCTGGGAGGGAGTGAGAATTGCCCCTCATAGCCCCTCATGGCCCCTTAAAGTCCCCTTAAGCTGATGTGGGGCTTCTCTCACTGAGCGCACTCCAGGAGGCGAGGGTGGGCCAAGTTTAGTATTTTTACCCCCATTTTAGAGAGAAAAAAACAAAGCTTTAAGGAGAGAAGAAATCATATAAAAACCTATACATGAATGTTCACAGCAGCATTCTTCATAATAGCCAGAAAGTGGAAACAGCCCAAAGGTGTATCGATTGGTGAATGGATAAGCAAAACGTGCGACAGCCACGTAGTGAAATATTATTCAGCCAGCAGAAGGAACGAAGTGCTTCATGCTACGACATAGATGAACCCTGAAAGCATCATGCTAGTGGAAGAAGCCAGTCACAAAAGACCACATAGTACATGATTCCATTCATGCAAAATGTCCAGACAGGCAAATCCACAGGGACAAACAGTAGGTTAGTGGTTGTCAGGGGGTGGAAGAGAACAAAATAGGGAGTAGCTTTAATGGGCACAGAGCGTCTTTTTGGGATGATGACTGTGGTGATGTCGCACAACTCCGTGAATATGCCAAAAAACATTGACTTGTCCACTTAAGCAGGTGAATTACATGGTATGTGAACGATATCTCAATAAAGCTGTCACTGAAAGGAAGACAGGCAGCAGAGTGCCCCAAGATGACACAGCCAGGAAAGCACGAGACGTCAGGCCCTGCAGAGCACTCCTGGCTGCCCGCTACCCCGCCTGGGAGAGGGTGGCAGGTGGTGGGGACAGAAACTCTGCCTCCCTCTCTGGAAAGCAGGGCAGCCCTGGACTGCTCACTGCACAATTTTCCCAGGCCTGGTATTGTGTTTGGCGGTGACAGGTGCTGGGAGGTCGAAGGGCATGGAGGGGAGAGAAGGCGATGGGGGAGGGGCGGCGGCAGCTCACATGGTTACCAGGGAGACACAGCTGAGCTGGGCCCAGCTCTGACCAGCTAGACCTCCCAAGCCAAGGCCAAGTGAGCATGGCTCCCAGGCAGCGGAAATAGGAAAAGAAGCACCGGTTATCCAGGGTTAGCCTTGATAGGAAGGCAGCCCCCTCCTCTAAATGGGCTTCCCAAAATGGACCAGCAGCGTCCAGCCCCCACAGGACTCTGCTGAGGCTGTTCCCCTACTGCACCCTCTGCCCCGGGGGCACCCTCAGGAGAAGGCAGGAGTCAGCCTTAGGGCAGGGGCGTAGAGGAGGCAGACTCCACGGCGCTGCTCTGGGCTCTCCATTTTCTTCCTCTTCTGGAAACTGGGGTTATAAGACCCCCTCCTCTGAGAGCTCTTAGGAGGATGAAATGGGATGGAATGTGGGAAGCACTGAGTAGGCGCTGGGTGACAGGTTGCTCCTCCCAGATAGGATAGCTAAGTCGAGCATGGGGGGAAGTGGGGGTAGGGGGAAGGAGGGACCCGGCTGAGCTGAGTCAAGCTCACCCCTCACTCTCTTCTCCCCTGCCTCCCCAGGACTAGATCCTTTCCCCGCCCCTCATAGCATCTCCTGTTATTAAATTCCTGCAACAGCCCTTTAAGGCTGGTGCTATTATTACTCCGTTTTGCAGATGAGAAAACTGAGGCTCAGAGAGGTTGAGTCACTCACTGAAGGCCACACAGCAATTAATGTCTGAGCCAGGACTCAAACCAAGGCAATATGACTCTGCAGCCTGGAACGGGAAGTCAAGAGTCCTGGGTTCAGGGCCTGCATTGCTACTGACTTGCTCTGTGACCTTGGACAGAGTCTTTCCCTCCCTGGGCCCTGCCGGAGCCTTGGACTTGAGGGAGCTGTACACAAGGGGATGCCGAGTGAGCCTCTAGTTCAGAATCCTTTCTCCAGAGCTGCTGCAGAAGGTGGCAAATGAAGATGGAGGCTTTTGTTGTCTGAATGCCATCCACAGCGCAAGTCTGTACAGAGATTATTTTTCAGCCTCCCAGATGGCCTGAAAGGTTGAAATAAGAATTGTTTCCATCTTACCGATGAGGAAGCTGAGGCTCAGAGAGGTTAAGTGACTTGCCCAAGGTCACACAGCAAGTAAGTGACAGAACCCAGATTTGTCCAAAGGTGAACATTTATCCTTACTCTTCCTGTGAGGATAAATTCTGTTCCTAGTTCAGCCAAGACAAGACTGGAGTTTTCCCCCAAAGAACTTTCCCTGAGAAACTAAAGGAGAAAATAAACTCCGAATGCAGAGAAAAAGATGTTTGTAGAACATTTGTTTTAACTCAAAGGGACCTAAAGCCAAGCCCCCAAAGGCCTTGGTGTGCCCATCTGGGGGCACCTCCTGCCCAGAAAAATGCCCCTCGGAACTAGCAGTCTGGGGGTGAGAGGACAGGCTGAGACTCAGATGGCCCAGGCTGAATCCTGGCTCTCCAGTGCCCTGGCTGAGTGACCCTCCCTTTCTGCGCCTCGCTTTCCTCATCTGTCAGATGGGGCTAATCAGGGCAGCCTGTCCCGGTGGTGGGAGGGTGAGCAGCTGTGAGTGGGCATCTCCCTGGCCACACCTTCTGGCTCTGACCCCCCAGCCAAGCTCCACTTCATCTCCCTGCATGACGGCCAAACCCCAGCTGACCTGTGATCCTGCAGACAAAAGGACCAGGGGAGGCGGAAACAAAACATCGGGGCTGTTGGCAGATAACTTGAGGGAGACGCTCGTGACACAGACACAGCGTCGTAGGGCCATGAGATGTGACTCAGCCCTGTCAGCAGGTGACCATTGCCCTGGTGCTGGGGCTTCTCCAATTCTCAGCTCCTCCCAAAAAGAAGGGGCAGGAAAGGGCTGTCTGGGTCCTCTCTTGACCATGCGAATAACCTCTCCTGGGCAGCTCAGGGAAAGCAAGCTGGCTTATCCTCCCAGTGCTGTGTGACCTGGGGCAAGCGCCTGCCCCTCTCTGGGCCTCACTTTTCTCCTCAGCTACATGAATCGCCACTGGTCTAGATGACTAATGAGGGTCAGTCAAACTGTCCCCTGAAGTTATCAAAAACATATGCATAATTGAAGGAAATCGATTGCCTGGCAACCAGGACAAGGAGAAGAGACAGCCCCGCCCTTTGAGGGCCCCCAGTCCAGTGGAGGGAACAAACAAGTGACTAGAACACAGTGCGGGAAGTTCTGATGCAAGTCATGGCCAGCACTATTGATTACCAACCATGTGCCAAGTGGGATCCCAAGCCCTTTGCCCCACTTTCTGATTTAGTCCTTACAACGATACTGTGATAATCACCATTATTATCCCTGTTATCCAAAAGAGTAAACTGAGGCTCAGAGAGGTGAAGAGGCTTGCTAGGGTCACATAGCCTGTCAGGGGCAGCACTTCTACACCCTGGAGACCTTTGGGGTAGGTCCAGAAACACCCCTGGCAGGAGGACAGAACTTGCAAGTCTCTGAAAACTCCTGCTCTCCCCCAGAGAAAGGGCAGGGGCGTGGAGAACTGGGGCTCTATTTCTGGCTTTGTGCTGACTCAGACCATGACCTTGGGTGAGTCATTTGCCAACTCTGGCAAGATTAAAAACAACTCCCCCAATAAAAACATCCCAGCCCAAGCCCCCATTGTGGAGAAGCAGATGGGGTCGGGGGAGGGGCGGGGAGGAAAGGACATGGTGGCCTAAAAATGGGAAGGACGGGGAACACAGGATGACAGCGAAAGGGCTTTCTGAACGTCGGGGTCTTGTCCTCAGTGGGGCTCAGGAGGGTGAGGAAACAGCCTTAGGACCACCAGGCAGAAGTTGGCCCTTCCCCGCCCCTCCCCCACCCCAGCCTCCCATACACTCCTTAAAATACATCAGTGCCAAAGCTGCTCTAGCAGCTGGAGGTGACCTAATTAAACCTCCCCCTCCCACAGCCTCTGTGTGTGTGTGTGTGTGTGTGTGTGTG